>NC_086017.1:1250000-1875000 GCF_029281585.2 Gorilla gorilla gorilla
ACCGCTATCTGTTTAAACATGAATACATCTTCACCGCTATCTGTATAAACATGGAAATATCTACAACGCTATCTGTATGAACATGGAAATATCTACACCGCTATCTGTTTGAACATGGAAATACCTACACCGCTATCTGCATGAAAATGGAAATATCTACACAGCTATCTGCATATACATGGAAATATCTACACCGCTATCTCTTTACACATGGAAATATCTTCACTGCTATCAGTATGAACATGGAAATATCTACACCGCCATCTGTATGAACATATAAATATCTACACCGCCATCTGTATTAAGATGGAGATATCTACACCGCTATCTGTATAAACATGGAAATATCTACACCGCTATCTGTATGAACATGGAGATATCTACACCGCTACTTGTATAAACATGGAAATATCAGCACCGCAATCTGTATGAACATGGAAATATCTGCACCGCTATCTGTATGAACATGGAAATATCTACACCGCTATCTGTATGAACATGGAATTACCTTCACCGCCATCTGTATGAACATGGGTATGTCTACACAGCCATCTGGATGAACATGGAAATATCTACACCGCTATCTGTATGAACATGGAAATAGCTACACCGCTATCTGTATGAACATGGAAATATGTACACCACTATCTGTATGAACATGGAAATATCTACACCGCCATCTGTATGAACATGGAAATAGCTACACCGCTATCTGTATAAAAATGGAAATATCTACACTGCTATCTCAATAAACATGGAAATATCTACACCGCCATCTGTATGAACATGGATATATCTACACAGCCATCTGGATAAACATGGAAATATCTACACCGCTATCTGCATGAACATGGAAATAGCTACACTGCTATCTGTACGAACATGGAAATATCTACACCAATATCTGTGTGAACATGGAAATATCTACACCGCTATCTGTACGAACAGGGAAATATCTTCACCGCCATCTGTATGAACATGGATATATCTACACAGCCATCTGGATGCACATGGAAATATCTACACCGCTATCTGTATGAACATGGAAATATCTACACCGCTATCTGTGTAAACATGCAAACATCTTCACCGCTATCTGAATAAACATGGAAATATCTACACCGCTATCTGTATGAACATGGAAATATCTACACCGCTATCTGTTTGAACATGGAAATATCTAAACCGCTATCTGCATGAAAATGGAAATATCTACACAGCTATCTGCATATACATGGAAATATCTACACAGCTATCTCTTTACACATGGAAATAACTACACCGCTATCGGTATGAACATGGAAATATCTACACCGCTATCTGTATGAACATGGAGATATCTACACCGCTACTTGTATAAACATGGAAATATCAGCACCGCTATCTGTATGAACATGGAAATATCTGCACCGCTATCTGTATGAACATGGAAATATCTACACCGCTATCTGTATGAACATGGAATTACCTTCACCGCCATCTGTATGAACATGGATATGTCTACACAGCCATCTGGATGAACATGGAGATATCTACACCGCTATCTGTATGAACATGGAAATAGCTACACCGCTATCTGTATGAACATGGAAATATGTACACCACTATCTGTATGAACATGGAAATACCTACACCGCCATCTGTATGAACATGGAAATAGCTACACCGCTATCTGTATAAAAATGGAAATATCTACACTGCTATCTCA
This sequence comes from Gorilla gorilla gorilla, assembly GCF_029281585.2. Classification (NCBI taxonomy): domain Eukaryota; kingdom Metazoa; phylum Chordata; class Mammalia; order Primates; family Hominidae; genus Gorilla; species Gorilla gorilla. The sequence goes on from NC_086017.1 coordinate 1,251,709, forward strand.
ATAAACTTGGAAATATCTACACCGCTACCTGTATAAACATGGAAATATCAGCACCGCTATCTGTATGAACATGGAAATATCAGCCTCTCAATCTGTATGAACATGGAAATATCTACACCACTATCTGTATGAACATGGAAATATCTACACCGCTATCTGTATGAACATGGAAATATCTTCACCGCCATCTGTATGAACATGGACATATCTACACAGCCATCTGGATGAACATTAAATTTCTACACCGCTATCTGTATGAACATGGAAATAGCTACACCGCTATCTGTATGAACATGGAAATATCTACACCACTATCTGTATGAACATGGAAATATCTACACCGCTATCTGTTTGAACATGGAAATATCTACACCGCTATCTACATGAAAATGGAAATATCTACACAGCTATCCGCATATACATGGAAATATCTACGCAGCTATCTCTTTACGCATGGAAATAACTACACCACTATCTCTATAAACATGGAAATATCTACACCGTCATCTGTATGAACATGGAAATATCTGCACCGCCATCTGTATGAACATATAAATATCTACACCGCCATCTGTATTAAGATGGAGATATCTACACCGCTATCTGTATAAACTTGGAAATATCTACACCGCTATCTGTATAAACATGGAAATATCTACACCGATATCTGTACGAACATGGAAATATCTACACCGCTATCTGTATGAACATGGAAATATCTACAGCACAATCTGTATGAACATGGAAATATCTACACCGCTATCTGTATGAACATGGAAATATCTACACCGCTATCTGTTTGAACATGGAAATATCTACACCGCTATCTGCATGAAAATGGAAATATCTACACAGCTATCTGCATATACATGGAAATATCTACAAAGCTATCTCTTTATACATGGAAATAACTACACCACTATCTCTATAAACATGGAAATATCTACACCGCCATCTGTATGCACATATAAATATCTACACCGCCATCTGTATTAAGATGGAGATATCTACACCGCTATCTGTATAAACTTGGAAATATCTACACCGCTATCTGTATAAACATGGAAATATCTACACCACTATCTGTACGAACATGGAAATATCTACACCGCTATCTGTACGAACAGGGAAATAGCTGCACCGCTATCTGTATGAACATGGAAATATCTACACCACTATCTGTATGAACATGGAAATATCTACACCGCTATCTGTATGAACATGGATAAATCTACACAGCCATCTGTATGAACATGGAAATATCTACACCGCTATCTGTATGAACATGGAAATATCTACACCGCTATCTGTGTAAACATGAATACATCTTCACCGCTATCTGTATAAACATGGAAATATCTACACCGCTATCTGTATGAACATGGAAATATCTACACCGCTATCTGTTTGAACATGGAAATATCTACACCGCTATCTGCATGAAAATGGAAATATCTACACAGCTATCTGCATATACATGGAAATATCTACACCGCTATCTCTTTACACATGGAAATATCTGCACTGCTATCAGTATGAACATGGAAATATCTACACCGCCATCTGTATGAACATATAAATATCTACACCGCCATCTGTATTAAGATGGAGATATCTACACCGCTATCTCTATAAACATGGAAATATCTACACCGCTATCTGTATGAACATGGAGATATCTACACCGCTACTTGTATAAACATGGAAATATCAGCACCGCTATCTGTATGAACATGGAAATATCTGCACCGCTATCTGTATGAACATGGAAATATCTACACCGCTATCTGTATGAACATGGAATTACCTTCACCGCCATCTGTATGAACATGGATATGTCTACACAGCCATCTGGATGAACATGGAAATATCTACACCGCTATCTGTATGAACATGGAAATAGCTACACTGCTATCTGTATGAACATGGAAATATGTACACCACTATCTGTATGAACATGGAAATATCTACACCGCCATCTGTATAAACATGGAAATATCTACACCGCCATCTGTATGAACATGGAAATGCCCAAACCGCCAACTCTATAAACATGGAAATATCTACAACGCCTTGTGTAGGAACATGGAAATATCTACACCGCTTTCTGTTTAAACATGGAAATATCTACACCGCTATCTGCATAAAAGTGGAAATATCTACACCGCTATCAGCATAAACTTGGAAATATCTACACCGCTATCTGTGTAAACATGGAAATATCTACACCGCTATCTGTGTAAACATGGAAATGTCTACACCGCTATCTGTGTAAACATGGAAATATCTACACCACCAATTGTAGGAACATGGAAATATCTACACCGCTATCTCTGTAAACATGGAAATATCTACACTGCTATCTGTATAAACATGGAAATATCTACACAGCCTCTTGTAGGAATATGTAAATGTCTACACCGTTATCTGTGTACACTTGGAATTATCTACACTGCTATCTGTATAAACATGGAAATATCTACAATGCTATCTGTGTAAACATGGAAATATCTACATCGCTCTCACTTAAAACTTGGAAATATCTACACCGTTATGTGTATAAAGATGGACATATCTTTACGGCCTTCTGCATGAACATGGAAATAACTCCACTGCCAACTATATAAACATGGAAATATCTACACCGCTATCTATATATACATGCAAATATCTACACCGCTATCTGTGTAAACATGGAAATATCTACACCGATATCTGTGTAAACATGGAAATATCTACACCGCTATCTCTGTAAACAAGGAAATATCTACAGAGTCATCTGTATACATCTGTATAAACATGGAAATATCTACACCGTTACCTATGTAAACATGGAAATATCTACACCGCTATCTCTAAAAACATGGAAAGACCTACACCATTATTTGTATAAAGACGGAAATAACTACACCTCTATCTGTATAAACATGGAAATATCTACACCGCCATCTGTATGAACGTGGAAATGTCTAAATCGCCATCTCTATAAACATGTAAATAGCTACACCCCCCTCTGTAGGAACATGGAAATATCTACAACGCTATCAGTTTAAAGATTGAAATATCTACACCGCTATCTGCCTAAAAGTGGAAATATCTACAACGCTATCTGCATAAACTTGGAAATATCTACACCGCTATCTGTGTAAACATGGAAATATCTAAACCACCAACTTTAGGAACATGGAAATATCTACACGACTATCTCCATAAACATGGAAATATCTACACCGCTATCTGTATAAACATGGAAATATCTACACAGCCATCTGTAGGAACATGTAAATATCTACACCACTATCTCTATAAACATGGAAATATCTACACTGTTATCTGTATAAACATGGAAATATCTACACCGCTATCTGTGTAAACATGGAAAGATCTACGCCGCTATCTCTGAAAACATGGAAAGATCTACACCATTATGTGTATAAAGACGGAAATATCTACACCGCTATCTGTATAAACATGGAAATATCTACACAGCCATCTGTAGGAACATGTAAATATCTACACAGTTATCTGTATACACATGGAAATATCTACACCGCTATCTGTATAAACATGGAAATATCTACACCGCTATCTGTGTAAACATGGAAATATCTACACCGCTATCTGTGTAAACATGGAAATATCTACAACGCCATCTCTTAAAACTTGGAAATATCTTCACCGTTACGTGTATAAACATGGAAATATCTTCACAGTCATCCGTATGAAATGGAAATATCTACACTGCCGTCTATATAAACATGGAAATATCTACACCGCCATCTGTTTGAACATGAAAATATCTACACCGCCAACTCTATAAACATTGAAATACCTACACCGCTATCTGTATAAACATGGAAATATCTACACCGCTATCTGTGTAAACATGGAAATATCTACACCGCTATGTGTGTAAACATGGAAGTATCTACAGGGCTATCTCAATAAACATTGAAATATATTCACTGCCATCTGTATGAACATGGAAACATCTACATCACGATCTGTATAAACATGGAAATATCTACACTGCTGTCTCTATCAACATGGAAATATCTACAACGCTATCTGTATAAACATGGAAATATCTACACCGCTATCGGTATAAACATGGAAATATCTACACCGCTATCTCTATAACCATGGAAATATCTACACCGCTATCTGTATAAACATGGAAATATCCACACTGCTATCTGTATAGACATGGAAATATCTACACCGCTACCTGTATAAACATGGAAATATCAGCACCGCTATCTGTATGAACATGGAAATATCAGCCCCCCTATCTGTATGAACATGGAAATATCTACACCACTATCTGTATGAACATGGAAATATCTACACCGCTATCTGTATGAGCATGGAAATATCTTCACCGCCATCTGTATGAACATGGATATATCTACACAGCCATATGGATGAACATGGAAATATCTACAACGCTATCTGCATGAACATGGAAATAGCTACACCGCTATCTGTATGAACATGGAAATAGCTACACCGCCATCTGTATGAACATGGAAATATCTGAACCGCGATCTGCATGAACATATAAATATCTACACCGCAATCCATATTAAGATGGAGATATCTACACCGCTATCTGTATAAACCTGGAAATATCTACACCGCTATCTGTATGAACATGGAAATATCTACACCGCTATCTGTACGAACATGGAAATATCTACACCGCTATCTGTTTGAACATGGAAATATCTACACCGCTATCTGTATGAACATGGAAATATCTACACCGCTATCTGTATGAACATGGATATATCTACACAGCCATCTGGATGAACATGGAAATATCTACACCGCTATCTGTATGAACATGGAAATATCTACACCACTATCTGTGTAAACATGCATACATCTTCACCGCTATCTGTATAAACATGGAAATATCTACACCGCTATCTGTATGAACATGGAAATATATACACCGCTATCTGTTTGAACATGGAAATATCTAAACCGCTATCTGCATGAAAATGGAAATATCTACACAGCTATCTGCATATACATGTAAATATCTACACAGCTATCTCTTTGCACATGGAAATAACTACACCGCTATCTGTATGAACATGGAAATATCTACACCGCCATCTGTATGAACATGGAAATATCTGCACGGCCATCTGTATGAACATATAAATATCTACACTGCCATCTGTATTAAGATGGAGATATCTGCACCGCTATCTGTATAAACATAGAAATATCTACACCGCTATCTGTATAAACATGGAAATATCTACACCGCTACCTGTATAAACATGGAAATATCAGCACCGCTTTCTGTATGAACATAGAAATATCAGCCCCTATATCTGTATGAACATGGAAATATCTACACCACTATCTGTATGAACATGGAAATATCTACACCGCTATCTGTATGAACATGGAAATATCCACACTGCTATCTGTATAGACATGGAAATATCTACACCGCTATCTGTATAAACATGGAAATATCTACACCGCTATCTGTGTAAACCTGGAAATATCTACACCGCTATCTGTGTAAACATGGAAATATCTACACCGCTAACTGTGTAAACATGGAAATATCTACACCGCTATCTGTACAAACATGGAAATATCTACACAGCCATCTGTAGGAATATGTAAATATCTACACCGTTATCTGTATACAGATGGAATTATCTACACCGCTATCTGTATGAACATGGAAATGTCTACACCTCTATCTGTGTAAACATGGAAATATCTACACCGCTATCTGTGTAAACATGGAGATATCTACACCGCTATCTCTATAAACATGGAAATATCCACACAGCCATCCATATAAACATGGAAATATCTACACTACGCTCTGTATAAACCTGGAAATATCTACACTGATATCTCTATAAACATGGAAACATCTACACCGCTATCTCTATAAACATGGAAATATCTACACCGCTATCTGTGTAAACATGGAAATATCTACACCGCTTTCTGTGTAAACATGGAAATACCTACACCGATATATCTATAAACATGGAAATATCTACACCGCCATCTGTATGGGTATGGAAATATCTACACCGCCATCTGTATAAACATGGAAATATCTACACCGTTATCTGTGTACACATGGAATTATCTACACCGCTATCTGTATAAGCTTGGAAATGTCTACAATGCTATCTGCGTAAACATGGAAATATCTACACCGCTATCTCTATATACATGCAAATATCTACACCGCTATCTGTGTAAACTTGGAAATATCTACACCGATATCTCTGTGAACATGGAAATATCTACACCTCTATCTCTGTAAACATGGAAATATCTACAGAGTCATCTGTATAAACATGGAAATATCTACACCGCTATCTGTGTAAACATGGAAATATCTACACCGCTATCTCTAAAAACATGGAAAGATCTACACCATTATGTGTATAAAGACGGAAATATCTACACCGCTATCTGTATAAACATGGAAATATCTACTCCGCCATCTGTATGAACGTGGAAATGTCTAAACCGCCATCTCTATAAACATGTAAATATCTACACCGCCCTCTGTAGGAACATGGAAATATCTACACCGCTATCTGTATGAACATGGATATATCTACACAGCCATCTGGATGAACATGGAAATATCTACACCGCTATCTGTATGAACATGGAAATATCTACACTGCTATCTGTGTAAACATGCATACATCTTCACCGCTATCTGTATAAACATGGAAATATCTACACCGCTATCTGTATGAACATGGAAATATATACACCGCTATCTGTTTGAACATGGAAATATCTAAACCGCTATCTGCATGAAAATGGAAATATCTACACAGCTATCTGCATATACATGTAAATATCTACACAGCTATCTCTTTGCACATGGAAATAACTACACCGCTATCTGTATGAACATGGAAATATCTACACCGCCATCTGTATGAACATGGAAATATCTGCACGGCCATCCGTATGAACATATAAATATCTACACTGCCATCTGTATTAAGATGGAGATATCTGCACCGCTATCTGTATAAACATAGAAATATCTACACCGCTATCTGTATAAACATGGAAATATCTACACCGCTACCTGTATAAACATGGAAATATCTACACCGCTACCTGTATAAACATGGAAATATCAGCACCGCTTTCTGTATGAACATAGAAGTATCAGCCCCTATATCTGTATGAACATGGAAATATCTACACCACTATCTGTATGAACATGGAAATATCTACACCGCTATCTGTATGAACATGGAAATATCCACACTGCTATCTGTATAGACATGGAAATATCTACACCGCTATCTGTATAAACATGGAAATATCTACACCGCTATCTGTGTAAACCTGGAAATATCTACACCGCTATCTGTGTAAACATGGAAATATCTACACCGCTAACTGTGTAAACATGGAAATATCTACACCGCTATCTGTACAAACATGGAAATATCTACACAGCCATCTGTAGGAATATGTAAATATCTACACCGTTATCTGTATACAGATGGAATTATCTACACCGCTATCTGTATGAACATGGAAATGTCTACACCTCTATCTGTGTAAACATGGAAATATCTACACCGCTATCTGTGTAAACATGGAGATATCTACACCGCTATCTCTATAAACATGGAAATATCCACACAGCCATCTATATAAACATGGAAATATCTGCACTACGCTCAGTATAAACCTGGAAGTATCTACACTGATATCTCTATAAACATGGAAATAACTACACCGCTATCTCTATAAACATGGAAATATCTACACCACTATCTGTGTAAACATGGAAATATCTACACCGCTGTCTGTGTAAACATGGAAATACCTACACCGCTATATCTATAAACATAGAAATATCTACACCGCCATCTGTATGGGTATGGAAATATCTACACCGCCATCTGTATAAACATGGAAATATCTACACCGTTATGTGTATAAAGATGGAAATATCTACACTGCTATCTGTAAAAACATGGAAATATCTACACCGCCATCTGTATGAACATGGAAATGTCTTAACCGCCAACTCTATAAACATGGAAATATCTACAGCGCTATGTGTTGGAACATAGAAATATCTACACCGCTTTCTGTATAAACATGGAAATATCTACACCGCTATCTGCATAAAAGTGGAAATATCTTCACCGCTATCTGCATAAACTTGGAAATATCTACACCACAATCTTGTAAACATGGAAATATCTAAAAAAACAATTGTGGGAACATGGAAATATCTACACCGTTATCTCTATAAACATGGAAATATCTACACCGCTTCCTGTATAAACTTGGAAATATCTACACAGCCATCTGTAGGAACATGTAAATATCTACACAGTTATCTGTATACACATGGAAATATCTACACCGCTATCTGTATAAACATGGAAATATCTACACCGCTATCTGTATGAACATGGAAATATATACACCGCTATCTGTTTGAACATGGAAATATCTAAACCGCTATCTGCATGAAAATGGAAATATCTACACAGCTATCTGCATATACATGTAAATATCTACACAGCTATCTCTTTGCACATGGAAATAACTACACCGCTATCTGTATGAACATGGAAATATCTACACCGCCATCTGTATGAACATGGAAATATCTGCACGGCCATCTGTATGAACATATAAATATCTACACTGCCATCTGTATTAAGATGGAGATATCTGCACCGCTATCTGTATAAACATAGAAATATCTACACCGCTATCTGTATAAACATGGAAATATCTACACCGCTACCTGTATAAACATGGAAATATCAGCACCGCTTTCTGTATGAACATAGAAATATCAGCCCCTATATCTGTATGAACATGGAAATATCTACACCACTATCTGTATGAACATGGAAATATCTACACCGCTATCTGTATGAACATGGAAATATCCACACTGCTATCTGTATAGACATGGAAATATCTACACCGCTATCTGTATAAACATGGAAATATCTACACCGCTATCTGTGTAAACCTGGAAATATCTACACCGCTATCTGTGTAAACATGGAAATATCTACACCGCTAACTGTGTAAACATGGAAATATCTACACCGCTATCTGTACAAACATGGAAATATCTACACAGCCATCTGTAGGAATATGTAAATATCTACACCGTTATCTGTATACAGATGGAATTATCTACACCGCTATCTGTATGAACATGGAAATGTCTACACCTCTATCTGTGTAAACATGGAAATATCTACACCGCTATCTGTGTAAACATGGAGATATCTACACCGCTATCTCTATAAACATGGAAATATCCACACAGCCATCCATATAAACATGGAAATATCTACACTACGCTCTGTATAAACCTGGAAATATCTACACTGATATCTCTATAAACATGGAAACATCTACACCGCTATCTCTATAAACATGGAAATATCTACACCGCTATCTGTGTAAACATGGAAATATCTACACCGCTTTCTGTGTAAACATGGAAATACCTACACCGATATATCTATAAACATGGAAATATCTACACCGCCATCTGTATGGGTATGGAAATATCTACACCGCCATCTGTATAAACATGGAAATATCTACACCGTTATCTGTGTACACATGGAATTATCTACACCGCTATCTGTATAAGCTTGGAAATGTCTACAATGCTATCTGCGTAAACATGGAAATATCTACACCGCTATCTCTATATACATGCAAATATCTACACCGCTATCTGTGTAAACTTGGAAATATCTACACCGATATCTCTGTGAACATGGAAATATCTACACCTCTATCTCTGTAAACATGGAAATATCTACAGAGTCATCTGTATAAACATGGAAATATCTACACCGCTATCTGTGTAAACATGGAAATATCTACACCGCTATCTCTAAAAACATGGAAAGATCTACACCATTATGTGTATAAAGACGGAAATATCTACACCGCTATCTGTATAAACATGGAAATATCTACTCCGCCATCTGTATGAACGTGGAAATGTCTAAACCGCCATCTCTATAAACATGTAAATATCTACACCGCCCTCTGTAGGAACATGGAAATATCTACACCGCTATCTGTATGAACATGGATATATCTACACAGCCATCTGGATGAACATGGAAATATCTACACCGCTATCTGTATGAACATGGAAATATCTACACTGCTATCTGTGTAAACATGCATACATCTTCACCGCTATCTGTATAAACATGGAAATATCTACACCGCTATCTGTATGAACATGGAAATATATACACCGCTATCTGTTTGAACATGGAAATATCTAAACCGCTATCTGCATGAAAATGGAAATATCTACACAGCTATCTGCATATACATGTAAATATCTACACAGCTATCTCTTTGCACATGGAAATAACTACACCGCTATCTGTATGAACATGGAAATATCTACACCGCCATCTGTATGAACATGGAAATATCTGCACGGCCATCCGTATGAACATATAAATATCTACACTGCCATCTGTATTAAGATGGAGATATCTGCACCGCTATCTGTATAAACATAGAAATATCTACACCGCTATCTGTATAAACATGGAAATATCTACACCGCTACCTGTATAAACATGGAAATATCAGCACCGCTTTCTGTATGAACATAGAAATATCAGCCCCTATATCTGTATGAACATGGAAATATCTACACCACTATCTGTATGAACATGGAAATATCTACACCGCTATCTGTATGAACATGGAAATATCCACACTGCTATCTGTATAGACATGGAAATATCTACACCGCTATCTGTATAAACATGGAAATATCTACACCGCTATCTGTGTAAACCTGGAAATATCTACACCGCTATCTGTGTAAACATGGAAATATCTACACCGCTAACTGTGTAAACATGGAAATATCTACACCGCTATCTGTACAAACATGGAAATATCTACACAGCCATCTGTAGGAATATGTAAATATCTACACCGTTATCTGTATACAGATGGAATTATCTACACCGCTATCTGTATGAACATGGAAATGTCTACACCTCTATCTGTGTAAACATGGAAATATCTACACCGCTATCTGTGTAAACATGGAGATATCTACACCGCTATCTCTATAAACATGGAAATATCCACACAGCCATCTATATAAACATGGAAATATCTGCACTACGCTCAGTATAAACCTGGAAGTATCTACACTGATATCTCTATAAACATGGAAATAACTACACCGCTATCTCTATAAACATGGAAATATCTACACCACTATCTGTGTAAACATGGAAATATCTACACCGCTGTCTGTGTAAACATGGAAATACCTACACCGCTATATCTATAAACATAGAAATATCTACACCGCCATCTGTATGGGTATGGAAATATCTACACCGCCATCTGTATAAACATGGAAATATCTACACCGTTATGTGTATAAAGATGGAAATATCTACACTGCTATCTGTAAAAACATGGAAATATCTACACCGCCATCTGTATGAACATGGAAATGTCTTAACCGCCAACTCTATAAACATGGAAATATCTACAGCGCTATGTGTTGGAACATAGAAATATCTACACCGCTTTCTGTATAAACATGGAAATATCTACACCGCTATCTGCATAAAAGTGGAAATATCTTCACCGCTATCTGCATAAACTTGGAAATATCTACACCACAATCTTGTAAACATGGAAATATCTAAAAAAACAATTGTGGGAACATGGAAATATCTACACCGTTATCTCTATAAACATGGAAATATCTACACCGCTTCCTGTATAAACTTGGAAATATCTACACAGCCATCTGTAGGAACATGTAAATATCTACACAGTTATCTGTATACACATGGAAATATCTACACCGCTATCTGTATAAACATGGAAATATCTACACCGCTATCTGTGTAAACTTGGAAATATCTACACCGCTATCTGTGTAAACATGGAAATATCTACACCGCTATCTCTAAAAACATGGAAAGATCTACACCATTATGTGTATAAAGATGGAAATATCTACACCGCTATCTGTATAAACATGGAAATATCTACACCGCCATCTGTATGAACGTGGAAATGTCTAAACCGACATCTCTATAAACATGTAAATATCTACACCGCCCTCTGTAGGAACATGGAAATATCTACAACGCTATCTGTTTAAACATTGAAATATCTACACCGCTATCTGCCTAAAAGTGGAAATATCTACACCACTATCTGCATAAACTTGGAAATACCTACACCGCTATCTGTGTAAACATGGAAATATCTAAACCACCAACTGTAGGAACATGGAAATATCTACACCACTATCTCCACAAACATTGACATATCTACACCGCTATCTGTATAAACATGGAAATATCTACACAGCCATCTGTAGGAACATGTAAATATCTACACCACTATCTCTATAAACATGGAAATATCTACACTGCTATCTGTATAAACATGGAAATATCTACACCGCTATCAGTGTAAACATGGAAAGATCTACACCGCTATCTCTGAAAACATGGAAAGATCTACACCATTATGTGTATAAAGACGTAAATATCTACACCGCTATCTGTATAAACGTGGAAATATCTACGCAGCCATCTGTAGGAACATGTAAATATCTACAAAGTTATCTGTATACACATGGAAATATCTACACCGCTATCTGTATAAACATGGAAATATCTACACCGCTATCTGTGTAAACATGGAAATATCTACACCGCTATCTGTGTAAACATGGAAATATCTACACCGCCATCTCTTAAAACTTGGAAATATCTTCACCGTTATGTGTATAAACATGGAAATATGTTCAACGTCATCTGTATGAACATGGAAATATCTACACTGCCATCGATATAAACATGGAAATATCTACACCGACATCTGTTTGAACATGAAAATACACCGCCAACTCTATAAACATTGAAATATCTACACCGCTATCTGTATAAACATGGAAATATCTACACCGCTATCTGTGTAAACATGGGAATATCTACACCGCTATCTGTGTAAACATGGAAGTATCTACACCGCTATCTCTATAAACATGGAAATATCTTCATCGCCATCTGTATGAACATGGAAATATCTACATCGCCATCTGTATAAACATGGAAATATCTACACTGCTGTCTCTATAAACATGGAAATATCAACAACGCTATCTGTATAAACATGGAAATATCTACACCGCTATCTGTATAAACATGGAAATATCTACACCGCTATCTCTATAAACATGGAAATATCTACACCGCTATCTGTATAAACATGGAAATATCTACACCGCTATCTGTGTAAACATGGAAATATCTACACCACTATCTGTGTAAACATGGAAATATCTACACCGCTATCTGTACAAACATGGAAATATCTACACAGCCATCTGTAGGAATATGTAAATATCTACACCGTTATCTCTATACACATAGAATTATCTACACCGCTATCTGTATGAACATGGAAATATCTACACCGCTATCTGTGTAAACATGGAAATATCTACACCGCTATCTCTAAAAACATGGAAAGATCTACACCATTATGTGTATAAAGACGGAAATATCTACACCGTTATCTGTATAAACATGGAAATATCTACACCGCCATCTGTATGAACGTGGAAATGTCTAAACCGCCATCTCTATAAACATGTAAATATCTACACCGCCCTCTGTAGGAACATGGAAATATCTACAACGCTATCTGTTTAAACATTGAAATATCTACACTGCTATCTGCCTAAAAGTGGAAATATCTACACCGCTATCTGCATAAACTTGTAAATAACTACACCGCTATCTGTGTACACATGGAAATATCTACACCACCAACTGTAGGAACATGAAAATATCTACACCGCTATCTGTATGAACATGGAAATATCTTCACCGCCATCTGTATGAACATTGATATATCTACACAGCCATATGGATGAACATGGAAACATCTACACCGCTATCTGCATGAACATGGAAATAGCTACACCGCTATCTGTATGAACATGGAAATAGCTACACCGCCATCTGTATGAACATGGAAATATCTGCACCGCCATCTGTATGAACATATAAATATCTACACCGCCATCCGTATTAAGATGGAGATATCTACACCGCTATCTGTATAAACCTGGAAATATCTACACCGCTATCTGTATAAACATGGAAATATCCACACCGCAATCTGTATAAACATGGAAATATCCACACCGCTACCTGTATAAACATGGAAATATAAGCACCGCTATCTGTATGAACATGGAAATATCTACACCGCTATCTGTACGAACATGGAAATATCTACACCGCTATCTGTAGGAACATGGAAATAGCTACACCGCTATCTGTATGAACATGGAAATATCTACACCACTATCTGTATGAACATGGAAATATCTACACCGCTATCTGTATGAACATGGATATATCTACACAGCCATCTGGATGAACATGGAAATATCTACACCACTATCTGTATGAACATGGAAATATCTACACCGCTATCTGTGTAAACATGCGTATATCTTCACCGCTATCTGTATAAACATGGAAATATCTACACCGCTATCTGTATGAACATGGAAATATCTGCACCGCTATCTGCATGAAAATGCAAATATCTACACCGCTATCTGTTTGAACATGGAAATATCTACACAGCTATCTGTGTAAACATGCATACATCTTCACCGCTATCTGTATAAACATGGAAATATCTACACCGCTATCTCTATGAACATGGATATACGTACACAGCCCTCTGGATGAACATGGAAATCTCTACACCGCTATCTGTGTAAACATGCATACATCTTCACCGTTATCTGTATAAACATGGAAATATCTACACCGCTATCTCTATGAACATGGAAAAATCTACACCGCTATCTGTTTGAAAATGGAAATATATACACAGCTATCTGCATGAAAATGGAAATATCTACACAGCTATCTGCATATAGATGGAAATATCTACACAGCTATCTCTTTACACATTGAAATATCTACACCGCTATCTGAATGAACATGGAAATATCTGCACCACCATCTGTATGAACATATAAATATCTACACCGCCATCTGTATTAAGATGGAGATATCTACACCGCTATCTGTATGAACATGGAAATATCTACACCGCTATCTGTTTGAACATGGAAATATCTAAACCGCTATCTGCATGAAAATGGAAATATCTACACAGCTATCTGCATATACATGTAAATATCTACACAGCTATCTCTTTGCACATGGAAATAACTACACCGCTATCTGTATGAACATGGAAATATCTACACCGCCATCTGTATGAACATGGAAATATCTGCACGGCCATCTGTATGAACATATAAATATCTACACTGCCATCTGTATTAAGATGGAGATATCTACACCGCTATCTGTATAAATATGAAAATATCTACACCGCTATCTGTATAAACATGGAAATATCTACACCGCTACCTGTATAAACATGGAAATATCAGCACCGCTTTCTGTATGAACATGGAAATATCAGCCCCTCTATCTGTATGAACATGGAAATATTTACACCACTATCTGTATGAACATGGAAATATCTACACCGCTATCTGTATGAACATGGAAATATCCACACTGCTATCTGTATAGACATGGAAATATCTACACCGCTATCTGTATAAACATGGAAATATCTACACCGCTATCTGTGTAAACATGGAAATATCTACACCGCTATCTGTGTAAACATGGAAATATCTACACCGCTATCTGTACAAACATGGAAATATCTACACAGCCATCTGTAGGAATATGTAAATATCTACACCGTTATCTGTATACACATGGAATTATCTACACCGCTATCTGTATGAACATGGAAATGTCTACACCTCTATCTGTGTAAACATGGAAATAACTACACCGCTATCTGTGTAAACATGGAAATATCTACACCGCTATCTCTATAAACATGGAAATATCTACACCGCTATCTGTATAAAGATGGAAATATCTACACCGCTATCTGTGTAAACATTCAAATATCTACACCACTATCTGTGTAAACATGGAAATATCTACACCTCTATCTGTACAAACATGGAAATATCTACACAGCCATCTGTAGGAATATGTAAATATCTACACCGTTATCTCTATACACATGGAATTATCTACACCGCTATCTGTATGAACATGGAAATATCTACACCGCTATCTGTGTAAACATGGAAATATCTACACCGCTATCTCTGAAAACATGGAAAGATCTACACCATTATGTGTATAAAGACGTAAATATCTACACCGCTATCTGTATAAACATGGAAATATCTACGCAGCCATCTGTAGGAACATGTAAATATCTACAAAGTTATCTGTATACACATGGAAATATCTACACCGCTATCTGTATAAACATGGAAATATCTACACCGCTATCTGTGTAAACATGGAAATATCTACACCGCTATCTGTGTAAACATGGAGATATCTACACCGCTATCTCTATAAACATGGAAATATCCACACAGCCATCCATATAAACATGGAAATATCTACACTACGCTCTGTATAAACCTGGAAATATCTACACTGATATCTCTATAAACATGGAAACATCTACACCGCTATCTCTATAAACATGGAAATATCTACACCGCTATCTGTGTAAACATGGAAATATCTACACCGCTTTCTGTGTAAACATGGAAATACCTACACCGCTATATCTATAAACATGGAAATATCTACACCGCCATCTGTATGGGTATGGAAATATCTACACCGCCATCTGTATAAACATGGAAATATCTACACCGTTATCTGTGTACACATGGAATTATCTACACCGCTATCTGTATAAGCTTGGAAATGTCTACAATGCTATCTGCGTAAACATGGAAATATCTACACCGCTATCTCTATATACATGCAAATATCTACACCGCTATCTGTGTAAACTTGGAAATATCTACACCGATATCTCTGTAAACATGGAAATATCTACACCTCTATCTCTGTAAACATGGAAATATCTACAGAGTCATCTGTATAAACATGGAAATATCTACACCGCTATCTGTGTAAACATGGAAATATCTACACCGCTATCTCTAAAAACATGGAAAGATCTACACCATTATGTGTATAAAGACGGAAATATCTACACCGCTATCTGTATAAACATGGAAATATCTACTCCGCCATCTGTATGAACGTGGAAATGTCTAAACCGCCATCTCTATAAACATGTAAATATCTACACCGCCCTCTGTAGGAACATGGAAATATCTACACCGCTATCTGTATGAACATGGATATATCTACACAGCCATCTGGATGAACATGGAAATATCTACACCGCTATCTGTATGAACATGGAAATATCTACACTGCTATCTGTGTAAACATGCATACATCTTCACCGCTATCTGTATAAACATGGAAATATCTACACCGCTATCTGTATGAACATGGAAATATATACACCGCTATCTGTTTGAACATGGAAATATCTAAACCGCTATCTGCATGAAAATGGAAATATCTACACAGCTATCTGCATATACATGTAAATATCTACACAGCTATCTCTTTGCACATGGAAATAACTACACCGCTATCTGTATGAACATGGAAATATCTACACCGCCATCTGTATGAACATGGAAATATCTGCACGGCCATCTGTATGAACATATAAATATCTACACTGCCATCTGTATTAAGATGGAGATATCTGCACCGCTATCTGTATAAACATAGAAATATCTACACCGCTATCTGTATAAACATGGAAATATCTACACCGCTACCTGTATAAACATGGAAATATCAGCACCGCTTTCTGTATGAACATAGAAATATCAGCCCCTATATCTGTATGAACATGGAAATATCTACACCACTATCTGTATGAACATGGAAATATCTACACCGCTATCTGTATGAACATGGAAATATCCACACTGCTATCTGTATAGACATGGAAATATCTACACCGCTATCTGTATAAACATGGAAATATCTACACCGCTATCTGTGTAAACCTGGAAATATCTACACCGCTAACTGTGTAAACATGGAAATATCTACACCGCTATCTGTACAAACATGGAAATATCTACACAGCCATCTGTAGGAATATGTAAATATCTACACCGTTATCTGTATACAGATGGAATTATCTACACCGCTATCTGTATGAACATGGAAATGTCTACACCTCTATCTGTGTAAACATGGAAATATCTACACCGCTATCTGTGTAAACATGGAGATATCTACACCGCTATCTCTATAAACATGGAAATATCCACACAGCCATCTATATAAACATGGAAATATCTGCACTACGCTCAGTATAAACCTGGAAGTATCTACACTGATATCTCTATAAACATGGAAATAACTACACCGCTATCTCTATAAACATGGAAATATCTACACCACTATCTGTGTAAACATGGAAATATCTACACCGCTGTCTGTGTAAACATGGAAATACCTACACCGCTATATCTATAAACATAGAAATATCTACACCGCCATCTGTATGGGTATGGAAATATCTACACCGCCATCTGTATAAACATGGAAATATCTACACCGTTATGTGTATAAAGATGGAAATATCTACACTGCTATCTGTAAAAACATGGAAATATCTACACCGCCATCTGTATGAACATGGAAATGTCTTAACCGCCAACTCTATAAACATGGAAATATCTACAGCGCTATGTGTTGGAACATAGAAATATCTACACCGCTTTCTGTATAAACATGGAAATATCTACACCGCTATCTGCATAAAAGTGGAAATATCTTCACCGCTATCTGCATAAACTTGGAAATATCTACACCACAATCTTGTAAACATGGAAATATCTAAAAAAACAATTGTGGGAACATGGAAATATCTACACCGTTATCTCTATAAACATGGAAATATCTACACCGCTTTCTGTATAAACTTGGAAATATCTACACAGCCATCTGTAGGAACATGTAAATATCTACACAGTTATCTGTATACACATGGAAATATCTACACCGCTATCTGTATAAACATGGAAATATCTACACCGCTATCTGTGTAAACTTGGAAATATCTACACCGCTATCTGTGTAAACATGGAAATATCTACACCGCTATCTCTAAAAACATGGAAAGATCTACACCATTATGTGTATAAAGATGGAAATATCTACACCGCTATCTGTATAAACATGGAAATATCTACACCGCCATCTGTATGAACGTGGAAATGTCTAAACCGACATCTCTATAAACATGTAAATATCTACACCGCCCTCTGTAGGAACATGGAAATATCTACAACGCTATCTGTTTAAACATTGAAATATCTACACCGCTATCTGCCTAAAAGTGGAAATATCTACACCACTATCTGCATAAACTTGGAAATACCTACACCGCTATCTGTCTAAACATGGAAATATCTAAACCACCAACTGTAGGAACATGGAAATATCTACACCACTATCTCCACAAACATTGACATATCTACACCGCTATCTGTATAAACATGGAAATATCTACACAGCGATCTGTAGGAACATGTAAATATCTACACCACTATCTCTATAAACATGGAAATATCTACACTGCTATCTGTATAAACATGGAAATATCTACACCGCTATCAGTGTAAACATGGAAAGATCTACACCGCTATCTCTGAAAACATGGAAAGATCTACACCATTATGTGTATAAAGACGTAAATATCTACACCGCTATCTGTATAAACATGGAAATATCTACGCAGCCATCTGTAGGAACATGTAAATATCTACAAAGTTATCTGTATACACATGGAAATATCTACACCGCTATCTGTATAAACATGGAAATATCTACACCGCTATCTGTGTAAACATGGAAATATCTACACCGCTATCTGTGTAAACATGGAAATATCTACACCGCCATCTCTTAAAACTTGGAAATATCTTCACCGTTATGTGTATAAACATGGAAATATGTTCACCGTCATCTGTATGAACATGGAAATATCTACACTGCCATCGATATAAACATGGAAATATCTACACCGACATCTGTTTGAACATGAAAATACACCGCCAACTCTATAAACATTGAAATATCTACACCGCTATCTGTATAAACATGGAAATATCTACACCGCTATCTGTGTAAACATGGGAATATCTACACCGCTATCTGTGTAAACATGGAAGAATCTACACCGCTATCTCTATAAACATGGAAATATCTTCACCGCCATCTGTATGAACATGGAAATATCTACATCGCCATCTGTATAAACATGGAAATATCTACACTGCTGTCTCTATAAACATGGAAATATCAACAACGCTATCTGTATAAACATGGAAATATCTACACCGCTATCTGTATAAACATGGAAATATCTACACCGCTATCTCTATAAACATGGAAATATCTACACCGATATCTGTATAAACATGGAAATATCTACACCGCTATCTGTGTAAACATGGAAATATCTACACCACTATCTGTGTAAACATGGAAATATCTACACCGCTATCTGTACAAACATGGAAATATCTACACAGCCATCTGTAGGAATATGTAAATATCTACACCGTTATCTCTATACACATAGAATTATCTACACCGCTATCTGTATGAACATGGAAATATCTACACCGCTATCTGTGTAAACATGGAAATATCTACACCGCTATCTGTGTAAACATGGAGATATCTACACCGCTATCTCTATAAACATGGAAATATCCACACAGCCATCCATATAAACATGGAAATATCTACACTACGCTATGTATAAAACTGGAAATATCTACACTGATATCTCTATAAACATGGAAACATCTACACCGCTATCTCTATAAACATGGAAATATCTACACCGCTATCTGCATAAACTTGTAAATAACTACACCGCTATCTGTGTACACATGGAAATATCTACACCACCAACTGTAGGAACATGAAAATATCTACACCGCTATCTGTATGAACATGGAAATATCTTCACCGCCATCTGTATGAACATTGATATATCTACACAGCCATATGGATGAACATGGAAACATCTACACCGCTATCTGCATGAACATGGAAATAGCTACACCGCTATCTGTATGAACATGGAAATAGCTAGACCGCCATCTGTATGAACATGGAAATATCTGCACCGCCATCTGTATGAACATATAAATATCTACACCGCCATCCGTATTAAGATGGAGATATCTACACCGCTATCTGTATAAACCTGGAAATATCTACACCGCTATCTGTATAAACATGGAAATATCCACACCGCAATCTGTATAAACATGGAAATATCCACACCGCTACCTGTATAAACATGGAAATATAAGCACCGCTATCTGTATGAACATGGAAATATCTACACCGCTAACTGTACGAACATGGAAATATCTACACTGCTATCTGAAGGAACATGGAAATAGCTACACCGCTATCTGTATGAACATGGAAATATCTACACCACTATCTGTATGAACATGGAAATATCTACACCGCTATCTGTATGAACATGGATATATCTACACAGCCATCTGGATGAACATGGAAATATCTACACCACTATCTGTATGAACATGGAAACATCTACACCGCTATCTGTGTAAACATGCATACATCTTCACCGCTATCTGTATAAACATGGAAATATCTACACCGCTATCTGTATGAACATGGAAATATCTACACCGCTATCTGTTTGAACATGGAAATATCTAAACCGCTATCTGCATGAAAATGGAAATATCTACACAGCTATCTGCATATACATGTAAATATCTACACAGCTATCTCTTTGCACATGGAAATAACTACACCGCTATCTGTATGAACATGGAAATATCTGCACCGCCATCTGTATGAACATGGAAATATCTGCACGGCCATCTGTATGAACATATAAATATCTACACTGCCTTCTGTATTAAGATGGAGATATCTACACCGCTAACTGTATAAATATGGAAATATCTACACCGCTATCTGTATAAACATGGAAATATCTACACCGCTACCTGTAGAAACATGGAAATATCAGCACCGCTTTCTGTATGAACATGGAAATATCAGCCCCTCTATCTGTATGAACATGGAAATATCTACACCACTATCTGTATGAACATGGAAATATCTACACCGCTATCTGTATGAACATGGAAATATCCACACTGCTATCTGTATAAACATGGAAATATCTACACCGCTATCTGTGTAAACATGGAAATATCTACACCGCTATCTCTGAAAACATGGAAAGATCTACACCATTATGTGTATAAAGACGTAAATATCTACACCGCTATCTGTATAAACATGGAAATATCTACGCAGCCATCTGTAGGAACATGTAAATATCTACAAAGTTATCTGTATACACATGGAAATATCTACACCGCTATCTGTATAAACATGGAAATATCTACACCGCTATCTGTGTAAACATGGAAATATCTACACCGCTATCTGTGTAAACATGGAGATATCTACACCGCTATCTCTATAAACATGGAAATATCCACACAGCCATCCATATAAACATGGAAATATCTACACTACGCTCTGTATAAACCTGGAAATATCTACACTGATATCTCTATAAACATGGAAACATCTACACCGCTATCTCTATAAACATGGAAATATCTACACCGCTATCTGTGTAAACATGGAAATATCTACACCGCTTTCTGTGTAAACATGGAAATACCTACACCGCTATATCTATAAACATGGAAATATCTACACCGCCATCTGTATGGGTATGGAAATATCTACACCGCCATCTGTATAAACATGGAAATATCTACACCGTTATCTGTGTACACATGGAATTATCTACACCGCTATCTGTATAAGCTTGGAAATGTCTACAATGCTATCTGCGTAAACATGGAAATATCTACACCGCTATCTCTATATACATGCAAATATCTACACCGCTATCTGTGTAAACTTGGAAATATCTACAACGATATCTCTGTAAACATGGAAATATGTACACCGCTATATCTGTAAACATGGAAATATCTACAGAGTCATCTGTATAAACATGGAAATATCTACACCGCTATCTGTGTAAACATGGAAATATCTACACCGCTATCTCTAAAAACATGGAAAGATCTACACCATTATGTGTATAAAGACGGAAATATCTACACCGCTATCTGTATAAACATGGAAATATCTACTCCGCCATCTGTATGAACGTGGAAATGTCTAAACCGCCATCTCTATAAACATGTAAATGTCTACACCGCCCTCTGTAGGAACATGGAAATATCTACACCGCTATCTGTATGAACATGGATATATCTACACAGCCATCTGGATGAACATGGAAATATCTACACCGCTATCTGTATGAACATGGAAATATCTACACCGCTATCTGTATGAACATGGAAATATATACACCGCTATCTGTTTGAACATGGAAGTATCTAAACCGCTATCTGCATGAAAATGGAAATATCTACACAGCTATCTGCATATACATGTAAATATCTACACAGCTATCTCTTTGCACATGGAAATAACTACACCGCTATCTGTATGAACATGGAAATATCTACACCGCCATCTGTATGAACATGGAAATATCTGCACGGCCATCTGTATGAACATATAAATATCTACACTGCCATCTGTATTAAGATGGAGATATCTGCACCGCTATCTGTATAAACATAGAAATATCTACACCGCTATCTGTATAAACATGGAAATATCTACACCGCTACCTGTATAAACTTGGAAATATCAGCACCGCTTTCTGTATGAACATAGAAATATCAGCCCCTATATCTGTATGAACATGGAAATATCTACACCACTATCTGTATGAACATGGAAATATCTACACCACTATCTGTATGAACATGGAAATATCCACACTGCTATCTGTATAGACATGGAAATATCTACACCGCTATCTGTATAAACATGGAAATATCTACACCGCTATCTGTGTAAACCTGGAAATATCTACACCGCTATCTGTGTAAACATGGAAATATCTACACCGCTATCTGTGTAAACATGGAAATATCTACACCGCTATCTGTACAAACATGGAAATATCTACACAGCCATCTGTAGGAATTTGTAAACATCTACACCGTTATCTGTATACAGATGGAATTATCTACACCGCTATCTGTATGAACATGGAAATGTCTACACCTCTATCTGTGTAAACATGGAAATATCTACACCGCTATCTGTGTAAACATGGAGATATCTACACCGCTATCTCTATAAACATGGAAATATCCACACAGCCATCTATATAAACATGGAAATATCTGCACTACGCTCAGTATAAACCTGGAAGTATCTACACTGATATCTCTATAAACATGGAAATAACTACACCGCTATCTCTATAAACATGGAAATATCTACACCACTATCTGTGTAAACATGGAAATATCTACACCGCTGTCTGTGTAAACATGGAAATACCTACACCGCTATATCTATAAACATAGAAATATCTACACCGCCATCTGTATGGGTATGGAAATATCTACACCGCCATCTGTATAAACATGGAAATATCTACACCGTTATGTGTATAAAGATGGAAATATCTACACTGCTATCTGTAAAAACATGGAAATATCTACACCGCCATCTGTATGAACATGGAAATGTCTTAACCGCCAACTCTATAAACATGGAAATATCTACAGCGCTATGTGTTGGAACATAGAAATATCTACACCGCTTTCTGTATAAACATGGAAATATCTACACCGCTATCTGCATAAAAGTGGAAATATCTTCACCGCTATCTGCATAAACTTGGAAATATCTACACCACAATCTTGTAAACATGGAAATATCTAAAAAAACAATTGTGGGAACATGGAAATATCTACACCGTTATCTCTATAAACATGGAAATATCTACACCGCTTCCTGTATAAACTTGGAAATATCTACACAGCCATCTGTAGGAACATGTAAATATCTACACAGTTATCTGTATACACATGGAAATATCTACACCGCTATCTGTATAAACATGGAAATATCTACACCGCTATCTGTGTAAACTTGGAAATATCTACACCGCTATCTGTGTAAACATGGAAATATCTACACCGCTATCTCTAAAAACATGGAAAGATCTACACCATTATGTGTATAAAGATGGAAATATCTACACCGCTATCTGTATAAACATGGAAATATCTACACCGCCATCTGTATGAACGTGGAAATGTCTAAACCGACATCTCTATAAACATGTAAATATCTACACCGCCCTCTGTAGGAACATGGAAATATCTACAACGCTATCTGTTTAAACATTGAAATATCTACACCGCTATCTGCCTAAAAGTGGAAATATCTACACCACTATCTGCATAAACTTGGAAATACCTACACCGCTATCTGTGTAAACATGGAAATATCTAAACCACCAACTGTAGGAACATGGAAATATCTACACCACTATCTCCACAAACATTGACATATCTACACCGCTATCTGTATAAACATGGAAATATCTACACAGCCATCTGTAGGAACATGTAAATATCTACACCACTATCTCTATAAACATGGAAATATCTACACTGCTATCTGTATAAACATGGAAATATCTACACCGCTATCAGTGTAAACATGGAAAGATCTACACCGCTATCTCTGAAAACATGGAAAGATCTACACCATTATGTGTATAAAGACGTAAATATCTACACCGCTATCTGTATAAACGTGGAAATATCTACGCAGCCATCTGTAGGAACATGTAAATATCTACAAAGTTATCTGTATACACATGGAAATATCTACACCGCTATCTGTATAAACATGGAAATATCTACACCGCTATCTGTGTAAACATGGAAATATCTACACCGCTATCTGTGTAAACATGGAAATATCTACACCGCCATCTCTTAAAACTTGGAAATATCTTCACCGTTATGTGTATAAACATGGAAATATGTTCAACGTCATCTGTATGAACATGGAAATATCTACACTGCCATCGATATAAACATGGAAATATCTACACCGACATCTGTTTGAACATGAAAATACACCGCCAACTCTATAAACATTGAAATATCTACACCGCTATCTGTATAAACATGGAAATATCTACACCGCTATCTGTGTAAACATGGGAATATCTACACCGCTATCTGTGTAAACATGGAAGTATCTACACCGCTATCTCTATAAACATGGAAATATCTTCATCGCCATCTGTATGAACATGGAAATATCTACATCGCCATCTGTATAAACATGGAAATATCTACACTGCTGTCTCTATAAACATGGAAATATCAACAACGCTATCTGTATAAACATGGAAATATCTACACCGCTATCTGTATAAACATGGAAATATCTACACCGCTATCTCTATAAACATGGAAATATCTACACCGCTATCTGTATAAACATGGAAATATCTACACCGCTATCTGTGTAAACATGGAAATATCTACACCACTATCTGTGTAAACATGGAAATATCTACACCGCTATCTGTACAAACATGGAAATATCTACACAGCCATCTGTAGGAATATGTAAATATCTACACCGTTATCTCTATACACATAGAATTATCTACACCGCTATCTGTATGAACATGGAAATATCTACACCGCTATCTGTGTAAACATGGAAATATCTACACCGCTATCTCTAAAAACATGGAAAGATCTACACCATTATGTGTATAAAGACGGAAATATCTACACCGTTATCTGTATAAACATGGAAATATCTACACCGCCATCTGTATGAACGTGGAAATGTCTAAACCGCCATCTCTATAAACATGTAAATATCTACACCGCCCTCTGTAGGAACATGGAAATATCTACAACGCTATCTGTTTAAACATTGAAATATCTACACTGCTATCTGCCTAAAAGTGGAAATATCTACACCGCTATCTGCATAAACTTGTAAATAACTACACCGCTATCTGTGTACACATGGAAATATCTACACCACCAACTGTAGGAACATGAAAATATCTACACCGCTATCTGTATGAACATGGAAATATCTTCACCGCCATCTGTATGAACATGGATATATCTACACAGCCATATGGATGAACATGGAAACATCTACACCGCTATCTGCATGAACATGGAAATAGCTACACCGCTATCTGTATGAACATGGAAATAGCTACACCGCCATCTGTATGAACATGGAAATATCTGCACCGCCATCTGTATGAACATATAAATATCTACACCGCCATCCGTATTAAGATGGAGATATCTACACCGCTATCTGTATAAACCTGGAAATATCTACACCGCTATCTGTATAAACATGGAAATATCCACACCGCAATCTGTATAAACATGGAAATATCCACACCGCTACCTGTATAAACATGGAAATATAAGCACCGCTATCTGTATGAACATGGAAATATCTACACCGCTATCTGTACGAACATGGAAATATCTACACCGCTATCTGTAGGAACATGGAAATAGCTACACCGCTATCTGTATGAACATGGAAATATCTACACCACTATCTGTATGAACATGGAAATATCTACACCGCTATCTGTATGAACATGGATATATCTACACAGCCATCTGGATGAACATGGAAATATCTACACCACTATCTGTATGAACATGGAAATATCTACACCGCTATCTGTGTAAACATGCGTATATCTTCACCGCTATCTGTATAAACATGGAAATATCTACACCGCTATCTGTATGAACATGGAAATATCTGCACCGCTATCTGCATGAAAATGCAAATATCTACACCGCTATCTGTTTGAACATGGAAATATCTACACAGCTATCTGTGTAAACATGCATACATCTTCACCGCTATCTGTATAAACATGGAAATATCTACACCGCTATCTCTATGAACATGGATATACGTACACAGCCCTCTGGATGAACATGGAAATCTCTACACCGCTATCTGTGTAAACATGCATACATCTTCACCGTTATCTGTATAAACATGGAAATATCTACACCGCTATCTCTATGAACATGGAAAAATCTACACCGCTATCTGTTTGAAAATGGAAATATATACACAGCTATCTGCATGAAAATGGAAATATCTACACAGCTATCTGCATATAGATGGAAATATCTACACAGCTATCTCTTTACACATTGAAATATCTACACCGCTATCTGAATGAACATGGAAATATCTGCACCACCATCTGTATGAACATATAAATATCTACACCGCCATCTGTATTAAGATGGAGATATCTACACCGCTATCTGTATGAACATGGAAATATCTACACCGCTATCTGTTTGAACATGGAAATATCTAAACCGCTATCTGCATGAAAATGGAAATATCTACACAGCTATCTGCATATACATGTAAATATCTACACAGCTATCTCTTTGCACATGGAAATAACTACACCGCTATCTGTATGAACATGGAAATATCTACACCGCCATCTGTATGAACATGGAAATATCTGCACGGCCATCTGTATGAACATATAAATATCTACACTGCCATCTGTATTAAGATGGAGATATCTACACCGCTATCTGTATAAATATGAAAATATCTACACCGCTATCTGTATAAACATGGAAATATCTACACCGCTACCTGTATAAACATGGAAATATCAGCACCGCTTTCTGTATGAACATGGAAATATCAGCCCCTCTATCTGTATGAACATGGAAATATTTACACCACTATCTGTATGAACATGGAAATATCTACACCGCTATCTGTATGAACATGGAAATATCCACACTGCTATCTGTATAGACATGGAAATATCTACACCGCTATCTGTATAAACATGGAAATATCTACACCGCTATCTGTGTAAACATGGAAATATCTACACCGCTATCTGTGTAAACATGGAAATATCTACACCGCTATCTGTACAAACATGGAAATATCTACACAGCCATCTGTAGGAATATGTAAATATCTACACCGTTATCTGTATACACATGGAATTATCTACACCGCTATCTGTATGAACATGGAAATGTCTACACCTCTATCTGTGTAAACATGGAAATAACTACACCGCTATCTGTGTAAACATGGAAATATCTACACCGCTATCTCTATAAACATGGAAATATCTACACCGCTATCTGTATAAAGATGGAAATATCTACACCGCTATCTGTGTAAACATTCAAATATCTACACCACTATCTGTGTAAACATGGAAATATCTACACCTCTATCTGTACAAACATGGAAATATCTACACAGCCATCTGTAGGAATATGTAAATATCTACACCGTTATCTCTATACACATGGAATTATCTACACCGCTATCTGTATGAACATGGAAATATCTACACCGCTATCTGTGTAAACATGGAAATATCTACACCGCTATCTCTGAAAACATGGAAAGATCTACACCATTATGTGTATAAAGACGTAAATATCTACACCGCTATCTGTATAAACATGGAAATATCTACGCAGCCATCTGTAGGAACATGTAAATATCTACAAAGTTATCTGTATACACATGGAAATATCTACACCGCTATCTGTATAAACATGGAAATATCTACACCGCTATCTGTGTAAACATGGAAATATCTACACCGCTATCTGTGTAAACATGGAGATATCTACACCGCTATCTCTATAAACATGGAAATATCCACACAGCCATCCATATAAACATGGAAATATCTACACTACGCTCTGTATAAACCTGGAAATATCTACTCTGATATCTCTATAAACATGGAAACATCTACACCGCTATCTCTATAAACATGGAAATATCTACACCGCTATCTGTGTAAACATGGAAATATCTACACCGCTTTCTGTGTAAACATGGAAATACCTACACCGCTATATCTATAAACATGGAAATATCTACACCGCCATCTGTATGGGTATGGAAATATCTACACCGCCATCTGTATAAACATGGAAATATCTACACCGTTATCTGTGTACACATGGAATTATCTACACCGCTATCTGTATAAGCTTGGAAATGTCTACAATGCTATCTGCGTAAACATGGAAATATCTACACCGCTATCTCTATATACATGCAAATATCTACACCGCTATCTGTGTAAACTTGGAAATATCTACACCGATATCTCTGTAAACATGGAAATATCTACACCGCTATCTCTGTAAACATGGAAACATCTACAGAGTCATCTGTATAAACATGGAAATATCTACACCGCTATCTGTGTAAACATGGAAATATCTACACCGCTATCTCTAAAAACATGGAAAGATCTACACCATTATGTGTATAAAGACGGAAATATCTACACCGCTATCTGTATAAACATGGAAATATCTACTCCGCCATCTGTATGAACGTGGAAATGTCTAAACCGCCATCTCTATAAACATGTAAATATCTACACCGCCCTCTGTAGGAACATGGAAATATCTACAACGCTATCTGTTTAAACATTGAAATATCTACACTGCTATCTGCCTAAAAGTGGAAATATCTACACCGCTATCTGCATAAACTTGGAAATACCTACACCGCTATCTGTGTACACATGGAAATATCTACACCACCAACTGTAGGAACATGAAAATATCTACACCACCAACTCTATAAACATTGAAATATCTACACCGCTATCTGTATAAACATGGAAATATCTACACCGCTATCTGTGTAAACATGGAAATACCTACACCGCCTCCTGTGTAAACATGGAAATATCTACACCGCCATATCTATAAACATGGAAATATCTTCAACTCCATCTGTATGAACATGGAATTATCTACACTGCCATCTGTATGAACATGGATACATCTACACCGCTATCTGTATAAACATGGAAATATCTACACCGCCATCGGTAGGAAAATGAAAATATCTACACCGCCATCTGTATGAACACGGAACTATGTACACCACCATCTGTATCAACATGAAAATACCTACACCGCCATCTGTATCACAATGGAAATATCTGCATCGCCATCTCTATAACAATGGAAATATCTAAACCGCCGTCTGTATGGAAATGGAAAAATCTAGACCACCATCTGTATAAAGATGGAAATATCTACACCGCTATCTGTGTGAACATGGATATATCTACAACGCTATCTGTAAAAACATGGAAATATCTACACCTCCATCTGTATAAACATGGAAATATCTACACCGCCATCTGTAGAAACATGGAAATATCTACACCGCCATCTCTATAAACATGGAAATATCTTCACAGCTATCTGTATTAACATTTAAATATCTACACCGCCATCTCTATAAACATAGAAATATCTACACCGCCATCTGTATGAACATGGAAATATGTACACCGCCATCTGTATAAATGTGGAAATATCTACACCGCTATCTGTATGAACATGGCAATATGTACACCGCTACCTGTATTAACATGGAAAACCTACACCGCTATCTGTATAAACATGGAAATATCTACACCGCTGTCTCTATAAACATGGAAATATGTGTGCCGCTATCTCTATAAATATTGAAATATATACACCTCTGTCTCTATAAACATGGAAATATCTACAATGCTATCTGTATAAACATGGAAATATCTACACCGCTATCTGTATAAACATGGAAATATCTACACCGCTATCTCTATAAACATGGATATATCTACACCGCTATCTCTATTAACATGGAAATATCTACACCACTATCTGTATGAACATGGAAATATCCACACCGCTATCTGTATAGACATGGAAGTATCTACACCGATAACTGTATAAACATGGAAATATCTACACCGCTATCGGTATAAATGTCTGTATTTGCTCTTAATTTATACCCAAGGCTGGGATGTTTCATATGATAAAAAGACCAAATACAGAAATAGACTATATTTGGTCTGGCAATTGATCTCTGCAATAATCAAACCTCAAAGACAATCAAACGTGAAATCTAAGCTACATATTAAATAGCTTGGTTTTTAGGTTGCATGTTGCTGTGTATGCTGGCTTCATAGAAAATTCAAGTAGCAATGGCCATTTTTTAATAGTCATTAGCCTTGAAGCTCTCCTACTTTTGAATCACATAGAAATAGAAATCAAATCTCACTATATTTTTTTTTTGAAACAGGGTCTGGCTTCGTTGCCCAGGCTGAAGAGCAGGGCATGATCTTGGCTCACACCTCTGCCTCTCGGACTCAAGCCATCCTCCCACCTCAGCCTTGGAGTAGCTGGGACCACAGGCATGTGCCACCATACCCAGCTAATATTTTTATTTTTGTACAAATGGGGTTTGTCATCTTTCCCAGGCAGGCCTCAAACTCCAAGACTCAAGCAATCCACCTGCCTTGAATTCCCAAAGTACTGGGTTTACAGGCGACAGCCACTACGCCCAGCAACTAAACTTCTAAAAATCAATTTAACATAAAATTATCTAAGCGTGCAAGGAAAGATAAGAAGCCTAAGGAACCAGTGAGTTGAAGAATAAATGCAGTTTAAATCATACATGTAAACAACATGATGTGATGTGGTAGGAATCATCTAACATGCTTTAAAGCATGAGTAAAAGGTCTTTACTTAGAAAACTGGATCTTAGTTTAGGATATCTTTAGATAAGAGTATGAAAAGTCATATCATATTGATAAGTAAAGTGCTTCCTTTGGCTAATTTTAAGGATAGGACATTTACTTTCATATAATTCATAGGAATCTTAGACTTAAAAATAAAATTTCCCTTCTCAAATCCTTACTTTCATACATTTTTTGCATTTCTTTCACTTTTGTGTTAATGGCCTATGTCTCAACATATTCTATTAAGCCTTCTGGAAACACATACTTTGTTTCCAGCCTCTTCAGAGAACCATCACTCCAATTCCTAGGCTTCTGAAGAAGCAGACCCAAGCTTATAGTTATTACATATTTCCAAATCTAGGTGACCAACAAAAATTGATACTTTTCCCATCATACCTTTAAGTTAATAATCAGGTGTATGCTGAGAGGTAAGGACCCAAGAGTGTTGGTTGTCTAATTCTGCAGCTGTATAAACAAATCTTAATGCTTGAAAATATTCAAAGGTTATTCTCACGTTGATTGTTGGTAACTATGTGTAACAACATGAAAAGAAAAAAAAATCAAAGAATTACATCTCAAGATAATACACAATCTCTAAGGGTAAGAAGAGCAACAAAAATTCTGCTTCAATTACCACTGAAATAATATATTTATCCTGTAAAATCTATGGTGGCTGGTTGTAAAAACTAGGCATTAGCAAACTGATAAAGACTTTTTAATGAAACCATTATGAAACATAGTTTTTAAAAAGTTAAATACACCCACACCAGTTTTTCACATTCTTTGGGCTGCTTTAATGCTGCCATTAAATAATTGATTTAGTTGTGACATAGATCCTATGTTCCATGGAGTCTACCATTCATAAAGATGCAATGTAAGGTAACAAAAATATAAATTGTGTGTGGGGGGGGGGAGAAGTCAAGAGTATTTTTATGTGACAGAAGTTAAGTTGTTATCAGTGTAAAATAGTCTGTTACAAATACAGGACTCTGTATGTTAGTTTCACTAACCAGAAAGAAAGAAATTACAGCAGATACACACACACACACCAAAAAAGGGAAAAGAAACAAAGCTTAGCACCACAGAAAACCACCAAACTAGAGGGATAAACAATAAGAAAGGAAGAAGTGAACAAGTAATCTAAAAAACAACTAATGAAATGGTAGAAGGAAGTCCTAATTTATCAATAATAAACTTGAATAGAAGTGGATTAAACTCTACTTAAAAGATATAAAGTGGATGAATGGATTCAGATAGCAAAACCCACCTATATGCTGCCTACATGATACTTACCTCACTATTAAAGACAAATAGACTGAAAGTGAAGAGATGGAAAAATATATTTTATGCAAACAAATGAAAAGCAAGCAGGAGTAGCCACAGTCATGTCATATTTTAAAAGGCTTTAAATAAAAAAACTATATAAAAAAAGAATGTCACTGTATAATGAAATGATAAAAGGCCCAATTCAATAAGAGGACATAACATATATATTACTTAGGTGTAACTATATATGTACCCAACACCAGAACAACCAGATATATAAAGCAAATATTAGATTTAAAGGTAGAGATAGACTGCAATACAATATTAGTAGGAAATTTCAACACTCCACTTTAAAAATGGACAGATTCTATGAAGAGAAAATCAACCAAAAAATGACAGACTCAAACTATACCATAGACCAAATGGACCTAGCAGGTAAAGAAGATCTCACCTGATATGGTTTGGCTGTATATCCCCACCGAAATCTCATCTTGATTATAGCTCCCATAATTCATACATGTTGTGGGAGGGAACCAGTGGGAGATAATTGAATCATGGGGGCGGTTCCCCCATACTGTTCTTGTGGTAGTGAATACGTCTAACAAGATCTGATGGTTTTATAAGGGGGAACCCTTTCACTTGGTTCTCAATTCTATTTTGTTTGCTACCATGTAAGATGTGTCTTTCGCCTTCCATCATGATTGGGAGACCTCCCCAGCCACGTGGAACTATGAGTCCACTAAACCTCTTTTTCTCTGTAAATTACCCAGTCTCGGGTATGTCTTTATCAGCAGTATGAAAACAGACTAATACATCATCCAACAGCTGCAGAATACAAATTATTCTCAACTGTACACCAAACATTCTCTAGGACCAATCATACATTATGACACATAATAAGTCTTAACAAACTTAAGAAGACAGATATCATATGAAGTATCTTTTCTGATTCCAGGGATATAAAGCCAGAAATCAACAACAGGAAAGCCCTTGGAAATTTTATAAAAACATGGAAATTAAATAGCACGCACCCAAGAAATCAATAGGTCTCATTAAGACATTAATAGGAAAATTTCAAAAGTCACTGAGACAAGTAAGAATGAAAATCCAACATACCCAAACCTATGGAACGTAGCAAAAGCAGTTCTAAGAGGGAAATTTATAGCAATAAAAGCCTACACCAAAAAAGAAGAAAGATTTTCAAATCACAAAGCAAAATTATACACTTCAAGTAACTAGAACATCAAAAACAAACTAAACCCAAAATTGGTAGAAGGAAGGAAATAATAAAGCTCACAGCAGATATAAATGAAACAGACACTAAAAAATATTTCAAAAGATAAATAAGACAAAGTGTAAAGGTAAAACTGACAAACCTTTAGCTAAACTAAGACAAAAGGAGAGAAAATTCAAATAAATAAAAGATGAAAAAGGAGACATTACAACTGATACACCACAGAAATAGAAGGGATTGTAAGACATTACTCATAACTATATGCCAACAAATTTGATAGTGTAGAATAAAATGAATAAATTTCTGCACACATACAACTACCCATATTAAATTGTGAGGAAATATAACATCTGAACACATCAAGAATGAGTTTGGAAATTGAATCAATAATAAAACATCTTCCATCAAAACAACAACAACAACAACCAACACCCAGGACCTGATGTCTTCACTGCTGAATTCTACCAAACAGTTAAAGAATAACTACCAATTCTCCACAAACTTTTCCACAAAAGTAATGAGGAAGGAATACTTCCATACTCATCTTATGAGGCTCGCAACATCCTGATTCTAAAACCAGACAAAGACACGCACAAAATGAAAATAACAGGCCAATATTCCTGAAGAACATAGATACAAAAATTCTCAACAAGATACAAGTGAACTGACTTCGACAGCACACTAAAAAGAGTATTCACTATAATCAAGTGGGGTTCATCCCAGGGATGAAAGGATGGCTTAACATGCACAAATCAGTAAATATGATACACCACCACAATAGAAAGAAGAACAAAAACCATGTGATCATTTCAACAGATGCAAAAAGAACACTTGACAAAAGTCAACATTCCTTTATGATAAAAACTGTCAAGAAAGTAGGTATAGGAGTGTACCTCAACGCAGTAAAGGCCATAGGTGACAAACCCACAGCTAACATCTTATTTATGGTGAATAGTTAAATGCTTTTCCTCTTTGATGTGGAGGAAGACAAGGATGTCAACTTCTACCACTTCTATTTAGCATAGTACTGGAGGTCAGAGCCAGAGCAATTAGACAAAAGAAATAAATAAGAGGGATCCAAACTGGAAAGAAGGAAGTCAGATTGTTTCTGTTTGTAGAAAATGTGATCTCACATACATATGTATACATCTATATATATGATCATATAGATATATATGATCTCTCTCTCTTTAGGGTTCTTTCTATATATACTTATATAGAGTGAGAACCCTAAAGACTTGACCAAAAACTACTAGAAATCATAAATAAATTCAGTAAAGTTGTAGTATACAAAATCAACACAGAAAATTCAGTGGTGTTTCTATACACTAATAGTGAACTATCTGAAAAAGTCATCAAGAAAGGAATTCCATTTACAATAGCTACCAAGAAATCTGCAGATAAATTTAATCAAGGTCGTGAAAGATCTCTACAATGAAAACTATAACACACTGATGGAAAAATTTACGATCCACAAAAAATGGACACTATATACTCATGGAATGGAAGAACTGATACTATTGAAATGACCATACTAACAAAATGTCCTACAGATTCAATGCAATCCCTATCAAAATACCAATGAAATTCTTCACAGAAATAGAAAAAAATACCCTAAAATTTGTATGAAACCAGAAAAGACCCCAAATAACCAAAGCAATCCTGTGCAAAAATAACAAAGCTGGAGGCACCACACTACCTGACTTCAAAATATACTACAAAGCCATAGTAAGCAAAACAGCATGGCACTGCCATAAAGCAAACACATAGACCAATGGAAGAGAATATACAGCTCAGAAATAAATTCTCATACCTAAAGTCAACTGATTTTCCAAAAAGGAGTCAAGAGCACACACAGGGGTAAAGACAGTCTCTTCATTAAATGGTACTGAGAAGATTGGATATCTACATGTGGGATAATGAAATTAGACCCCTATCTTTTACCTTATACAAAAATCAACTCAAATGCGATTAAAGACCTAAAGGTAAGATTGAAAACTATGAAAAACTACTAGAAGATAACATGTGGGAAATTCTCTATAACTTTGGGTTCTACAAGGATTTTTTAAATGAGACGTCAAAAGCACAGGCAACAAAAGCAAAAATAGATAAATGGGGTTTCATCAAACTAAAATGCTTTTGCACAGCAAAGGAAACTTAACAGAGTGAAAAAACAACTTACAGAATGGGATACAATATTTGCAAACTATACATCTGCTAAGGAGTTAATGCCCAGATTATATAACAAACTTAAACAACTCAACAGCAAAAACATAAATAACTTATTTAAAAATGGGCAAAACTGGGAGGCTGAGGCAGGCGGATTGCCTGAGGTCAGGAGTTTGAGACCAGCCTGACCAATATGGTGAAATCATTTCTCTACTAAAAATACAAAAATTTAGCCAAACATGATGGCGTGTGCCTGTAACCCCAGCTACTCAGCAGGCTGAGGCAGGGGAATTGCTTGAACCAGGGAGATGGAGGTTGCCGTGAGCCCCGATTGCACCACTGCACTCCAGCTTGGGCAAGAGAGCAAGACTCCTTCACAAAAAAAAAAAAAAAAAGGACAAAATAAACTAAAAGAAATGCCACAAGAGAAAATATAGAAATTGTCAAGACGAATATATAATAAAATCATGTTCAACATCACTAACCATCAGGGAAATGCAAATCAAAACCGCAATGAGATACCAGTTCACCCATTAGAATGGCTATTAGCAAAAAGGTAAAAGATAACAAGAGTTGGCAAGGAAGTGGAGAAAACGGAACACTTATGCACTGTTGATGGGGTTGTAAACTAGTACAACCATTAAGCAAAACTTTATGGAAGTTCGCTAAAAAATAAAAAAAAAAAAAAAAAACAATCATTCGATCACATAACCCAGCAATCCCACTACTGGGTATATATCCATAGGAAATGAAATCATTGTGTTTGAAAAATATCTGCACTCTTATGTTTACTGTAGCACTATTTCTAATAATCAGATATGGAATCAACCTATGTGTATAAAAACAAACAAGTGAATTATATATATATAATATATATTATGTATATTATATATAATACATATTATGTATATTATATATAATATATTATGTATAATATATAATATATTATATATTAATATATTATTAATATTAATGTATTATATATTAATATTAATAATATTAATAATAAATAATAAGTATTATTTAATAATTATTAATAATTAATAATAATTAATAATAATTAATACTAATATTAATATATTATTAATATATAATATATATTATATGTATAATATACATTATATATTATGTATATTTTATATATAATACATATTATGTATATTATATACATAATATATATTATGTATATTATAATATATATAATGTATAATGTATATAATATACGTTATGTATATTATATATAATATACATTATGTATGTTATGTATATTATATATCACATATAATATATATTATTATTATATATAATTATATATAATTATAATTATAATTATATATAATTTTATGTGTAATTATAATTATGCATAAAATTAATTATAATTATATATAATTTTATGTGTAATTATAATTATACATAAAATTATATATGTATATATATATATATATATGGACACACAATGAAATACTATTCAGCCATAGAAAAAGAATGAATTTCTGCCAGTTGCAACAACATGGATGACCCTGTAGGATACAATGTTAAGTGAAATAAGCCAGACACAGAAAGCAAATACCGCATGATCTCGCTCATATGTGGAATCTTTAAAAAAAAAATGTTAATAGAGAAGTAGAGTAGAATAGTGGTTACCAAACAGTGAGGAAGAAGCGGGGAGGGCAAAATGGAGATAGATTGGTTAACAGTTATGAAATCACAATTATATAGGAAGAATAAGTTGTAGTGTTCTTTGCAAAGCAGGGTGACTATAGTTAAAAGTAAAGTATTGTATATTACAAAGTATCTAGAAGAAAGGATTTTGAAATTTCTTATTAAAAAGAAATGATGAATGCATGAGGTAATTAATACACTAACTATCCTTATTGGATCATTAGACAACATACATATTCATTGAAACATCAAATTGTATCCTATAAATCTATATAATTACAATGTGAAAATTTTTTAAAAATAAATTAATGAATTAAATAACAATTTTAAAATGTTCTCAATCACCAATGCAAAGTTTAGGAGCTTTGTTCTTGACTCAGCCTTAAGACTGAAAACTAATGTGTTAGAAATATTTGTAGATCCTCTCAATTTTGAAAGAATCCTAGCTAAACTACTGAAATATAAAATATATTCTATGTAATATGCTCTTAGGTATATTCTTAGGTGAACTCTGCTTTTAGATGAAGCTTATAAAAATGAAAAACGTATCTGAAATAAAATTTTAAAGTATTTGGAAAATTACAGCTTAATCTCTTAAAGACAAATTTTCTGTACAGTAACCTTTTTATGTGCTTTTGAAATGGGGTATACAATTATTTTCCCTGATGTGAGACAAAATATAGAACGTTGGCATTTTATCTAAGAAGTTAACTTAGGAAGAAAGAGTGAGAGGCAGAGGAATGAGGGAAGAAAGGAAGGCTGATGATGGGATACCTTATCAAGTTGCCTAATGCTGTATTGGAACCTCATAGGCCTTCTAAGGAGTTTTATTACATAATGCAAGACTCCTCAATCTGGGAGGAGGAAAGGGCTTTATTTTTGAGTGGTCACAGGTTGCCCCATGGGCATAAACTCTACCAAGCTGCTAGGTTACACCTACATGAGCATCCCACCTGCTTAAGTAAGAGCAGCCACAAACTGTGGGCCATTCCAGGTAAGTGTCATATCACACCTGCACCAACTAGTCAAAGCCTGGGTCAAAGCCTGTGCAGAACTGATCGCTACAGCAGAGGCTAAAATAAGAAATGGGGCTAAGAGAGTGAAAAGCAGTGCCCATATGTATCCAAAAACAGGTTGAAGATATCTTTAGGAAGGAACAGATAATTTTTTTTATTCATACAATAACAGATGCATATGAACTCCTCGACTAGTCACCCATTCCTGTCAGCCCTTGGGCTTCATAACTAAATCATTCTTCCTTTGTAATCCAGTCCCACATTTTCAGCTATCTCTATATGTTTATTATCTTAAATATTTCTTTGCTCTATACTCTTCCCCTAGTCTTCAACCAATTTCTTTCTTTATTGTCCCAACCCACAGACTGTTATTTCCACTTCGATGTCCCATAGAAGCTTCAAGGGTTTGAAATACCTAAAAAAACAACTCATCTTTCTCCCTAAAACTCCCTCTCCTTCTCCCACTTCAAAATTTCAACTAATGGCTCCCCCTGTTATTCCCACCAGAATCCTGAATGATCCCTGTTTCTCCTCATTCACTCCATACATGTAAATCTCATTAACGTTACTTTCTAGATATTTCATGAATCCTTTCCATTCATTCTGTACTAGAAAGTGTTCCCAGTTTAGACCCTGGTGGTTGGTGGCCTCTTACCTAGGCGCGCTCTCTCTCTCTCTCTCTCTCTCTCTCTCTCTGTGGGTGTGGGTGTGGGTGTGTGTGTCCTGAGAATTTATTTACTTCTGGTTTTTGTTTGTTTTTTAGTATCCAGAATCTACAGGGAACTTAAATCAATTAGAAAAAAAAATAACCCAATTAAAAAATGGGCAAAGGACATGAACAAACACTTCTCAAAAGAACACATACAAATGGCCAACAAATACACGAAAAAAAAAATGCTTAGAATCACTAATCATCAGAAAAATGCAAATCAAAACACAATGAGATACCATTTCATACCGGTTGGAATGGCTATTATTAAAAAGTCAAAATACAACAGATGCCAGCAGGGCTGTAGACAAGAGGAAGTGTCTGTATATTTTTAGCTATAGCCCTACTTCAAACGTGTCCCCATTACAGCCAAAAGAGCGGCCTATCTAAAGGACTGTTCTGATCAGCTCACTTACCTGACTGAAACCTTCAGTGACTCCCATGGCCTGCAGGTCAATGCACTAATTCATGACTATAACATCTGAGATATCCTTGATCTGGCTACTGGTCTAGCCCTCTCTGACTCACGCTTTATAAACCATGCATTCTGGAACTTTTTAGTTGTTTCCCACATCAGCATGCTACTTCCCATCCATGTAGATTTGCAGAGACCTCCTCATCTTTTTAATTCCCAGTTCCCACTCTCAACATGGGCCATCTCCTACCCACACTTCAAAACCTAAGCAAAACAACACCTTCCGTGACACCTCCATGCTGAGTCAGATGCCATCCCCTTTGTATTGTAGTTCTTTGCTTGTGTGCCTTTGTCTCACTTTGTTCTCTTTAAAATAAACTCCATGAGGACAATGATCACCTGCTATTTGTGTTAATATCTGCACCTAGTGGCATAGTGTCTGGAGTATAGTAGGATCTATTTTCAAGGAAAAAAAGATTATATCTATACCAATAGACATGAATTAGCGCTTTTTTTTTTAAAGATAAGCTCCCTTTGAACTAAGTCAATGTTTACAAGAAGAGTTATACTAAAAAGTTCACTTTTGCTGCTTACGTTTCATTTATTTCAGGCAATTAATTCATTGTTATTGGTAAATCGATACTTTTTATTGATACTGAAAAGAGAGAAATAAACTAATGACTATCTCTGTTAGAGTAGATTTGTTCATATCTATCAGTAAAATGTTAATTATCTGAAAGTCAATAATAAAACATAAACTGTGATCTTAAATGTTTTTTAGGTGCTCAAAAATAATTAGAATTCATGTCAGCATATAAAAAAAAGATCAGAGTATTTTTAAGATATGATAAAATTTTATTTTAGTTTCTTAATAGGGATTTTTGTGACCTTATAGAGTTCAACTAATTATAATTTTAAAAATAGGATTTATAGAGTTTTAGAATTAGAAACAATTTATAGATTATTTTATTTTTCTTTTGAGGAATCAGGTCATCAGAAGATCAAGGAACACCTATAATGTCACTAGATCCTAATTTAATTTAAATTTTAGAATCCAGGTATTCTAACTCCTGTCTTGATACTATTTCTACTTTATTATGTTGCTTCCCAGGGCTTTAAAAAATAAAAGCTGGGAAATTACATTTGCTTTGCATATACAGCACCAATTATCAAATTCAGCATAAAAGCATAACATGTATACATCAAAAAGAAAACATAAAAACTTCAAATTAAAAGCATCTCAAAACAATTGAATATAATAGGGAAACCTTATACAAATGCAACACTCACCCATTAATAAAAAGAAACCAATTGGAGAAAAAAGAAATTCAATATAAACATGTTGGAATATAACCTAATTCATTTTAATCCAATGCTTCAAATTGAAAAAAATTAGCACTAGTGTTATTTTCCTTTATCATTACAATCTTGCTTTTCATTACATTATGCTATGTTTTGTATTAAACATAAAATCAATTTTTCACCTTAACACATGCTAGAAATACAGAGTCACCATATTGGAAATCAGTAGAAAGTGTCTTTGCTTCTACTTTTTTTTCTTTGAAAAAGCTTTGGGAAAAAAAAATCATTTACAATGTTTAATTTTAATAACTTAAAGAATGTAATTGATTTTTGTTTGTTTTTGACATGGAGTTTCACTCTTGTCACTCAGGCTGGAGTACAATGGCATGATCTCGGCTCACTGTAACCTCCACCTCCCAGGTTCAAATGATTCTCCTGTCTCAGCCTCCCGAGTAGCTGGGATGACAGGCACTCGCCACCACACCCGGCTAATTTTTGTATTTTTAG
This sequence comes from Gorilla gorilla gorilla, assembly GCF_029281585.2. Classification (NCBI taxonomy): domain Eukaryota; kingdom Metazoa; phylum Chordata; class Mammalia; order Primates; family Hominidae; genus Gorilla; species Gorilla gorilla. Next base: position 1,294,644 of record NC_086017.1, read on the forward strand.
TAGAGATGGGGTTTCATCATGTTGGCCAGGCTGGTCTCAAACTCCTGACCTCAGGCGATCCGCCAACCTCGGCCTCCCAAAGAGCTGGGACTACAGGCGTGAGCCACCGTGCCCAGCCAATTGAATAGTTTTTAACTCAGAGGATAAATGCTTGAGGGGATGGAAAGCCCATTCCTCATGACGTGATTATTTCACACTGCATGCCTGTATCAAAACATCTCATGTACCCCACAAATATATAAACCTCCTATGTACCCACAAAAATTTTATAAAATAATGAAAATATTTTAAAACTAAAAAAAGGGTTTTTTAATTAAGCAACTTTATTTAAATAAAATCATTCTTCCTCATCCTCAGTCCTGGGATCTACCAGAAAGAATTAGCAACATCTTAAAGATGACAAAGTGTTAAAGATAAGCTGCTATTAAGTAAAAGTGTGAAGTGTGGAGGGGACAAGCTGGATGCCTGAACCATTTTGTTCTATCTTTAGGACAGTGAAAGAGCAAGAAGCAGGGTTGGGTGGGGGACACATATTCTGTTGAGCATTGTCACCACTATATTCACTGAAATTCATCTGCATGCTTGTATGTATACTTTTGGTTCGCCTGATACACTGAAAATTATATGAAATTGTTCTCTATTCTTTAGATAATTATAATCTAAGTGCTAATATGAAGCTTAGAATTTATATGAAATATGTATGCCCACAACAAGACATTTCAGCTATTTCCTAGATAATAATCTCACTTCACCCTGCACAAAACAGGCACATGATCATGTCACTCTGACCTGGTTTGAGTCCAAGGAGGCTTTTGTTTTTAAAATAATTTAGGTTAGTAGTTAAAATATGAACTTTGGGCCAGGAGTGGGAGCTCATGCCTATAATCCCAGCACTTCGGGAGGCTGAGGCGGGCGGATGACTTGAAGTCAGGAGTAGGAGACTGGACTGGCCAACATGCTGAAACCCCATCTCTACTAAAAAAAAAAAAAAAATAGAAAACTTAGCTGGGTGTGGTGGCGGGCACCTATAATCCCAGCTACTTGGGAGACTGAGGCAGGAGAATTGCTTGAGCCTGGGAAGTGGAGGTTGCAGTGAGCAGAGATCTTACCACTACACTCCAAAACAAACAACAAACAAAAAAATTCTAGAGTCACACTGAAAATCTTAACAACCTGCTTCTACTACCCATTTTTTAATTTTTATTTTGACCTGATTTTAGATTGATAGCAAAATGTGCAAATAACACACAGTGCCCCCTATGTCCCTCACCCTACTTCCCCTAATGCTAACATTTTCAGAGCCATCCTTATTTGCTCTATAAAAGAGCAGAGTTCTCCTTTTAGAGATTTGGAAAGATTATTAAAAGATAAGTTACAAAATACAGTACCTGACACGTATAAAATATTAAATAAATACTAGCCATGCTTAATTATTTTGTTTTAAGTCTATATGAGTCAAGTTTTAGTAGAAATATGGGCTAGAAAAAAAAAACAGAAAGCGGGACTCTGTGATCCGACTTGGGCTTATAGAACAGACTGCACTAGTTTGTTCTCATGCTGCTAATAAAGTCATACCCAAGACCGGGTAATTTAGAAAGGAAAGAGGTTTAAGGAACTCACAATTCCACATGGCTGGGGAGGCCTCACAGTCACGGCAGAAGGCAAAAAAGAAGCAAAGGCACATCTTAAATGGTAGCAGAGAAGAAAGCTTGTGTAGAGAAGCTCCCATTTTAAAAGCATCAGATCTCGTGAGACTTATTCGCTACCAGGAGAACAGTAGGGGGAACCCGCCCCTATGATTCAATGATCTCCACCTGACTCCATCCTTGACATGCGGGGATAATTACAATCAAGGTGAGATTCGGGTGGAGACACAGCCGAATCATATCAATGACTAATGAGAGTTACGTCCAGAACCTAATGAAAACCTGTCTGAGGCCACATTCCCTGTAAAGCAGATTTGAGATAGAGATTTGTGTAGAGAATATTTAACTGGGTAAAATCCTAGGAACCAACAACTGTGGCGAAAAAGCTGAATTGGATAAAGGGAGTTGAGATGTGAGGCAGTCACAACAAATACCTCAGCTAATCTCAAGGGGGAGCTGAGAAGCTGGGGCGACCCTTCAGAGTTGCCCTAAATTGAGGCAGGAGTATGGAGTTTTAATACCTTTCACTGGCCATTCTTCAGATACGAGTTGTCCCCAAGGATGGACATCAGCTTGACAAGTTATTAATTAGATCTCCTGAGAATAAATTCTAGAGAGAATCAGCTGAGAGGCATGATTTGCCAACACTCCCAATAGCTGGGCAAACTTCAGTTTTGAGGGAGGATTTGGGTCACACACAAAAGTCTCCACAACCAATTATTCATGGGAAATTCTATGTAGGCAGAGCTATTTCATGGCCAGTTAATCAAAACTACATAATCTATTTGGTTAAGCAAAAGAAATTAAAAAGATAAAATAAAATCTATGTATTAACACTCAAAAGTTTTTTAATGCATTTGCCTTGCATTTCGTATGTTTTGCCTTGCCTTTTATATGTTTTGCCTTGCATTTGTTTATTTGCTTTTAAGAACCTTTAGAGAACAATAATTACTAATATAATATGGAGTAGCACAGCATAGACGAGGGAAGCTAACTCTCTCCCTTTTCCCAGAACCTGGATCAGCTAAAGATCCTAAGCATTGTCAGCTTTGGTATCTGACATAGTTTGGATGTTTGTCCCCTTCAAATCTCACGTTAAAATGTGATCCCCAATGTTGGAGAGAGATGCCTCCTGAATGGCTTGGTGCTGTCCTCTTGGTAATGAATGAGTTCTTACCCTGTGAGTTCATGCGATATCTGGTTGTTCAAAAGAGACTGACACCTCCTCCCTGTCTCTCTTGCTTCCTCTCTCACCATGTGATATGCTGGTTTCCCTTCACCTTCCACCATGATTGGAAGGTTCCTGAGGCCCTCCCTGGAAGCAGGTGCCAGTACTATGCTTCATGTACAGCCTTCACAACAAGGAGCCAAATAAACCGCATTTCTTTATAAATTACCCAGCCTCAGGTATTTCTTTATAACAATGCAAATGGGCTAACAGAGTATCATTCATGGACAGTGAGTGTATTAGTCAATTTTCATGCTGCTGATAAAGACATACCCAAGACTGGGTAATTTATAAAGAAAAAGAGGTTTAATGAATTCACAGTTCCACATGGCTGAGGAGGCCTCACAGTTATGGCAGAAGGCGAAAGGCGCATCTTACATGGCAGCAGGCAAACAGCAAATGAGAACCAAGTGAAAGGCGAAAGGGGTTTCCCCTTATAAAACCATCAGATCTCATGAGACTTATTCACTACCACTAGAACAGTGTGGGGAAAACTGCCCCCATGATCCACTTACCTCTCACTGGGTCCCTCCCACAACATGTGAATTATGGGAGCTACAGTGCAAGATGAGATTTCAGTGGGGACACAGCCAAACCATATCAGACAGTAATAACTTTCAATTAAATATAGCTAGACTTTCTGTCAGTGGGTCACAGCAGTCTAGAGAACACATTGAAAAACTCTGGGAACAGCAGATATAGAGGTCAGATCTAGAGATTTTGAACAAAGTTTAGTGCTACAATGCATTGGTGACCACAGACAAAAGGTGTCTGTTGTTGTTATAGTTTGTTTTCTGTCTTGTTTTTCATCATGGGAGGACAAGAAGAAAAAATGGGGGCAATGGTGAAGGAGAAATGAAAAAGACCTGCTTTTCTATGGGTGGAAGCGACTAAACGAGAGAATAAATTTGGATCACACAACAAATGCAAATCAAGTTAGAAGCATGAAAGGCATGATTAAGGCCATGGTTCTAATAGAGATCAGCCAGCGGAACCAGGATCATGCCACACCGAGAGAGGCTGCAGAGCCATTGCCTTCTCTCCTGTCAAAGCTAAATTAATGAAATGGAACTCACAGAAGCACTATGTAATCAAATATTGGTGGGACACAAGCAAATTCTGAAAAAGTTTCATTGATCAGTGATAATATCTTTTGGTGTAAATATCTCCTCAAAACATTTCAGGAAAAAAAAATAAAGCTATAATTTTACTTTAGAAATATTTAACTTTGTTATACTAGTTTACTTATTTTTTACCTAATACTTCTGATATATTGTTATGTAGGTTAAAGATGCTCGATTCATGCCACTGTGGAAACCACACATAATTTAGGCAATAATGCAAATTCTTTTCAAATTCTTTTATCAGTGTATTCACTTTATTTTTATTTCAAACACAATACAAAATTACAGGATGCTATCAAAGTGATGCTACAAAACCCCACTAAAATTTTTTCAATTCTTCAAATCACACACTTACACACACACACACACACACACACCACATGCATTCCCCGTACAGACCTTTTTTTGGGGGGCCTGAGTAAATAATTGCATTTTATTTTCAATTTTTCATTTTCAAATAATTAAAGACTTACCAAAAATGTTGCAAAACTACGTGCCTTTTTGAAGTAAAGTCTTGAAAAAGTTGTTTGGTATATCCTTTATAGTAATAAAAGAAAACACGTGTATATTCTGTTGATTAAAGGCATGCTGAGATCGTCAGACATGTGACTTCATCAGAGACTCCAATATAGAGCGCAGCTGTAACGACATCCTAAGAGTGTTCTAACTGAAATGTGTTGGAAGAAGGTTCTAATTTTTTTCAACCCTTCTCAAGTTGGCACTCAGCAGATTTCCACTCTATAAAAGTAACTCCTGCTCTGCAACTAATGTTCACAGATAAGCTCCAAACATATTTACAGCTCCATTTAAGTATAATGTACACACAGTAAAATTCACCCTTTTCAATGTGCAATTTAATGGGTTATGGCAGATGAATATCATCATTTGACCACAATCATGATCAAGATACAGAAAATCTGCATCATCACAAAACGTTTTCTTTTGCTGTTTTGCATTTGATCTTTTCTCCATTCCTGAACACAGGCAACCACTAATCTGCTTCTGTTTCTACAGTTTGCATTTTCTAGAGTATCCTATTAGTGGAATGATACATTGGTGTCTTTCATGTCTAGCTTCTTTCACTGAGCATAATGCCTTTGATATTCATTTATATTGCTGTTGTATCAGTTTGCTCCTTTTTATTGTTGAGTGGTACTCCATCTACAACTGGTTTATCCATTTACAAGTTGATGGACACATCTGCTATGAACTTCAAGGATGAGGCTTGGTACGGATATGTTTTTATTTATTTTGAGTCGCAGTGGAATTATTTGGCTATATGATCAGTACTAAGTTTAACATTAAAAGAAACTGCCAAACTGCTTTCCAAAATGTCTGTACCATTTTGAAGTCCCACTAGCCAGGTGTGAATAGCAATTCTTCACATCATGTGGTATGGTCAGTTCTGCTCGTGTCAGCCACTCCAGTGGGTGTACAGTGGTACCTCAATGTGGTTTTAACTTGCATTTCCCTGATGACGGGTAACGTTAAGTATCTTTTCATTTGTGTATTGGACATCATCTCTTTTTAAATTAAAATATCTGTACAAATATTTGGCCCATTTAGGTCAAAATATTACGTTAAATGAGTTATTTGTGTTTTGTTATTTAGTTTTTTAGTTATGTGTACATTCTAGATGAAAGTTCTTTATCAGACATATTTAAAATTATTCTGTCCCAATCTGTGGTTTGCCTTTTCGTTTTTTGATGCTATGTTTTAAGTTGCAAAAGTCTTAATTTCATGAAGTCCAACTTACTATTTTTTTCCATTTTCATCCATCCTTTTCTTATCTAAAAAATTTTTAGCTATAGTAAGATTATTAAAAATTTTTCCTATTCAGTAAGCTTTATACATTTTATATTTACATTATGTATAAAATACATGTTGAGTTAATTTGAGGATATGGTGTGAGGTAATTCTGAAGTTCATATTCTCCATTTAATATCCAATTTTAATAGTACCATCTTTATAAAGACATTGATTTCCTTATTGAAATATTTTGGCAACTTTGGCCATGTAAGGCAGGATATATTTCTAAATTATTTATTCTGTTTCACTGATATATATGTCTTCTTCATGCCAGTAAGTTTACTGTACTGTTTAGTGTAGCTTTACAATATGTCTTGAAATTTGGAAAGTTTTCCAACTTTATTCTTCTTTCTAAAACATGCTCTGGCTATTCTAGGACTTCTGCATTTAAAAAAAAAAATTAGAATCAGCTTTGTAATTTCTCCAAAAAGGCCTATAGGTTTGACTGGGATTGTGCCAAATCTGGAGATCAGTTTCAGAAGAATTATCATCTAATAAGTATGACATGTATATTTACCAATGAACTTGATACATATTTCTACCTATTCAATCTCTCGTATTAGTGATTTAGAAATTTTGGATCAGCATACCTTTTATTAAATTTATTCTGAATTATTTTTTTATTTTTGAGGCTATTATAAGTTAAATTGCTTACATAATTTTATTTTCTAATTGGTGTTGATTGTGTATAGAAACACAATTGATTTTATTTATTGATCTTTCATCCTACAACTTTGTTAAATTCACTTCATACCTCTAGCACACTTCTGCAGATGCCTAAGGATTTTCTATGTATATGTTTACATCACGTGAGAATAGTATTTTTCTTTCTTCCCAACTTGGGTGTCACTTATTTCTTATTTTCTTTTCTTTTCTCTTTATTTCTTTCTTCTTTCTGTCCATTCCTCCTTCCTTCCCTTCTTTCTTTCTCCCTGTTTTAGAATCAGTTTTGTAATTTATCCAAAAGGACCTATAAGGTTTCATGGGAATTCCACTGAATCTAGAGATCAATTTCAGGAGGATTATCATCTCATAAGTATTAAATATTTATCAATGAACTTGGTATATATTTCCACTTATTTAATATTGAATGCAATACTTTAAAGAACTAGGGAGAGAGGACATCATTGCATTTTTCATAATCTTATGTAGAAAGTATTAAGGCTTTCACCATTTTAAGTAAGATGTTTGCTATAGATTTTTTGTAAACACATAATCAGTTTGAAAATGTACTTTTCTATCCTCAGTTTGCTGGGAGTTTTTAATTTAAAAAATGTGTTACATTTTGTAAATTCCTTTTTTGCATCTATTGAGAGTGTCACGTGATTTTTCTTTTTTCTGTCAGCATGGTAGATTTTCAGTTGTTGAAACCAACTTGAGATAAACCCCACTTGGTTAAAACACATTATCATTTTCAAATATTCCTAGACTCAATTTGCTAATATTGTATTAAGAATGTTGCATCTAAGTTCATAATGGTTATCAGTCTGTCATTTTTGAGTTGTGATATCTGTATTTGTTTCTGATATCGAGAGAATCCACGTAAAACATCTACTTCTGTCATCAGTAATAATCTGACCAGGGATAACACCAACAGTTAGAGAGGAACCTGTCATTACCTGTGGCAGCAGAGATATCAGAGATTCCAAAAAGAAAAGCAAGGTTAAAATTTCAAATATAATCACATGAAATATCAGAAAGCCAGGGGATAGAAATATAGGAGAGCAAAATCTTAGAGGTCAAAACAAGTAGTTAAGTACTGCACATGATAATAAAAAGTAAAATCTTTTCCTAAGGCAGAGCCTGGCTGCTGCCTAGCTTCTTTGACAATTCTTGGTAGGCTTTCATGGCTTTATAAGGGCTTATACTTTAGGTAAAGTTATAGTCAGGGAAACGGTGGGTGTAGGTTGGCTCTGTAGAAATGAAGCATTACAGGAGCACTGCAGTGAGAAAGAAACTGATACTGATGATACTTCGGTCACACTAATAATACATGCTAATGATAATCATAGCAATCATGGTAATGACAGACAATATATATATAATATTAACATGCTTCTATTTGCACATATACATATGTGAATAGAAACATTGATTTAAAGACATGAAAGTATAGAAATAGCCTACACCTGATAAAGATATGCTCATACACAATAACAAACCTCAGCATAAACAGAGATTTTGATGTATCACAGAATTCTGCAATAGATCACAATTTTGACACTATGGGAAGTGTCATTTTCAGAACTTTTCTTTATCTCCATTATCTCCATTCTCTATTTCCAACATTCCTGGAGACTGAACTCAAGGATCAGTAAATATTCTCAACCTTAACCATAGCAGACTTCATTCATCCCATATATGCTTGTTATTTTTCCCCATTGACAGAAGGCATTGTACCATGAAATATACAACATATCTCTGACACACCTGACGAAAACAAACAATGGGGAAAGATTGACTATTTAATAAATGGTGATGGGAAAACTGGCTAGCCAAATGAAGAAAGCTGAAAGTGGACCCCTTCCTTACACCTTATAAAATAATTAACTCAAGATGGATTAAAGACTTAAACATAAGATCTAAAACCATAAAAACTCTAGAAGACAACCTAGCCAATACCATTCAGAACATAGGCATAGGCAAAGACTTCACGACTAAAACACCAAAAGCAGTGGCAACAAAAGCCAAAATTGAGAAATGGGATCTAATTAAACTAAAGATAGCTTCTGCACAGCAAAAGACACTATCATCGGAGTGAACACACAACCTACAGAGTGGGAGAAAATTTTTGCAATCTATCCATCTAACAAAGGGCTAATATCCAGAATCTACAAGGAACTTAAACAAATTTACAAGAAAAAAACAACCCCATCAAAAAGTGGGAAAAGGATATGAACAGACACTTCTCAAAAGAAGACATTTATGCGGCCAATAAACACATGAGAAAAAGCTCATCATAGGCTGGGCGTGGTGGCTCACGCCTGTAATCCCATCACTTTGGGAGGCCAAGGCGAGTGGATCACAAGGTCAGGAGTTTGAGACTTGCCTGGCCACTATGGTGAAACTCTGTCTCTACCAAAAACACACAAAAAAACTTTAGCCAGGCGTGGTGGTATATATCTGTAATCCCAGCTACTCAAGAGGCTAAGGCAGGAGAATTGCTTGAACCCATTAGGTGGAGGTTGCAGTGAGCCGAAATTGTGCCACTGCACTCCACCCTGGGTGACAGAGTGAGGCTGTCTCAAAGAAAAAAAAAAAAAAAAGCTCATCACCCCTGGTCCAATGAGATACCATCTCGCGCCAGTTAGAATGGCAATCATTAAAAAGTCAGGAAACAACAGGTGCTAGAGAGGATGTGGAGAAATAGGAATGCTTTTACACTGTTGGTGGGAGTGTAAATTAGTTCAACCATTGTGGAAGACAGTGTAGCAATTCCTCAAGGATCCAGAACTAGAAATATCATTTGACCTAACAGTCTCATTACTAGGTACACATCCAAAGGATTATAAATCATTCTACTATAAAGACACGTTCACACATATGTTTATTGCAGCACTATTCACAAGAGCAAAGACTAGGAACCAACCCAAATGCCCATCAATGATAGACTGGATAAAGAATATGTGGCACATATACACCATGGAATACCATGCAGCTATAAAAAAGGATGGATTAATGTCTTTTGCAGAGACATGGATGAAGCTGGAAACCATCATTCTCAGCAAACTATCACAAGAACAGAAAACCAAACACCACATGTTCTCACTCATAAGTGGGAGTTGAACAATGAGAACACATAGACACAGGGAGGGGAACATCACACACTGGGGCCTGTCAGTGGGTAGGAAGGAAAGAGGAGGGATAGCATTAGGAGAAATACTTAATGTAGATGACGAGTTGATGGGTGCAGCAAACCACGACAGCACATGTATACCTATTTCACAAAACTGCAAGTTCTGCAAATGTATCCCAGAACTTAAAGTGTATGTATGTGTGTATATATATATACACACAAATGTAAATGTAAATGTAAATAAATTGAAAATGGTAAAAATAGAAATATGTTTCCTACACAAATAGTGACATAATAAAGCAAGATAGAATGTATGTTTGAGTTAAAAAAAATTGCTTAGAAGACAACTTGAATTCCATTCCAAGGAACTAGTTTTCAAAAGTTTACAACCAGATTTCAGTTTGGCAAAAGGCAACAATGCTGTTTTGAAAATAATTTCTGAAAAGAGCTTCCCCAGCAGTTCCAAATGGCAGTCCTGATACAAGGAAGTAGGGGCAATTTTGTTACCACCAGGAACACTGAATTTATTTTCAGACCTTGAAATTCTGGGAGGCCCTCGAAGAATAATCAACTACAATATTTTACTTTACATAGAAATATTGTTTTAATGTTAATATAAAAGCTTGTATATGAACTAAAATTGTCAATCTGCCACTTTTAAGAAAGAAGAATCCATTATGTCCCTAATCTATAGTGAGTTGATATGTTCCATAAGCAGTTCTGGAAGGAGGCTACACTTAGAGCATAAATTGGTATAGATCGCTTTGCTCTCACAGATAGCGACACAATATTTTCTGCTGAATGGGAAAAAGTTTGAAGGCATAAATCAAGATAAAGCAATCATCTGACAAAGAATTACAAAGAGGCCCCATACCTTTTTCTTAGTGAACTCCATGTGACACATTGATTTTCCACTGAAGATAAAAGCCAAAATCATGTGTCATCAATAGAAAGCAAGCAAAACTATTTGGTTCAATATGTTATGGTACTTAACAAAAAAAACTTGCAGAGAAAAGACAAATCTAAAATGTTGCACATGATTCAAACAAGTCTGGATCAGAAGAGACATTTCAGAGGTCACTGCTAGAGAGTCAAGGATACATTAGAGAGAAATAAACTCCTGCTTTTTTGTTTATCTACTTACATACACAGATACTGTCTGATGAAGATGATTGATATCAGGTATGGTATTTGATGGTATAGTCATTTACAAAATAATTCATCCCTTATGATCTAATGCAATTTTCTTCATATTACACGTGTATATTTAAATACTTCCTTGTGAAGTGGAGGCTAGCCAGGCTGCTGTTAGCATATCCAGTACATTTCTGCAAATTCCAAAATGGCAAATCCCACAGTTGAAATTTCAACCTCTCTAGCGTCCCTCGGCTGGAGTGCATAATCACGGCAAAAGTCTGCAACATCAGAGGTGGCCGCCACAGACACAAAGTCTATGTTTCTCATTCCATTCTACCAAATCTATTCAGCAGTCTGGGTGAGGGGGCTTGGCAGTATCTATGAGCAGAAAGCATTCAAATGGCTGGTATATGTGCTTCCGGGGAAACTAAGGGGAAAAAAGAGAGAGGGAGGGAGGGAGGGAACAAGAAAGAAGAAGGAAACTCAAGGAGAGAGGAAGGGAAGGAGGCTGGCAAGAAGGGATGGAGGGAGCAAGGGAGGGAGGAATAAAGGAAGGAAGTTACACCAAGTTTCAAAACTGGCCACGGACTGAGAAGGATTAAGAGACAAACGGAATTGAAAGCATTTATGTTCATACTCGGTATTTTTCTTACCCATTCTTGCAAATTAGTAATTTAAAAATTTTCATTTCCACAAATCCACGTGTTTCCTTGTTCCTCTCTCTCTGCTCTTTTTCCTTCTTTCCTTCCTGCCTTTCTTCTTTCTTTTCAACATAGGTTATATAAATGTGTGAGAGCTATCACTAGTCTACATTAATCATCAGGATTTTCCTGTATATTTCCAATTAAGATGACCCATAATAATATTCTACTGTAATTTTGGAGGGTCCAAAATACTAGATGGCATTTAGTGTTTTGGAAATCATGACAAGTCTAACAGGACTTTAAAAATCCTATCAAGACATCTGATGTGTTTTCTTGCCCATACACTCTTTAATGAGGTCTGCTTGACCCTTTCTTCTTCCCTTCTCTAGTCATGGGTTCTTCACACTGAAAACTAAGCTTTGCATCAGTGTTTGACGAACAGGTGACATAATAAACTGCAGTTACATTTTAAATTCAGCTCAAGATGGTAGATGAGAAATCTAAGATTGTGAAGTGAGATTTAGCATGCTGTTCAGTATGCAACAAATCTGAGTGTTGCTCACACAGGATTCATACCAACAGGCTCCTTCCAAAACCTTTCAATGCAAATTCTAGCAAATGCACACTTGGAAGAAAAATGTTCCATGAAGTTGTATATGTAAATTTATACTTTCAGCATTTATGTATATAATTTCAGGGGAAGTGGGATCAACTTAACATTATTAAACATAGTCCAATGATATTTACAACATAACTTCAGAAACATTTTATTACTAGAAGTATTTTAAAAAGGATGTACCATTTAGGATTTAAGACACACCCCACAAATGAAAAAACAAATGAGATTATAAACAACATTTTTAAAAAAATTATGCCATCTTTTCACTACAAAATCCTCCTGGGGGAAAAATATCTTTTCCTTCATTATTAAAGGATGTTATCAGAGCACAGTGGAATTCTTTCAGATTTAGTCAGAAGGTTCTCTGGAGTTGACAGATCTATTGGAGAATATTTTCTTTGAAAGTCCATGTCCTTTCCCCAGGCCTACATCATATATAAATAAACATTTCAGAAAAGGGGCCATGTTAAGAAAAAGTGGGTTGAAGATTGTAAGACCTGGTTCCTGGGTGCCAAATAATTCACAAGTTGGAACAAGCTGGGTTTCTGTACCACTTCTCTATGACTGCCATTGATACTGAACTATGCCAAGGAACTAAGTCCTACCAAGGAAAAGCAGGAGGAAAACAGGTGTAAGAAAACATTTCCTGTCAGTGTGTCCAGAGATAGCATGAGTCAACAGCGGCTCCTCATGAAGCCATCGATTCGTAACACTGGAGTATCTAGAATGCATCTGGGTCGAATTATTAAAAAGAAAGTTCTTCTCAAGCTAGTTGTAATGGTAGCTAATTTAAAAAATTAATGTTCTGCGATTCTGATGAAAACCTATGTGGTGAACCAACAATAAAGGCGGCTGGAGATATTGGTATGAAATAGTTATTTTTCCTTATATACCTGGACGTTCATGTAAGAAATTATACTTTTGGAAGGTCTGTCATATTCTCAGTGTATAAGAGTTGAATCATTTTTAGAAGTTATTGTCAGAATTTTGCTTTAATAGTGCAGTAAAGTGTGCATTCTCTCTCTCTCATTTTCATTCAACGGCCTCTACAAATTGAGCCTGGCTCAAAGGTCTTTCCCTCTTGGAATATGACTCCTCCCCTGTCCCTCTACATAGGCTGTTCTCTAACAAATTATTTTGCTGTCTTGATTTTTCAGAGACCTCATGCTAGTAGTAGAGAGCCAGGAGAAAGTGAGATGTCCTATATAAAAGGCCTGCTAGAAAAAGAAATCAGCACTGAGTTCTAAGGATACTGAACAACTTTTTAAAAAACAAGCAAGCCATATTAAACACATTAGTTACAACCAAATTAGATAAAACCATGAAAATTATCCAAGAAGAAAAAGTACATCACCTGTCTAGGTTTAAAATTGCTTAAGGCTGCCATCCAAGGACCACCTATGATAACAAATACAGTAGTCTGTATTGACACAAAGTTTTAGTGATAGACGTAATTACATTCTTCTGCTGGTGGTGTTCTAGAATAAATGGAATATCTGCTGATCAAATCTGAATGCATCCCATAATATTAGCATGTAGGATCCCAGATCTGCAGGCACTATCTCTTTCTCAGATCTACACTTTGAATATTATGTTAGTTAAAATGAGAAGTATGTTAGAAAATGTCTTTTACAAAAGAAATATTGGCTGAGTATGGTGGCTCATGCCTGTAATCCCAACACTCTGGGAGGCCAAGGTGAGAAGATCTCTTGAGCTCAAGAATTTGAGACCAGCTTGGGCAACATATCTATAAAAAATTTTAAAACTTAGCCGGTGTGGTGGTGCACACCTATAGGCACAGCTACTTCAGAGGCTGAATCAAGAGGATCACTTGAGCTTGGGAGTTTGAGGTTGCAGTGAACTATGAACATGGCACTGAACTCCAGTCTGGGCAACAGAGTGAGAACTTGTCTTCAAAAAAATAAAAAAGAAGAAAAAAATAGGAAATATTGTGTTCACATATGCTATGGTACTCTTTCTTATATAAACTATTTCTTTGCAGTATTCTAGAGGATTTAAGACAAATTTACCACTGAATAATTTCATATGGTATATTATTGCATTAGTATAGTATGTTATTATATAATTAGTATAAGTGACCAGTGCTGCAACAACCACATTCCAAAAAGTATTGTGATCCTCCAAAATTACAATGTCTAAATGACATTATTCTCCTTCATGAGACCATTATACCTTAATTTTTCAGCACCATGAAAATCTACAAATGCCCTCTAAAATATATTTAGAAAACGTGGGGAAAAAATAGATACAGTTTCAGAAGATACATATATTTTGAAAATTAGCCTTTTTGGAATAAATTATTCTTTATGACATATAAATAAACACATTTTTCAGACTGGCGGGGTAACATTTGCATCAGTCAAAATAATTAGATTACTAAAACCTGTAATCTTATTAGAAAAATGGTTTATTCAGAGAATCATTGGAATTATTAGCCTTCAAGCTGCTATAGATTGAATCTGATCAAAATAATTAAGATAATATTATTTCATTTTTCAGTATAATATCTCCTTAGTATTTTTGTTTCTTATTTAATATGTGATTATATTTACTTCTGTGAATAATATGGATGAAGATCATTACAGTGTCAAGATCACTGGGTTCAGAGCACAGAAACCTCAAGTCTATTCTTTTTTCTTAAATACCTGTAAGACTTTAAAGAAGACAGAGTTTCTGGACTCTAATTTCTCTATCTGTAGAATAAATGGGTTAGACCAAATAACTCCTTTCTGCTTATAAATTTTCTAATTATATGACTGAGCTTACACCTGGAAAACAGTCTATCTCCTGTATAAATTAATGATAGAAATGAAAACCACCACGTTTCATGAAATTAACCACATAAATATCAACATCAACTGCTCAGAAGGACTTAAGTGCAAGTATCACAGGAATTCTGAAGCACAGAGAACTAAATATAAGAAATGTAACACTCTTCGTATTTTCAAAGAAGATTTTAATAATATATGTAAACACAGTAGCCTGTTCATAAGAAAAAAGAAAAGGGACGTCTTAGCATATTCAGGGTTCAACCAAAACTACTACTGGAATGTAAATCAAAGTAATATTCACCTAACTGTCATAATTGGCATGAATAATTTTAAGTAAAACACTTTTATTTGATATTAAATGTGAACAATAAGCCAAAACAGAGAAAATTAATAAATTGATCATTTATTGAAACTGAAATAAAAATATATAATTATTGAAGCCTCTTATATACATAAACCAATCATTGCTTAAATGAGCTGACATACTAGCTCCATAGTTTTATGTCACTAAGGAACTCTTTTGAACACAATAAAGAAACCAGAATTGAGCACAAAGAATGATGAACTGGGAAGTTCATGGCTTTCTATCTACTAATTAGGAGTACAATCATTCAGTCAAACAGCCACTCAACAAACATTTAGCATACAGCTTCTGGATACCAGGTACTGGTGTAGGTGCTAGAGCAACAAGGAAATAGTCCCTGCATTCAGTGAGCTCACAGGCAAGTAAACAAGTAAGTATAAAGACTGCATGACTGATTGGGAGCGGTGGTTCATGCCTGTAATCCCAGCACTTTGGGAGGCCAACGTGGGCAGATCACGAGGTCAAGAGATCGAGACCATCCTGGCCAACATAGTGAAACCCCGTCTCTACTAAAAATACAAAAATTAGCTGGGCACGGTGGTGCACGCCTGTAGTTACTTGGGAGGCTGAGGCAAGAGAATCAGTTGAACCTGGAAGGTAAAGGTTGCAGTGAGCTGAGATCACACCACTGCACTCCAGCCTGGTGACAGAGTGAGACTCTGTCTCAAAAAAAAAAAAAAAAAAAGACTCCATGATAAATGTGTATCTACAAAGGGCACAAAGGAATGAGTAGCTAATCCCCAAAGCCATATGGAGCAGTCAGTATAAGCTTCAGGAAAAGAAACTGAAGTAAAAAGCTAACCTGAATCTGAAAAAAATGAGTAGGTATTTTCCAAGCACGTTTCAGGGGAAAAGTTGCAGGATGCAGAAGTCCTCCCAAGTACAAAAAGAGAATGAACTCTGGACAACTGGCAATTTATGGCACACAGGAATCAGTAAATGTAGGGATGAGAGGCACACAGAAACATGGGCAAAAACAGGAATTTTGACTTTATTCCATAAATCATGGAAAGCCACCAATGGGTTTTAAGTAATAAAATACTAAGACCAGGTTTGCATTTTAGAAAGATCAATTTGATTTCAGTGAGGAGGTCCAAAAATGAGAGCAGCAAGGCCAGATAGAAGTCCTGCTGCAACTAGCTATGGTTAGAGATGCAGACCAAAACTAAGGTGAAATCATTTAGAAGAAAGAACGTGGATATAAGAGCCATTGGTTTGGCCTCTCCACATCATTTTTTTAATTTTATTTTCATTCATTTATTTATTTATTTTTTGAGACAGAGTCTCGCTCTGTCACCCAGGCTGGAGTGCAGTGGCGTGATCTTGGCTCACTGCAAGTTCTGCCTCCCGGGTTCACACTATTCTCCTGCCTCAGCCTCCCGAGTAGCTGGGACTACAGGCACGCGCCACCACGCCCAGCTAATTTTTTCTATTTTTTAGTAGAGATGGGGTTTCACCGTGTTAGCCAGGATGGTCTCGATCTCCTGACCTCGTGATCCACCCACCTCGGCCTCCCAATGTGCTGGGATTACAGGCTTGAGCCACCATGCCCAGCTGGCCTCTCCACATCTTTACTGTTATACTGATAACATGGGGATGAAAATAAATATTATTTGTATTTAAACTATTATTGTTATGTGAAAATTAAACAAATAACATACTATGATAACATCGGAGGTTCAAGAAATATTAAGTCTTGAAAATAGGAAAGATGAAAGGAAGGAAACAGGGAGTGGGGAGGAAAGTAGGAGAAAGGAGAGAATATAGGAATGAGAGAGGAGGAAAATAATAAGAAAGAAGTAGAAAGCTAGGTACGGTGGCTCATGACTGTAATCCCAGCGCTTTGGGAGGCCGAGTCAGGCAGATCACAAGGTCAGGAGTTCAAGACCAGCCTGGCCAATATGGTGAAACCTTGTCTCCACTAAAAATACAAAAATTAGCTGGGTGTGGTGGCAGGCACCTATAGTCCCAGCTACTCGGGAGGCTGAGGCAGGAGAATCACTTGACCCTGGGAGGCAGAGGTTGCAGTGAGCTGAGATCACACCACTGCACTCCAGCCTGGGTGACAGAGAAAGATGCTGTCTCAAAAAAAAAAAAAAGAAAGAAAAAAAAAAAGAAAGAAGTAGAAAAAGATATAGTATTTCTTAATCAGCAGAAGCTACTCTTATTTTTCAATACTCTACCTTTCTAATGTATCACTGACAAGGAAAGGTCTTGAATAATTGACTGAAGTCAGAATAGGTAAGGCACTCTACCTGTGGATACATGAGAGGCCTTAAAAAGTTCATGGAAAATGCATATTATGAAAAAAACTATGCAAAGGTTTCAATTTTGGCAGCAAAATAAACTCATACTAATTTATTATAGCATGTTTGAACAGGATCTAGTTTGAGACAGTAAGAAGGAGTAGACATTAGTTTGAAAAGAGCCCCTAGCAGAGCAATGTAAATTCTGCTAAAATTGAAGCAAGAACAAACATTAGATTATGATGAAGCTTGAGTGAAAGAATGGTGAAATCACTGATGCTTTACAAGAAGCTTGAGGGGACAATGCACCAAAGAAATCAGTAGTTCACAAGCGGACAGCTTTTTTAAAGAAGAAACGAGATGATGTGGAAGATGAAGTCCACAGGGACAGATCATCCATATCAATTTGCAAGGAAAAAAATTAATCTTGTTTGTGCCCTAATTGAAGAGGACTGATAATCAACAGCACAAACAATAGCCAACATCATAGACATCTTAATTGGTTCAGCTTACACAGTTCTGACTAAAAAATTAAAGTTGAACCAACTTTCCACTGCATGGGTGCCAAAAGTGTTGTGCTCAGATCAGCTGCAGACAAGAGGAGAGCTCTCAATGGAAATTTTAAAGAACTAGGGTCAAGATCCTGAAGGATTTCTTTGAAGAATTGTAACAGAAGATAAAACATGGCTTTCCCAGTATGATCCTGAGGGCAAAACACAATCAAAGCAATGGCTACCAAAGGTGGAAGTGGTCCAGTCAAAGCTAAAGGGGATCACTCAAGAGCAAAGGTCACGGCAACAGTTTTTTGGGGACATTCCAGGCATTTTGCTTGTTGACTTTGTGGAAGGTCAAAGAACAATAATATCTGCATATCATGAGAGTGTTTTGAATAAGTTAGCCAAAGTTTTAGGGCAAAATACCTGGGAAAGCTTTAGCAGACAGTCCTCTAACACCACAATGTTTCTGCTCATTCCTGTCATCAAGCAAAGGCAATTTTGTGAGAGTCTCAATGGGAAATTGTCAGGCATCCACCTTACAGCTCTGATTTGGCTCCTTCTGACTTCTTTTTGTTTCCCAATCTCAACAAATGTGGAAAGGGCACCCATTTTTCTTAAGTTAATAATGTATAAGAGACTGCATTGACATTGTTAAGTTCCCAGGACCGTCAGTTCTTTAGGGATGAAAACCGAAGATCACATTTTCAATGTTTATCTTTTAACTTCATTTTTCCACAAACTTTTTGAAGTTTCTCCATACAAATGTCTCCATACAAATGAGCACTTGCAAAATAAGCAGAGAGTCTCATTCAATGGACAGAAAGTTCTGTGCCATCTAAAAATTATCTTAAGCAAGTTCAATATGTAGCAACAGACTGTATTGAGAAATATCAGTTCGTTTGACTTCTGCAATGACCATGATGGAGTAACAAGAACTAGACTTTCTCTCCCTCCTGAAACAACCAAAAAAATGGCCAAAATGTATGCCACAAAAGTTTGCAAGACCCTGTAAAGTCAGTCTCAAACAAGGTGAGCCTATCAACTGCCCTAATTTATGCCTGGAGAAAGTTTTCCAGCCCACTACTGCAGGAGAAAAGCCCAAGAGGAGCCCATCGTTCTCCCTGAGCTGAGGGGACAGAGCTGAGAGTCCACAGAAACCATGTTGACATGAGCTCTCAGGACAAGGTTTCCGAGAAGAAGGGGCTGCACAGAAAGAGAACTCCAGAGCTCTGCAAAGGGTCCCCCTAAAGTACATAGCTAAGTAATTGTTAGGACAGGCCTAGAGAAAAGTACCTACGGTTGGGGAAACAACACCCAGATAAGATGAAAAGTAACAGTACACATGCTCACCAAGGTCCAGTAATAGTGCTTATTTTATCAGCCAAACCAGAAACACCTCAAGATTCCCAGGGATACCCAGAAGGATCTTGCCTCACTAGTTGGGAGTGATTAGCTCTAAAATGAGAACTGGTCTGATCCCACCTAATGAATTTTTAAAGCAAGACCAAAAAGAGTCAAACTCTTTCCAACTAAACTTAAATACATACCAATACAAAGATCAAGAATATTTATATATACTTCCAGCACTCAATAAGATAAAAGTCACCATATCTGACATCCAGACACAGTTTAGCAGAGACACAACAGTAACAACAAAAGACAGAAGAACGTGGCTCATAATAAGGAGAAAAATCACTGAGTCAGAACTGATCCAGAGTAAATCAAGGTGCCAGAGTTATCAGTTAAGAACATTCAAATGCTTATTGAAACAGTATTCTATATGTTCTAAAATAGAGACATGCAAGATACACTAAAGGAGGCTGGGCGCAGTGGCTCATGCCTGTAATCTCAGCATTTTGCGAGGCCGAGGCAGGTGGATCACGAAGTCAGGAGTTCAGGACCAGCCTGACCAATATGGTGAAATCCCATCTCTACTAAAAATACAAAAATTAGCGGGGCATAGTAGCATGCGGCTGTAGTCCCAGCTACATGGTAGGCTGATAGCACATTAGTCATTAAAGAAGAAAAGATAGACACCTCTCAAAATAAAATAGAGAGAGAAAATAAATTTTTAAAAAACATGAACAGAGCAATAGTAGACAGTAAATTTCAAGTAACTGAATTTACGTGTAATCTCAGTTCCCAAAGGAGAGGAGAGGGAAGATGTGAAAACATTTGGGACTTTGAGTCAGGCAAAGCTTTCTTTGATATGACCCCACAGCATGATTTATATAATAATATATTGATAAGAAGAACTCATCAAATTTAAAAAAAAGAATCTGCTCTTCAAAAGAATCTATTAAGAGACTGAAAAGACAAGCTGCAGGCTGGGAGAAAATATTTGCAATTCATATATCTGATGAAAGGCTTGCATCAAAAATATATTTTAAAAGCTCAAAATTTAATAATGAAAAACAAACAACCCCATTTAAAACTTGGGTGAAAGACTGGAACAGACATTTCAAAGTAGACATTTGTTTGGTAAATAAGCACATATGCTCAACATAATTAATGCTTAGGGCAATGCAAATTAAAACCAAAATGAGACGCCACTATCTATTTTTAAATAGCTAAGATTAGCATGACTGATAACAGCCAAGCACTGGCTTGGATGTGGAGAAGCTGAAACTCTCATACACTGCTGATGGGAATACAAAAAAGTGTAACCTTTGAAAAACAGTTTAAGAGTCCCTTAAAAAGTTAAACATACTTCTGCCGTAAGACTCAGCCATTGCACTCCTGGGTATTTACCCAAGAGAGATAAAAGTAGGTGTTCATATAATGATATCAACACAAATGTTCATAGCACATGTATTCATAATAGCCCAAACTAGAAACAGTCTAAATATCAATCAATACATTAATGAATTAACTTGCTTTATCCAAATTAATTATGGATACATACTATAACATGAATGAATCTCAAAATAACTATACTAAGTGAAACAAGGCAGACTCTAGAGGTAAAACATGCAGAGAAAAAAACATAAAATGTCAGACAAAAAAGTGCATAGTGTAAAATTTTATTTATATACATTTTTTGACTGTATAAATTACTGTCCAGTGACAGAAAGCAGTTTGGTGGTTTTTAAGGGCCAGGAATGAGGGGCCAGAGAAATGTATTATAAAGAGGCATCAGGAAACTGGAGGTGAAGTATATTTCCATCACCTCGATTGCGTGCTGATGGTTTCTAAACTTTCAATATTTTTAGTTTATTATATGTTATACAAAATAAAGCTTGTAATAAAAATCAAAAGATTGAGCCATCCTTATTTTCTCTATAAAAGAGCAGAATTCTCCTTTTAGAGATTTGGAAAGATTATTAAAAGATAAGTTACAAAATACAGTACCTGACACGTATAAAATATTAAATAAATACTAGCCATGCTTAATTATTTTGTTTTAAGTCTATATGAGTCAAGTTTTAGTAGAAATATGGGCTAGAAAAAAAAAACGGAAAGCGGGACTCTGTGATCCGACTTGGGCTTATAGAACAGACTGCACTAGATTGTTCTCATGCTGCTAATAAAGTCATACCCAAGACCGGGTAATTTAGAAAGGAAAGAGGTTTAATGAACTCACAATTCCACATGGCTGGGGAGGCCTCACAGTCACGGCAGAAGGCAAAAAAGAAGCAAAGGCACATCTTAAATGGTAGCAGAGGAGAAAGCTTGTGTAGGGAAACTCCCATTTTAAAAGCATCAGATCTCGTGAGACTTATTCGCTACCAGGAGAACAGTAGGGGGAACCCGCCCCTATGATTCAATGATCTCCACCTGACTCCATCCTTGACATGCGGGGATAATTACAATCAAGGTGAGATTCGGGTGGAGACACAGCCGAATCATATCAATGACTAATGAGAGTTACGTCCAGAACCTAATGAAAACCTGTCTGAGGCCACATTCCCTGTAAAGCAGATTTGAGATAGAGATTTGTGTAGAGAACATTTAACTGGGTAAAATCCTAGGAGCCAACAACTGTGGCGAAAAAGCTGAATTGGACAAAGGGAGTTGAGATGTGAGGCAGTCACAACAAATACCTCAGCTAATCTCAAGGGGGAGCTGAGAAGCAGGGGTGACCCTTCAGAGTTGCCCTAAATTGAGGCAGGAGTATGGAGTTTTAATACCTTTCACTGGCCATTCTTCAGATACGAGTTGTCCCCAAGGATGGACATCAGCTTGACAAGTTATTAATTAGATCTCCTGAGAATAAATTCTAGAGAGAATCAGCTGAGAGGCATGATTTGCCAACACTCCCAATAGCTGGGCAAACTTCAGTTTTGAGGGAGGATTTGGGTCACACACAAAAGTCTCCACAACCAATTATTCATGGGAAATTCTATGTAGGCAGAGCTATTTCATGGCCAGTTAATCAAAACTACATAATCTATTTGGTTAAGCAAAAGAAATTAAAAAGATAAAATAAAATCTATGTATTAACACTCAAAAGTTTTTTAATGCATTTGCCTTGCATTTCGTATGTTTTGCCTTGCCTTTTATATGTTTTGCCTTGCATTTGTTTATTTGCTTTTAAGAACCTTTAGAGAACAATAATTACTAATATAATATGGAGTAGCACAGCATAGACGAGGGAAGCTAACTCTCTCCCTTTTCCCAGAACCTGGAACAGCTAAAGATCCTAAGCATTGTCAGCTTTGGTATCTGACATAGTTTGGATGTTTGTCCCCTTCAAATCTCACGTTAAAATGTGATCCCCAATGTTGGAGATAGATGCCTCCTGAATGGCTTGGTGCTGTCCTCTTGGTAATGAATGAGTTCTTACCCTGTGAGTTCATGCGATATCTGGTTGTTTAAAAGAGACTGACACCTCCTCCCTGTCTCTCTTGCTTCCTCTCTCACCATGTGATATGCTGGTTTCCCTTCACCTTCCACCATGATTGGAAGGTTCCTGAGGCCCTCCCTGGAAGCAGGTGCCAGTACTATGCTTCATGTACAGCCTTCACAACAAGGAGCCAAATAAACCGCATTTCTTTATAAATTACCCAGCCTCAGGTATTTCTTTATAACAATGCAAATGGGCTAACAGAGTATCATTCATGGACAGTGAGTGTATTAGTCAATTTTCATGCTGCTGATAAAGACATACCCAAGACTGGGTCATTTATAAAGAAAAAGAGGTTTAATGAATTCACAGTTCCACATGGCTGAGGAGGCCTCACAGTTATGGCAGAAGGCGAAAGGCGCGTCTTACATGGCAGCAGGCAAACAGCAAATGAGAACCAAGTGAAAGGCGAAAGGGGTTTCCCCTTATAAAACCATCAGATCTCATGAGACTTATTCACTACCACTAGAACAGTGTGGGGAAAACTGCCCCCATGATCCACTTACCTCTCACTGGGTCCCTCCCACAACATGTGAATTATGGGAGCTACAGTGCAAGATGAGATTTCAGTGGGGACACAGCCAAACCATATCAGACAGTAATAACTTTCAATTAAATATAGCTAGACTTTCTGTCAGTGGGTCACAGCAGTCTAGAGAACACATTGAAAAACTCTAGGAACAGCAGATATAGAGGTCAGATCTAGAGATTTTGAACAAAGTTTAGTGCTACAATGCATTGGTGACCACAGACAAAAGGTGTCTGTTGTTGTTATAGTTTGTTTTCTGTCTTGTTTTTCATCATGGGAGGACAAGAAGAAAAAATGGGGGCAATGGTGAAGGAGAAATGAAAAAGACCTGCTTTTCTATGGGTGGAAGCGACTAAACGAGAGAATAAATTTGGATCACACAACAAATGCAAATCAAGTTAGAAGCATGAAAGGCATGATTAAGGCCATGGTTCTAATAGAGATCAGCCAGCGGAACCAGGATCATGCCACACCGAGAGAGGCTGCAGAGCCATTGCCTTCTCTCCTGTCAAAGCTAAATTAATGAAATGGAACTCACAGAAGCACTATGTAATCAAATATTGGTGGGACACAAGCAAATTCTTAAAAAGTTTCATTGATCAGTGATAATATCTTTTGGTGTAAATATCTCCTCAAAACATTTCAGGAAAAAAAAATAAAGCTATAATTTTACTTTAGAAATATTTAACTTTGTTATACTAGTTTACTTATTTTTTACCTAATACTTCTGATATATTGTTATGTAGGTTAAAGATGCTCGATTCATGCCACTGTGGAAACCACACATAATTTAGGCAATAATGCAAATTCTTTTCAAATTCTTTTATCAGTGTATTCACTTTATTTTTATTTCAAACACAATACAAAATTACAGGATGCTATCAAAGTGATGCTACAAAACCCCACTAAAATTTTTTCAATTCTTCAAATCACACACTTACACACACACACACACACACACACCACATGCATTCCCCGTACAGACCTTTTTTTGGGGGGCCTGAGTAAATAATTGCATTTTATTTTCAATTTTTCATTTTCAAATAATTAAAGACTTACCAAAAATGTTGCAAAACTACGTGCCTTTTTGAAGTAAAGTCTTGAAAAAGTTGTTTGGTATATCCTTTATAGTAATAAAAGAAAACACGTGTATATTCTGTTGATTAAAGGCATGCTGAGATCGTCAGACATGTGACTTCATCAGAGACTCCAATATAGAGCGCAGCTGTAACGACATCCTAAGAGTGTTCTAACTGAAATGTGTTGGAAGAAGGTTCTAATTTTTTTCAACCCTTCTCAAGTTGGCACTCAGCAGATTTCCACTCTATAAAAGTAACTCCTGCTCTGCAACTAATGTTCACAGATAAGCTCCAAACATATTTACAGCTCCATTTAAGTATAATGTACACACAGTAAAATTCACCCTTTTCAATGTGCAATTTAATGGGTTATGGCAGATGAATATCATCATTTGACCACAATCATGATCAAGATACAGAAAATCTGCATCATCACAAAACGTTTTCTTTTGCTGTTTTGCATTTGATCTTTTCTCCATTCCTGAACACAGGCAACCACTAATCTGCTTCTGTTTCTACAGTTTGCATTTTCTAGAGTATCCTATTAGTGGAATGATACATTGGTGTCTTTCATGTCTAGCTTCTTTCACTGAGCATAATGCTTTTGATATTCATTTATATTGCTGTTGTATCAGTTTGCTCCTTTTTATTGTTGAGTGGTACTCCATCTACAACTGGTTTATCCATTTACAAGTTGATGGACACATCTGCTATGAACTTCAAGGATGAGGCTTGGTACGGATATGTTTTTATTTATTTTGAGTCGCAGTGGAATTATTTGGCTATATGATCAGTACTAAGTTTAACATTAAAAGAAACTGCCAAACTGCTTTCCAAAATGTCTGTACCATTTTGAAGTCCCACTAGCCAGGTGTGAATAGCAATTCTTCACATCATGTGGTATGGTCAGTTCTGCTCGTGTCAGCCACTCCAGTGGGTGTACAGTGGTACCTCAATGTGGTTTTAACTTGCATTTCCCTGATGACGGGTAACGTTAAGTATCTTTTCATTTGTGTATTGGACATCATCTCTTTTTAAATTAAAATATCTGTACAAATATTTGGCCCATTTAGGTCAAAATATTACGTTAAATGAGTTATTTGTGTTTTGTTATTTAGTTTTTTAGTTATGTGTACATTCTAGATGAAAGTTCTTTATCAGACATATTTAAAATTATTCTGTCCCAATCTGTGGTTTGCCTTTTCGTTTTTTGATGCTATGTTTTAAGTTGCAAAAGTCTTAATTTCATGAAGTCCAACTTACTATTTTTTTCCATTTTCATCCATCCTTTTCTTATCTAAAAAATTTTTAGCTATAGTAAGATTATTAAAAATTTTTCCTATTCAGTAAGCTTTATACATTTTATATTTACATTATGTATAAAATACATGTTGAGTTAATTTGAGGATATGGTGTGAGGTAATTCTGAAGTTCATATTCTCCATTTAATATCCAATTTTAATAGTACCATCTTTATAAAGACATTGATTTCCTTATTGAAATATTTTGGCAACTTTGGCCATGTAAGGCAGGATATATTTCTAAATTATTTATTCTGTTTCACTGATATATATGTCTTCTTCATGCCAGTAAGTTTACTGTACTGTTTAGTGTAGCTTTACAATATGTCTTGAAATTTGGAAAGTTTTCCAACTTTATTCTTCTTTCTAAAACATGCTCTGGCTATTCTAGGACTTCTGCATTTAAAAAAAAAAATTAGAATCAGCTTTGTAATTTCTCCAAAAAGGCCTATAGGTTTGACTGGGATTGTGCCAAATCTGGAGATCAGTTTCAGAAGAATTATCATCTAATAAGTATGACATGTATATTTACCAATGAACTTGATACATATTTCTACCTATTCAATCTCTCGTATTAGTGATTTAGAAATTTTGGATCAGCATACCTTTTATTAAATTTATTCTGAATTATTTTATTATTTTTGAGGCTATTATAAGTTAAATTGCTTACATAATTTTATTTTCTAATTGGTGTTGATTGTGTATAGAAACACAATTGATTTTATTTATTGATCTTTCATCCTACAACTTTGTTAAATTCACTTCATACCTCTAGCACACTTCTGCAGATGCCTAAGGATTTTCTATGTATATGTTTACATCACGTGAGAATAGTATTTTTCTTTCTTCCCAACTTGGGTGTCACTTATTTCTTATTTTCTTTTCTTTTCTCTTTATTTCTTTCTTCTTTCTGTCCATTCCTCCTTCCTTCCCTTCTTTCTTTCTCCCTGTTTTAGAATCAGTTTTGTAATTTATCCAAAAGGACCTATAAGGTTTCATGGGAATTCCACTGAATCTAGAGATCAATTTCAGGAGAATTATCATCTCATAAGTATTAAATATTTATCAATGAACTTGGTATATATTTCCACTTATTTAATATTGAATGCAATACTTTAAAGAACTAGGGAGAGAGGACATCATTGCATTTTTCATAATCTTATGTAGAAAGTATTAAGGCTTTCACCATTTTAAGTAAGATGTTTGCTATAGATTTTTTGTAAACACATAATCAGTTTGAAAATGTACTTTTCTATCCTCAGTTTGCTGGGAGTTTTTAATTTAAAAAATGTGTTACATTTTGTAAATTCCTTTTTTGCATCTATTGAGAGTGTCACGTGATTTTTCTTTTTTCTGTCAGCATGGTAGATTTTCAGTTGTTGAAACCAACTTGAGATAAACCCCACTTGGTTAAAACACATTATCATTTTTAAATATTCCTAGACTCAATTTGCTAATATTGTATTAAGAATGTTGCATCTAAGTTCATAATGGTTATCAGTCTGTCATTTTTGAGTTGTGATATCTGTATTTGTTTCTGATATCGAGAGAATCCACGTAAAACATCTACTTCTGTCATCAGTAATAATCTGACCAGGGATAACACCAACAGTTAGAGAGGAACCTGTCATTACCTGTGGCAGCAGAGATATCAGAGATTCCAAAAAGAAAAGCAAGGTTAAAATTTCAAATATAATCACATGAAATATCAGAAAGCCAGGGGATAGAAATATAGGAGAGCAAAATCTTAGAGGTCAAAACAAGTAGTTAAGTACTGCACATGATAATAAAAAGTAAAATCTTTTCCTAAGGCAGAGCCTGGCTGCTGCCTAGCTTCTTTGACAATTCTTGGTAGGCTTTCATGGCTTTATAAGGGCTTATACTTTAGGTAAAGTTATAGTCAGGGAAACGGTGGGTGTAGGTTGGCTCTGTAGAAATGAAGCATTACAGGAGCACTGCAGTTAGAAAGAAACTGATACTGATGATACTTCGGTCACACTAATAATACATGCTAATGATAATCATAGCAATCATGGTAATGACAGACAATATATATATAATATTAGCATGCTTCTATTTGCACATATACATATGTGAATAGAAACATTGATTTAAAGACATGAAAGTATAGAAATAGCCTACACCTGATAAAGATATGCTCATACACAATAACAAACCTCAGCATAAACAGAGATTTTGATGTATCACAGAATTCTCCAATAGATCACAATTTTGACACTATGGGAAGTGTCATTTTCAGAACTTTTCTTTATCTCCATTATCTCTATTCTCTATTTCCAACATTCCTGGAGACTGAACTCAAGGATCAGTAAATATTCTCAACCTTAACCATAGCAGACTTCATTCATCCCATATATGCTTGTTATTTTTCCCCATTGACAGAAGGCATTGTACCATGAAATATACAACATATCTCTGACACACCTGACGAAAACAAACAATGGGGAAAGATTGACTATTTAATAAATGGTGATGGGAAAACTGGCTAGCCATATGAAGAAAGCTGAAAGTGGACCCCTTCCTTACACCTTATAAAATAATTAACTCAAGATGGATTAAAGACTTAAACATAAGATCTAAAACCATAAAAACTCTAGAAGACAACCTAGCCAATACCATTCAGAACATAGGCATAGGCAAAGACTTCACGACTAAAACACCAAAAGCAGTGGCAACAAAAGCCAAAATTGAGAAATGGGATCTAATTAAACTAAAGATAGCTTCTGCACAGCAAAAGACACTATCATCGGAGTGAACACACAACCTACAGAGTGGGAGAAAATTTTTGCAATCTATCCATCTAACAAAGGGCTAATATCCAGAATCTACAAGGAACTTAAACAAATTTACAAGAAAAAAACAACCCCATCAAAAAGTGGGAAAAGGATATGAACAGACACTTCTCAAAAGAAGACATTTATGCGGCCAATAAACACATGAGAAAAAGCTCATCATAGGCTGGGCGTGGTGGCTCACGCCTGTAATCCCATCACTTTGGGAGGCCAAGGCGAGTGGATCACAAGGTCAGGAGTTTGAGACTTGCCTGGCCACTATGGTGAAACTCTGTCTCTACCAAAAACACACAAAAAAACTTTAGCCAGGCGTGGTGGTATATATCTGTAATCCCAGCTACTCAAGAGGCTAAGGCAGGAGAATTGCTTGAACCCATTAGGTGGAGGTTGCAGTGAGCCGAAATTGTGCCACTGCACTCCACCCTGGGTGACAGAGTGAGGCTGTCTCAAAGAAAAAAAAAAAAAAAAGCTCATCACCCCTGGTCCAATGAGATACCATCTCGCGCCAGTTAGAATGGCAATCATTAAAAAGTCAGGAAACAACAGGTGCTAGAGAGGATGTGGAGAAATAGGAATGCTTTTACACTGTTGGTGGGAGTGTAAATTAGTTCAACCATTGTGGAAGACAGTGTAGCAATTCCTCAAGGATCCAGAACTAGAAATATCATTTGACCTAACAGTCTCATTACTAGGTACACATCCAAAGGATTATAAATCATTCTACTATAAAGACACGTTCACACATATGTTTATTGCAGCACTATTCACAAGAGCAAAGACTAGGAACCAACCCAAATGCCCATCAATGATAGACTGGATAAAGAATATGTGGCACATATACACCATGGAATACCATGCAGCTATAAAAAAGGATGGATTAATGTCTTTTGCAGAGACATGGATGAAGCTGGAAACCATCATTCTCAGCAAACTATCACAAGAACAGAAAACCAAACACCACATGTTCTCACTCATAAGTGGGAGTTGAACAATGAGAACACATAGACACAGGGAGGGGAACATCACACACTGGGGCCTGTCAGTGGGTAGGAAGGAAAGAGGAGGGATAGCATTAGGAGAAATACTTAATGTAGATGACGAGTTGATGGGTGCAGCAAACCACGACAGCACATGTATACCTATTTCACAAAACTGCAAGTTCTGCAAATGTATCCCAGAACTTAAAGTGTATGTATGTGTGTATATATATATACACACAAATGTAAATGTAAATGTAAATAAATTGAAAATGGTAAAAATAGAAATATGTTTCCTACACAAATAGTGACATAATAAAGCAAGATAGAATGTATGTTTGAGTTAAAAAAAATTGCTTAGAAGACAACTTGAATTCCATTCCAAGGAACTAGTTTTCAAAAGTTTACAACCAGATTTCAGTTTGGCAAAAGGCAACAATGCTGTTTTGAAAATAATTTCTGAAAAGAGCTTCCCCAGCAGTTCCAAATGGCAGTCCTGATACAAGGAAGTAGGGGCAATTTTGTTACCACCAGGAACACTGAATTTATTTTCAGACCTTGAAATTCTGGGAGGCCCTCGAAGAATAATCAACTACAATATTTTACTTTACATAGAAATATTGTTTTAATGTTAATATAAAAGCTTGTATATGAACTAAAATTGTCAATCTGCCACTTTTAAGAAAGAAGAATCCATTATGTCCCTAATCTATAGTGAGTTGATATGTTCCATAAGCAGTTCTGGAAGGAGGCTACACTTAGAGCATAAATTGGTATAGATCGCTTTGCTCTCACAGATAGCGACACAATATTTTCTGCTGAATGGGAAAAAGTTTGAAGGCATAAATCAAGATAAAGCAATCATCTGACAAAGAATTACAAAGAGGCCCCATACCTTTTTCTTAGTGAACTCCATGTGACACATTGATTTTCCACTGAAGATAAAAGCCAAAATCATGTGTCATCAATAGAAAGCAAGCAAAACTATTTGGTTCAATATGTTATGGTACTTAACAAAAAAAACTTGCAGAGAAAAGACAAATCTAAAATGTTGCACATGATTCAAACAAGTCTGGATCAGAAGAGACATTTCAGAGGTCACTGCTAGAGAGTCAAGGATACATTAGAGAGAAATAAACTCCTGCTTTTTTGTTTATCTACTTACATACACAGATACTGTCTGATGAAGATGATTGATATCAGGTATGGTATTTGATGGTATAGTCATTTACAAAATAATTCATCCCTTATGATCTAATGCAATTTTCTTCATATTACACGTGTATATTTAAATACTTCCTTGTGAAGTGGAGGCTAGCCAGGCTGCTGTTAGCATATCCAGTACATTTCTGCAAATTCCAAAATGGCAAATCCCACAGTTGAAATTTCAACCTCTCTAGCGTCCCTCGGCTGGAGTGCATAATCACGGCAAAAGTCTGCAACATCAGAGGTGGCCGCCACAGACACAAAGTCTATGTTTCTCATTCCATTCTACCAAATCTATTCAGCAGTCTGGGTGAGGGGGCTTGGCAGTATCTATGAGCAGAAAGCATTCAAATGGCTGGTATATGTGCTTCCGGGGAAACTAAGGGGAAAAAAGAGAGAGGGAGGGAGGGAGGGAACAAGAAAGAAGAAGGAAACTCAAGGAGAGAGGAAGGGAAGGAGGCTGGCAAGAAGGGATGGAGGGAGCAAGGGAGGGAGGAATAAAGGAAGGAAGTTACACCAAGTTTCAAAACTGGCCACGGACTGAGAAGGATTAAGAGACAAACGGAATTGAAAGCATTTATGTTCATACTCGGTATTTTTCTTACCCATTCTTGCAAATTAGTAATTTAAAAATTTTCATTTCCACAAATCCACGTGTTTCCTTGTTCCTCTCTCTCTGCTCTTTTTCCTTCTTTCCTTCCTGCCTTTCTTCTTTCTTTTCAACATAGGTTATATAAATGTGTGAGAGCTATCACTAGTCTACATTAATCATCAGGATTTTCCTGTATATTTCCAATTAAGATGACCCATAATAATATTCTACTGTAATTTTGGAGGGTCCAAAATACTAGATGGCATTTAGTGTTTTGGAAATCATGACAAGTCTAACAGGACTTTAAAAATCCTATCAAGACATCTGATGTGTTTTCTTGCCCATACACTCTTTAATGAGGTCTGCTTGACCCTTTCTTCTTCCCTTCTCTAGTCATGGGTTCTTCACACTGAAAACTAAGCTTTGCATCAGTGTTTGACGAACAGGTGACATAATAAACTGCAGTTACATTTTAAATTCAGCTCAAGATGGTAGATGAGAAATCTAAGATTGTGAAGTGAGATTTAGCATGCTGTTCAGTATGCAACAAATCTGAGTGTTGCTCACACAGGATTCATACCAACAGGCTCCTTCCAAAACCTTTCAATGCAAATTCTAGCAAATGCACACTTGGAAGAAAAATGTTCCATGAAGTTGTATATGTAAATTTATACTTTCAGCATTTATGTATATAATTTCAGGGGAAGTGGGATCAACTTAACATTATTAAACATAGTCCAATGATATTTACAACATAACTTCAGAAACATTTTATTACTAGAAGTATTTTAAAAAGGATGTACCATTTAGGATTTAAGACACACCCCACAAATGAAAAAACAAATGAGATTATAAACAACATTTTTAAAAAAATTATGCCATCTTTTCACTACAAAATCCTCCTGGGGGAAAAATATCTTTTCCTTCATTATTAAAGGATGTTATCAGAGCACAGTGGAATTCTTTCAGATTTAGTCAGAAGGTTCTCTGGAGTTGACAGATCTATTGGAGAATATTTTCTTTGAAAGTCCATGTCCTTTCCCCAGGCCTACATCATATATAAATAAACATTTCAGAAAAGGGGCCATGTTAAGAAAAAGTGGGTTGAAGATTGTAAGACCTGGTTCCTGGGTGCCAAATAATTCACAAGTTGGAATAAGCTGGGTTTCTGTACCACTTCTCTATGACTGCCATTGATACTGAACTATGCCAAGGAACTAAGTCCTACCAAGGAAAAGCAGGAGGAAAACAGGTGTAAGAAAACATTTCCTGTCAGTGTGTCCAGAGATAGCATGAGTCAACAGCGGCTCCTCATGAAGCCATCGATTCGTAACACTGGAGTATCTAGAATGCATCTGGGTCGAATTATTAAAAAGAAAGTTCTTCTCAAGCTAGTTGTAATGGTAGCTAATTTAAAAAATTAATGTTCTGCGATTCTGATAAAAACCTATGTGGTGAACCAACAATAAAGGCGGCTGGAGATATTGGTATGAAATAGTTATTTTTCCTTATATACCTGGACGTTCATGTAAGAAATTATACTTTTGGAAGGTCTGTCATATTCTCAGTGTATAAGAGTTGAATCATTTTTAGAAGTTATTGTCAGAATTTTGCTTTAATAGTGCAGTAAAGTGTGCATTCTCTCTCTCTCATTTTCATTCAACGGCCTCTACAAATTGAGCCTGGCTCAAAGGTCTTTCCCTCTTGGAATATGACTCCTCCCCTGTCCCTCTACATAGGCTGTTCTCTAACAAATTATTTTGCTGTCTTGATTTTTCAGAGACCTCATGCTAGTAGTAGAGAGCCAGGAGAAAGTGAGATGTCCTATATAAAAGGCCTGCTAGAAAAAGAAATCAGCACTGAGTTCTAAGGATACTGAACAACTTTTTAAAAAACAAGCAAGCCATATTAAACACATTAGTTACAACCAAATTAGATAAAACCATGAAAATTATCCAAGAAGAAAAAGTACATCATCTGTCTAGGTTTAAAATTGCTTAAGGCTGCCATCCAAGTACCACCTATGATAACAAATACAGTAGTCTGTATTGACACAAAGTTTTAGTGATAGACGTAATTACATTCTTCTGCTGGTGGTGTTCTAGAATAAATGGAATATCTGCTGATCAAATCTGAATGCATCCCATAATATTAGCATGTAGGATCCCAGATCTGCAGGCACTATCTCTTTCTCAGATCTACACTTTGAATATTATGTTAGTTAAAATGAGAAGTATGTTAGAAAATGTCTTTTACAAAAGAAATATTGGCTGAGTATGGTGGCTCATGCCTGTAATCCCAACACTCTGGGAGGCCAAGGTGAGAAGATCTCTTGAGCTCAAGAATTTGAGACCAGCTTGGGCAACATATCTATAAAAAATTTTAAAACTTAGCCGGTGTGGTGGTGCACACCTATAGGCACAGCTACTTCAGAGGCTGAATCAAGAGGATCACTTGAGCTTGGGAGTTTGAGGTTGCAGTGAACTATGAACATGGCACTGAACTCCAGTCTGGGCAACAGAGTGAGAACTTGTCTTCAAAAAAATAAAAAAGAAGAAAAAAATAGGAAATATTGTGTTCACATATGCTATGGTACTCTTTCTTATATAAACTATTTCTTTGCAGTATTCTAGAGGATTTAAGACAAATTTACCACTGAATAATTTCATATGGTATATTATTGCATTAGTATAGTATGTTATTATATAATTAGTATAAGTGACCAGTGCTGCAACAACCACATTCCAAAAAGTATTGTGATCCTCCAAAATTACAATGTCTAAATGACATTATTCTCCTTCATGAGACCATTATACCTTAATTTTTCAGCACCATGAAAATCTACAAATGCCCTCTAAAATATATTTAGAAAACGTGGGGAAAAAATAGATACAGTTTCAGAAGATACATATATTTTGAAAATTAGCCTTTTTGGAATAAATTATTCTTTATGACATATAAATAAACACATTTTTCAGACTGGCGGGGTAACATTTGCATCAGTCAAAATAATTAGATTACTAAAACCTGTAATCTTATTAGAAAAATGGTTTATTCAGAGAATCATTGGAATTATTAGCCTTCAAGCTGCTATAGATTGAATCTGATCAAAATAATTAAGATAATATTATTTCATTTTTCAGTATAATATCTCCTTAGTATTTTTGTTTCTTATTTAATATGTGATTATATTTACTTCTGTGAATAATATGGATGAAGATCATTACAGTGTCAAGATCACTGGGTTCAGAGCACAGAAACCTCAAGTCTATTCTTTTTTCTTAAATACCTGTAAGACTTTAAAGAAGACAGAGTTTCTGGACTCTAATTTCTCTATCTGTAGAATAAATGGGTTAGACCAAATAACTCCTTTCTGCTTATAAATTTTCTAATTATATGACTGAGCTTACACCTGGAAAACAGTCTATCTCCTGTATAAATTAATGATAGAAATGAAAACCACCACGTTTCATGAAATTAACCACATAAATATCAACATCAACTGCTCAGAAGGACTTAAGTGCAAGTATCACAGGAATTCTGAAGCACAGAGAACTAAATATAAGAAATGTAACACTCTTCGTATTTTCAAAGAAGATTTTAATAATATATGTAAACACAGTAGCCTGTTCATAAGAAAAAAGAAAAGGGACGTCTTAGCATATTCAGGGTTCAACCAAAACTACTACTGGAATGTAAATCAAAGTAATATTCACCTAACTGTCATAATTGGCATGAATAATTTTAAGTAAAACACTTTTATTTGATATTAAATGTGAACAATAAGCCAAAACAGAGAAAATTAATAAATTGATCATTTATTGAAACTGAAATAAAAATATATAATTATTGAAGCCTCTTATATACATAAACCAATCATTGCTTAAATGAGCTGACATACTAGCTCCATAGTTTTATGTCACTAAGGAACTCTTTTGAACACAATAAAGAAACCAGAATTGAGCACAAAGAATGATGAACTGGGAAGTTCATGGCTTTCTATCTACTAATTAGGAGTACAATCATTCAGTCAAACAGCCACTCAACAAACATTTAGCATACAGCTTCTGGATACCAGGTACTGGTGTAGGTGCTAGAGCAACAAGGAAATAGTCCCTGCATTCAGTGAGCTCACAGGCAAGTAAACAAGTAAGTATAAAGACTGCATGACTGATTGGGAGCGGTGGTTCATGCCTGTAATCCCAGCACTTTGGGAGGCCAACGTGGGCAGATCACGAGGTCAAGAGATCGAGACCATCCTGGCCAACATAGTGAAACCCCGTCTCTACTAAAAATACAAAAATTAGCTGGGCACGGTGGTGCACGCCTGTAGTTACTTGGGAGGCTGAGGCAAGAGAATCAGTTGAACCTGGAAGGTAAAGGTTGCAGTGAGCTGAGATCACACCACTGCACTCCAGCCTGGTGACAGAGTGAGACTCTGTCTCAAAAAAAAAAAAAAAAAAAAAGACTCCATGATAAATGTGTATCTACAAAGGGCACAAAGGAATGAGTAGCTAATCCCCAAAGCCATATGGAGCAGTCAGTATAAGCTTCAGGAAAAGAAACTGAAGTAAAAAGCTAACCTGAATCTGAAAAAAATGAGTAGGTATTTTCCAAGCACGTTTCAGGGGAAAAGTTGCAGGATGCAGAAGTCCTCCCAAGTACAAAAAGAGAATAAACTCTGGACAACTGGCAATTTATGGCACACAGGAATCAGTAAATGTAGGGATGAGAGGCACACAGAAACATGGGCAAAAACAGGAATTTTGACTTTATTCCATAAATCATGGAAAGCCACCAATGGGTTTTAAGTAATAAAATACTAAGACCAGGTTTGCATTTTAGAAAGATCAATTTGATTTCAGTGAGGAGGTCCAAAAATGAGAGCAGCAAGGCCAGATAGAAGTCCTGCTGCAACTAGCTATGGTTAGAGATGCAGACCAAAACTAAGGTGAAATCATTTAGAAGAAAGAACGTGGATATAAGAGCCATTGGTTTGGCCTCTCCACATCATTTTTTTAATTTTATTTTCATTCATTTATTTATTTATTTTTTGAGACAGAGTCTCGCTCTGTCACCCAGGCTGGAGTGCAGTGGCGTGATCTTGGCTCACTGCAAGTTCTGCCTCCCGGGTTCACACTATTCTCCTGCCTCAGCCTCCCGAGTAGCTGGGACTACAGGCACGCGCCACCACGCCCAGCTAATTTTTTCTATTTTTTAGTAGAGATGGGGTTTCACCGTGTTAGCCAGGATGGTCTCGATCTCCTGACCTCGTGATCCACCCACCTCGGCCTCCCAATGTGCTGGGATTACAGGCTTGAGCCACCATGCCCAGCTGGCCTCTCCACATCTTTACTGTTATACTGATAACATGGGGATGAAAATAAATATTATTTGTATTTAAACTATTATTGTTATGTGAAAATTAAACAAATAACATACTATGATAACATCGGAGGTTCAAGAAATATTAAGTCTTGAAAATAGGAAAGATGAAAGGAAGGAAACAGGGAGTGGGGAGGAAAGTAGGAGAAAGGAGAGAATATAGGAATGAGAGAGGAGGAAAATAATAAGAAAGAAGTAGAAAGCTAGGTACGGTGGCTCATGACTGTAATCCCAGCGCTTTGGGAGGCCGAGTCAGGCAGATCACAAGGTCAGGAGTTCAAGACCAGCCTGGCCAATATGGTGAAACCTTGTCTCCACTAAAAATACAAAAATTAGCTGGGTGTGGTGGCAGGCACCTATAGTCCCAGCTACTCGGGAGGCTGAGGCAGGAGAATCACTTGACCCTGGGAGGCAGAGGTTGCAGTGAGCTGAGATCACACCACTGCACTCCAGCCTGGGTGACAGAGAAAGATGCTGTCTCAAAAAAAAAAAAAAAGAAAGAAAAAAAAAAGAAAGAAGTAGAAAAAGATATAGTATTTCTTAATCAGCAGAAGCTACTCTTATTTTTCAATACTCTACCTTTCTAATGTATCACTGACAAGGAAAGGTCTTGAATAATTGACTGAAGTCAGAATAGGTAAGGCACTCTACCTGTGGATACATGAGAGGCCTTAAAAAGTTCATGGAAAATGCATATTATGAAAAAAACTATGCAAAGGTTTCAATTTTGGCAGCAAAATAAACTCATACTAATTTATTATAGCATGTTTGAACAGGATCTAGTTTGAGACAGTAAGAAGGAGTAGACATTAGTTTGAAAAGAGCCCCTAGCAGAGCAATGTAAATTCTGCTAAAATTGAAGCAAGAACAAACATTAGATTATGATGAAGCTTGAGTGAAAGAATGGTGAAATCACTGATGCTTTACAAGAAGCTTGAGGGGACAATGCACCAAAGAAATCAGTAGTTCACAAGCGGACAGCTTTTTTAAAGAAGAAACGAGATGATGTGGAAGATGAAGTCCACAGGGACAGATCATCCATATCAATTTGCAAGGAAAAAAATTAATCTTGTTTGTGCCCTAATTGAAGAGGACTGATAATCAACAGCACAAACAATAGCCAACATCATAGACATCTTAATTGGTTCAGCTTACACAGTTCTGACTAAAAAATTAAAGTTGAACCAACTTTCCACTGCATGGGTGCCAAAAGTGTTGTGCTCAGATCAGCTGCAGACAAGAGGAGAGCTCTCAATGGAAATTTTAAAGAACTAGGGTCAAGATCCTGAAGGATTTCTTTGAAGAATTGTAACAGAAGATAAAACATGGCTTTCCCAGTATGATCCTGAGGGCAAAACACAATCAAAGCAATGGCTACCAAAGGTGGAAGTGGTCCAGTCAAAGCTAAAGGGGATCACTCAAGAGCAAAGGTCACGGCAACAGTTTTTTGGGGACATTCCAGGCATTTTGCTTGTTGACTTTGTGGA
This sequence comes from Gorilla gorilla gorilla, assembly GCF_029281585.2. Taxonomy (NCBI): domain Eukaryota; kingdom Metazoa; phylum Chordata; class Mammalia; order Primates; family Hominidae; genus Gorilla; species Gorilla gorilla. The sequence continues at coordinate 1,332,761 of NC_086017.1, forward strand.
AGGTCAAAGAACAATAATATCTGCATATCATGAGAGTGTTTTGAATAAGTTAGCCAAAGTTTTAGGGCAAAATACCTGGGAAAGCTTTAGCAGACAGTCCTCTAACACCACAATGTTTCTGCTCATTCCTGTCATCAAGCAAAGGCAATTTTGTGAGAGTCTCAATGGGAAATTGTCAGGCATCCACCTTACAGCTCTGATTTGGCTCCTTCTGACTTCTTTTTGTTTCCCAATCTCAACAAATGTGGAAAGGGCACCCATTTTTCTTAAGTTAATAATGTATAAGAGACTGCATTGACATTGTTAAGTTCCCAGGACCGTCAGTTCTTTAGGGATGAAAACCGAAGATCACATTTTCAATGTTTATCTTTTAACTTCATTTTTCCACAAACTTTTTGAAGTTTCTCCATACAAATGTCTCCATACAAATGAGCACTTGCAAAATAAGCAGAGAGTCTCATTCAATGGACAGAAAGTTCTGTGCCATCTAAAAATTATCTTAAGCAAGTTCAATGTGTAGCAACAGACTGTATTGATAAATATCAGTTCGTTTGACTTCTGCAATGACCATGATGGAGTAACAAGAACTAGACTTTCTCTCCCTCCTGAAACAACCAAAAAATGGCCAAAATGTATGCCACAAAAGTTTGCAAGACCCTGTAAAGTCAGTCTCAAACAAGGTGAGCCTATCAACTGCCCTAATTTATGCCTGGAGAAAGTTTTGCAGCCCACTACTCCAGGAGAAAAGCCCAAGAGGAGCCCATTGTTCTCCCTGAGCTGAGGGGACAGAGCTGAGAGTCCACAGAAACCATGTTGACATGAGCTCTCAGGACAAGGTTTCCGAGAAGAAGGGGCTGCACAGAAAGAGAACTCCAGAGCTCTGCAAAGGGTCCCCCTAAAGTACATAGCTAAGTAATTGTTAGGACAGGCCTAGAGAAAAGTACCTACGGTTGGGGAAACAACACCCAGATAAGATGAAAAGTAACAGTACACATGCTCACCAAGGTCCAGTAATAGTGCTTATTTTATCAGCCAACCCAGAAACACCTCAAGATTCCCAGGGATACCCAGAAGGATCTTGCCTCACTAGTTGGGAGTGATTAGCTCTAAAATGAGAACTGGTCTGATCCCACCTAATGAATTTTTAAAGCAAGACCAAAAAGAGTCAAACTCTTTCCAACTAAACTTAAATACATACCAATACAAAGATCAAGAATATTTATATATACTTCCAGCACTCAATAAGATAAAAGTCACCATATCTGACATCCAGACACAGTTTAGCAGAGACACAACAGTAACAACAAAAGACAGAAGAACGTGGCTCATAATAAGGAGAAAAATCACTGAGTCAGAACTGATCCAGAGTAAATCAAGGTGCCAGAGTTATCAGTTAAGAACATTCAAATGCTTATTGAAACAGTATTCTATATGTTCTAAAATAGAGACATGCAAGATACACTAAAGGAGGCTGGGCGCAGTGGCTCACGCCTGTAATCTCAGCATTTTGCGAGGCCGAGGCAGGTGGATCACGAAGTCAGGAGTTCAGGACCAGCCTGACCAATATGGTGAAATCCCATCTCTACTAAAAATACAAAAATTAGCGGGGCATAGTAGCATGCGGCTGTAGTCCCAGCTACATGGTAGGCTGATAGCACATTAGTCATTAAAGAAGAAAAGATAGACACCTCTCAAAATAAAATAGAGAGAGAAAATAAATTTTTAAAAAACATGAACAGAGCAATAGTAGACAGTAAATTTCAAGTAACTGAATTTACGTGTAATCTCAGTTCCCAAAGGAGAGGAGAGGGAAGATGTGAAAACATTTGGGACTTTGAGTCAGGCAAAGCTTTCTTTGATATGACCCCACAGCATGATTTATATAATAATATATTGATAAGAAGAACTCATCCAATTTAAAAAAAAGAATCTGCTCTTCAAAAGAATCTATTAAGAGACTGAAAAGACAAGCTGCAGGCTGGGAGAAAATATTTGCAATTCATATATCTGATGAAAGGCTTGCATCAAAAATATATTTTAAAAGCTCAAAATTTAATAATGAAAAACAAACAACCCCATTTAAAACTTGGGTGAAAGACTGGAACAGACATTACAAAGTAGACATTTGTTTGGTAAATAAGCACATATGCTCAACATAATTAATGCTTAGGGCAATGCAAATTAAAACCAAAATGAGACGCCACTATCTATTTTTAAATAGCTAAGATTAGCATGACTGATAACAGCCAAGCACTGGCTTGGATGTGGAGAAGCTGAAACTCTCATACACTGCTGATGGGAATACAAAAAAGTGTAACCTTTGAAAAACAGTTTAAGAGTCCCTTAAAAAGTTAAACATACTTCTGCCGTAAGACTCAGCCATTGCACTCCTGGGTATTTACCCAAGAGAGATAAAAGTAGGTGTTCATATAATGATATCAACACAAATGTTCATAGCACATGTATTCATAATAGCCCAAACTAGAAACAGTCTAAATATCAATCAATACATTAATGAATTAACTTGCTTTATCCGAATTAATTATGGATACATACTATAACATGAATGAATCTCAAAATAACTATACTAAGTGAAACAAGGCAGACTCTAGAGGTAAAACATGCAGAGAAAAAAACATAAAATGTCAGACAAAAAAGTGCATAGTGTAAAATTTTATTTATATACATTTTTTGACTGTATAAATTACTGTCCAGTGACAGAAAGCAGTTTGGTGGTTTTTAAGGGCCAGGAATGAGGGGCCAGAGAAATGTATTATAAAGAGGCATCAGGAAACTGGAGGTGAAGTATATTTCCATCACCTCGATTGCGTGCTGATGGTTTCTAAACTTTCAATATTTTTAGTTTATTATATGTTATACAAAATAAAGCTTGTAATAAAAATCAAAAGATTGAGCCATCCTTATTTTCTCTATAAAAGAGCAGAATTCTCCTTTTAGAGATTTGGAAAGATTATTAAAAGATAAGTTACAAAATACAGTACCTGACACGTATAAAATATTAAATAAATACTAGCCATGCTTAATTATTTTGTTTTAAGTCTATATGAGTCAAGTTTTAGTAGAAATATGGGCTAGAAAAAAAAAAACAGAAAGCGGGACTCTGTGATCCGACTTGGGCTTATAGAACAGACTGCATAGTTTGTTCTCATGCTGCTAATAAAGTCATACCCAAGACCGGGTAATTTAGAAAGGAAAGAGGTTTAATGAACTCACAATTCCACATGGCTGGGGAGGCCTCACAGTCATGGCAGAAGGCAAAAAAGAAGCAAAGGCACATCTTAAATGGTAGCAGAGAAGAAAGCTTGTGTAGGGAAACTCCCATTTTAAAAGCATCAGATCTCGTGAGACTTATTCGCTACCAGGAGAACAGTAGGGGGAACCCGCCCCTATGATTCAATGATCTCCACCTGACTCCATCCTTGACATGCGGGGATAATTACAATCAAGGTGAGATTCGGGTGGAGACACAGCCGAATCATATCAATGACTAATGAGAGTTACGTCCAGAACCTAATGAAAACCTGTCTGAGGCCACATTCCCTGTAAAGCAGATTTGAGATAGAGATTTGTGTAGAGAACATTTAACTGGGTAAAATCCTAGGAGCCAACAACTGTGGCGAAAAAGCTGAATTGGACAAAGGGAGTTGAGATGTGAGGCAGTCACAACAAATACCTCAGCTAATCTCAAGGGGGAGCTGAGAAGCAGGGGTGACCCTTCAGAGTTGCCCTAAATTGAGGCAGGAGTATGGAGTTTTAATACCTTTCACTGGCCATTCTTCAGATACGAGTTGTCCCCAAGGATGGACATCAGCTTGACAAGTTATTAATTAGATCTCCTGAGAATAAATTCTAGAGAGAATCAGCTGAGAGGCATGATTTGCCAACACTCCCAATAGCTGGGCAAACTTCAGTTTTGAGGGAGGATTTGGGTCACACACAAAATCTCCACAACCAATTATTCATGGGAAATTCTATGTAGGCAGAGCTATTTCATGGCCAGTTAATCAAAACTACATAATCTATTTGGTTAAGCAAAAGAAATTAAAAAGATAAAATAAAACCTATATATTAACACTCAAAAGTTTTTAATGCATTTGCCTTGCATTTCATATGTTTTGCCTTGCATTTCATATGTTTTGCCTTGCATTTGTTTATTTGCTTTCAAGAACCTTTAGAGAACAATAATTACTAATATAATATGGAGTAGCACAGCATAGACGAGGGAAGCTAACTCTCTCCCTTTTCCCAGAACCTGGAACAGCTAAAGATCCTAAGCATTGTCAGCTTTGGTATCTGACATAGTTTGGATGTTTGTCCCCTTCAAATCTCACGTAAAAATGTGATCCCCAGTGTTGGAGAGAGATGCCTCCTGAATGGCTTGGTGCTGTCCTCTTGGTAATGAATGAGTTCTTACCCTGTGAGTTCATGCGATATCTGGTTGTTTAAAAGAGACTGACACCTCCTCCCTGTCTCTATTGCTTCCTCTCTCACCATGTGACATGCTGGTTTCCCTTCACCTTCCACCATAATTGGAAGGTTCCTGAGGCCCTCCCTGGAAGCAGGTGCCAGTACTATGCTTCACGTACAGCCTTCAGAACAAGAAGCCAAATAAACCTCATTCCTTTATTAATTACCCAACCTCAGGTATTCCTTTACAACAATGCAAATGGGCTAACAGAGTATCATTCATGGACAGTGAGTGTATTAGTCAATTTTCATGCTGCTGATAAAGACATACCCAAGACTGGGTAATTTATAAAGAAAAAGAGGTTTAATGAATTCACATATCTGCACCGCTAGCTGTATAAATATGGAAATACCTTCACTGCTACCTGTACAAATATGGAAATATCTACAGCGCTACCTGTATAAACATGGAAATATCTACACTGCTATCTGTATAAACATAGAAATATCTACACCGCTATCTCTATAAACATGGAAATATCTACAGCGCTATCCGTATGAACATGGAAATATCTACACCGCTATCTGTATAAACAAGGAAATAACTACACCGCCATCTCTATAAACATGGATATATCTACAGGGCCATCTGTATAAACACGGAAATAACTACACCGCTATCTGTATATACATGGAAATATATACACCGCTATCTCTATAAACATGGAAATATCTACACCATTATCTGTATAAACATGGAAATAACTACACCTCTATCTCTATAAACATGGAAATATCTACACTGCTATCTGCATAAACATCGAAATATCTAAACCGCTACCTGTAAAACAGGGAAATATCTACACCGCTATCTCTATAAACATTGAAACATCTACACTGCTATCTTTATAAACATTGAAATACCTACACTGCTATTTGTATAAACATGGAAATATCTACAACGCTATCTCTATAAACATGGAAATAACTACACCGCTATCTCTATAAACGTGGAAATATCTACACCACCATCTGTATGAACATGGAATTATCTACAACGCCATCTGTATGAACATTGAAATATCTTCACCGCTATCTGTATAAACATGGAAATATCTACACCGCTATCTGTATATACATGGAAATATCAACACCGCTATCTCTATCAACATGGAAATATCTACACCGCTATCTCTATAAACATGGAAATACCTACACCGCCATCTGTATCGACATGAAAATATCTACACCGCCATCTGTATAAACATGGAAATATCTACACTGCTATCTGTATTAAGATGGAAATATCTACACCGCCATCTATATAAACATGGAAATATCTACACCGCCATCTGTATGAACATGGAAATATCTACAGTGCAATTTCTATAAAGATGGAAATATCTACACTGCAATCTGTTTAAACATGGAAATATCTACACCTCTATCTGTATTAAGATGGAAATATCTACACTGCCATCTCTATAAAGATGGAAATATCTACACCGCCATCTGTATGAACATGGAAATATCTACACCGCTATCTGTATATACATGGAAATATCTACACCGTTATCTCTATAAACATGGAAATATCTAAACTGCTACCTGTAAAACAGGGAAATATCTACACCGCTATCTCAATAAACATTGAAATATCTACACTGCAATCTTTATAAACATTGAAATACCAACACTGCTATTTGTATAAACATGGAAATATCTACAACGCTATCTCTATAAACATGGAAATAACTACACCGCTATCTCTATAAACGTGGAAATATCTACACTGCCAACTGTATGAACATGGAAATATCTAAAACGCCATCTGTACGAACATTGAAATATCTACACCGCTATCTGTATAAACATGGAAATATCTACACCGCTATCTGTATATACATGGAAATATCTACACCGCTATGTCTATCAACATGGAAATATCTACACCGCTTTCTCTATAAACATGGAAATACCTACACCGCCATCTGTATCGACATGAAAATATCTACACCGCCATCTGCATAAACATGGAAATATCTACACCGCTATATGTATTAAGATGGAAATATCTACACCGCCATCTATATAAACATGGAAATATCTACACCGCCATCTGTATGAATATGGAAATATCTACAGTGCAATCTCTATAAAGATGGAAATATCTACACCGCCATCTGTTTAAACATGGAAATATCTACACCTCTATCTGTATTAAGATGGAAATATCTACACTGCCGTCTCTATAAAGATGGAAATACCTACAACGCCATCCCTATGAACATGGAAATATCTACAGCGCCATCTGTATAAACATGGAAATATCTACACAGCTATCTGTAAAAACATGGAAATATCTACAGCATAATGTGTATAAACATGGAAATACCTACCCCGGTATCTGTATTAACATGGAAATATCTACACCGCCATCTGTATGAACGTGGAAATATCTACACCGCCAACTCTGTAAACATGGAAATATCTACACCGCCATCTGTAGGAACATGGAAATATCTACAACGCTATCTCTATAAACATGGAAATGTCTACAACGCCATCTGTATATACATGGAAATTCGTACACCGCTATCTGGATAAACATGGAAATATCTACACCGCTATATCTATAAACATGGAAATATCTACACCGCCATTTGTATGCACATGGAAATATCTACAGCACCATCTGTAGGAACATGGAAATGTCTAAACCGCTATCTCTATAAACTTGGAAATACCTACACCGCTATCTGTAAAAACATGGAAATATCTACACAACTATTTCTATAAACGTGGAAATGTCTACACTGATATCTGTATAAACAAGGAAATACATACAGAGCTATCTGTATAAACATGGAAATATCTACTCCGCTATCTGTGTAAACATGGAAATATCTACACCGCTATCAGTATAAACATGGAAATATCTACAATGCTATCTGAATAAACATGGAAATATCTACACCGCTGTCTGTGTAAACATGGAAATATCTACACCGCTATCTCTTAAAACATGGAAATATCTACACCGTAATGTGTACAAACATGGAAATACCTACACCGCTATCTGTATAAACATGGAAATATCTACACCGCCATCTGTAGGAACATGTACATATCTAAACCGCCAACTCTATAAACATGGAAATATCTACACCACCATCTGTAGGAATACGGAAATATCTACACCACTTTCTCTATAAACATGGAAATATCTTCACTGCCATCTGTATAAATATGGAAATACGTACACTGCTATCTGGATAAACATGGAAATATCTACACTGCTATATCTATAAACATGGAAATATCTACACCGCCATCAGTATGAACATGGAAATATCTACACCGATCTCTGAATAAACATGGAAATAACTACAACGCTATCTGTGTAAACATGGAAATATCTACACCGCTATCTCTTAAAACATGGAGATATTTAAACCGCTACCTTTATAAACATCGAAATATCTACACTGCTATCTGCATAAAAGTGGAAATATCTACACCGATATCTGCATAAACTTGGAAATATCTACACCGCTGTCTGTGTAATCATGGAAATATCTACACCACCAACTGGAGGAACATGGAAATATCTACACCGCTATGTGTATAAACATGGAAATACCTAGACCGCCTTCTTTATAAACATGGAAGTATCGACACCGCAATCTCTAACAACATGGCAATATCTAATCCGCCATCTGCATGAACATGGAAATATCTACACCGCCGTCTCTATAAAGATGGAAATATCTACACCGCCATGTGTATAAACATGGAAATATCTACACCGCTATCTACATAAAGATGGACATATCTACGCCGCTTTCTGAATAAACATGGAAATATCTACACAGCCTCTGTATAAACATGGAAATATCTACACCGCCATCTGTATAAACATGGAAATATCTACACCGCCATCTGTATAAACATGGAAATATCTACACTGCCAACCGTATAAACATGGAAATATCTACACCGCTATCTGTGTAAACATGGAAATATCTACACCGTTATGTGTGTAAACATGGAAATATCTTCACCGCCATCTGTATGAACATGGAAATATCTACACCGCCATCTGTATAAACATGGAAATATCTATACTGCCAACCGTATAAACATGGAAATATCTACACCGCTATCAGTATGAACATGGAAATATCTACACCACTATCTGTATAAACGTGGAAATATATACACCACTATCTGTGTAAACATGGAAATATCTACACCGCTATCTGTTAAAACTTGGAAATATCTACACCGTTATGTGTGTAAACATGGAAATATCTTCACCGCCATCTATATGAACATGGAATTATCTACACTGCCATCTCTATAAACATGGAAATTTCTACACCGCCATCTGTAGGAACATGGAAATATCTACACCACCTTCTGAATGAACATGCAAATATCTTCACCGCCTTCTGTATGAACATGGAAATATCTATACAGCCATCTGTATGAATTTGGAAATATCTACACCGCTAACTGTATGAACATGGAAATACCTACACCGCTATCTCTATGAACATGGAAATATCTACACCGCTATCTGTATAAACAAGGAAATATCTACACTGCCATCTCTATAAACATGGAAATATCTACACTGCCATCTGTATAAAGATGGAAATATCTACACCGTTATCCGTAAAAACATGGAAATATCTACAGCGTTATCTGTATAAACATGAAAAGATCTACACCGCCATCTCTATAAACATGGAAAATCTACACCGCTATCTGAAAAAACATGTAAATATCTACACCGGTATCTGTATAAACATGGAAATATATACACAGCTATCTGTATAATCATGGAAATATCTACACCGCCATCTGTATGAACATGGAAATATCTACACCACCATCTCTATAAAGATTGAAATATCTACACCGTCATCTGAATATACATAGAAATATCTACACCACCATCTGTATAAACATGGAAATATCTACACCACCATGTGGATGAACATGGAAATATCTATACCGCCATCTGTATGAACATGGAAACATCTACACCACCATCTGTATGAACATGGAAATATCTACACCGCCATCTGTATGAACATGCAAATATCTTCACCGCCGTCTGTATGAACATGGAAATATTTACACCGCCGTCTGTATGAACATGGAAATATCTACACCGCTGTCTGTATGAACATGGAAAAATCTACACCGCTATCTTTATAAACACGGAACATCTACACGTCTATCTCTATAATCATGGATATATCTACACCGCTATCTGTATATACATGGAAATATTTACACCGCTATCCATATAAACATGGAAATATCTACAGTGTTATCTATATAAACATGGAAATAACTACACTGCTATCTCTATAAACATGGATATATCTACACCGCTATCTGTATAAACATGGAAATATCTACTCTGCTATCTGTGAAACAGGGAAATATCTACACTGCTTTCTCTATAAACATGGAAATATCTGCACCACTATCTCTATAATCATGAAAATATCTACACCGCCATCTCTATAAACATGGAAATACATACACCGCCATCTGTATGAATATGGAAATATCTAAACCACCATGTGTATAAAGATGGAAATATCTACACCGCTATCTGTATGAACATGGAAATATCTACACCGCCATCTGTATGAACATGGAAATACCTACACAGCCATCTGTATAAAGATGGAAACATCTACACCGCTATCTGTATGAACATGGAAATATCTACACGGCTATCTGTATAAACATGGAATTATCTACACCGCTATCTGTATAAACATGGAAATATCTCCACGGCTATCTCTATAAACATGGAAATAACTACACCGCTGTGTGTATAAACATGGAAATATCTAGACCGCCTTCTCCAGAACATGGAAATATCTAAACCGCCAACTGTATGAACATGGAACTATCTACATGGCTATCCGTAGAAACATGGAAAATCTACAACGCTATCTGAATAAACATGGAAATATCTACACCGGTATATGTATAAACATGGAAATATCTACACCGTCATCTGAATATACATAGAAATATCTACACCACCATCTGTATAAACTTGGAAATATCTACACCGCCATCTGTATAAACAAGGAAATATCAACACCGCCATCTGTGTGAACATGGAAATATGTACAAAGCCATCTGTACGAACATGGAAATATCTACACCACCATGTGTATGAACATGGAAATATCTAAACCGCCATCTGTATGAACATGGAAATATCTACACCGCCATCTGTATAAACATGGAAATATCTACACTGCCAACCGTATAAACAAGGAAATATCTACACCGCTATCTGTGTAAACATGGAAATATCTACACCGTTATGTGTGTAAACATGGAAATATCTTCACCGCCATCTGTATGAACATGGAAATATCTACACCGCTATCTGTGTAAACATGCATACATCTTCACCGCTATCTGTATAAACATGGAAATATCTACACCGCTATCTGTGTAAACATGGAAATATCTACACCGCTATCTGTATGAACTTGGAAATATCTACACCACTATCTGTATGAACATGGAAATACCTACACCGCTATCTGTTTGAAGATGGAAATATATACAGCGCTATCTGCATGAAAATGGAAATATCTACACCACTATCTGTATGAACATGGAAATATCTACACCGCTATCTGTATGAACATGGAAATATCTTCACCGCTATCTGTATGAACATGGAAATATCTACACCGCCATCTGTATGAACATGGAAATATCTGCACCGCCGTCTGTATGAACATATAAATATCTACACCGCCATCTATATTAAGATGGAGATATCTACACCGCTATCTGTATAAACATGGAAATATCCACACCGTCATCTGTATAAACATGGAAATATCTACACTGCCAAGCGTATAAACATGGAAATATCTACACCGCTATCAGTATGAACATGGAAATATCTACACCACTATCTGTATAAACGTGGAAATATCTACACCACTATCTGTGTAAACATGGAAATATCTACACCGCTATCTGTTAAAACTTGGAAATATCTACACCGTTATGTGTGTAAACATGGAAATATCTTCACCGCCAACTATATGAACATGGAATTATCTACACTGCCATCACTATAAACATGGAAATTTCAACACCGCCATCTGTAGGAACATGGAAATATCTACACCACCTTCTGAATGAACATGGAAATATCTTCACCGCCTTCTGTATGAACATGGAATATCTATACAGCCATCTGTATGAATTTGGAAATATCTACACCGCTAACTGTATGAACATGGAAATACCTGCACCGCTATCTCTATGAACATGGAAATATCTACACCGCTATCTGTATAAACAAGGAAATATCTACACTGCCATCTCTATAAACATGGAAATATCTACACTGCCATCTGTATAAAGATGGAAATATCTACACCGTTATCCGTAAAAACATGGAAATATCTACAGCGTTATCTGTATAAACATGAAAAGATCTACACCGCCATCTCTATAAACATGGAAAATCTACACCGCTATGTGAATAAACATGTAAATATCTACACCGGTATCTGTATAAACATGGAAATATATACACAGCTATCTGTATAATCATGGAAATATCTACACCGCCATCTGTATGAACATGGAAATATCTACACCACCATCTGTATAAAGATTGAAATATCTACACCGTCATCTGAATATACATAGAAATATCTACACCACCATCTGTATAAACATGGAAATATCTACACCACCATGTGGATGAACATGGAAATATCTATACCGCCATCTGTATGAACATGGAAACATCTACACCACCATCTGTATGAACATGGAAATATCTACACCGCCATCTGTATGAACATGCAAATATCTTCACTGCCGTCTGTATGAACATGGAAATATTTACACCGCCGTCTGTATGAACATGGAAATATCTACACCGCTGTCTGTATGAACATGGAAAAATCTACACCGCTATCTTTATAAACACGGAATATCTACACGTCTATCTCTATAATCATGGATATATCTACACCGCTATCTGTATATACATGGAAATATTTACACCGCTATCCATATAAACATGGAAATATCTACAGCGTTATCTATATAAACATGGAAATAACTACACTGCTATCTCTATAAACATGGATATATCTACACCGCTATCTGTATAAACATGGAAATATCTACACTGCTATCTGTGAAACAGGGAAATATCTACACTGCTATCTCTATAAACATGGAAATATCTGCACCACTATCTCTATAATCATGAAAATATCTACACCGCCATCTCTATAAACATGGAAATACATACACCGCCATCTGTATGAATATGGAAATATCTAAACCACCATGTGTATAAAGATGGAAATATCTACACCGCTATCTGTATGAACATGGAAATATCTACACCGCCATCTGTATGAACATGGAAATACCTACACAGCCATCTGTATAAAGATGGAAACATCTACACCGCTATCTGTATGAACATGGAAATATCTACACGGCTATCTGTATAAACATGGAATTATCTACACCGCTATCTGTATAAACATGGAAATATCTCCACGGCTATCTCTATAAACATGGAAATAACTACACCGCTGTGTGTATAAACATGGAAATATCTAGACCGCCTTCTCTAGAACATGGAAATATCTAAACCGCCAACTGTATGAACATGGAACTATCTACATGGCTATCCGTAGAAACATGGAAAATCTACACCGCTATCTGAATAAACATGGAAATATCTACACCGGTATCTGTATAAACATGGAAATATCTACACAGCTATCTGTATAAACAGGGAAATAACTACACCGTTGTATGTATAACCTTGGAAATATCTACACCTTTCTCTTTATAAACATGGAAATAACTACACCACCATTTCTATAAACATGGAAATATCTAAACCGCCATCTGTACGAACATGGAAATATCTACACCGCCTTTATAAAGACAGAAATATCTACACCGCCATCTGCATAAACATGGAAATATTGACAACGCCATCTGTATAGAGATGGAAATATCTACAAAGCCATATGAATAAACATGGAAATATCAACACCGCCATCTGTATAAACATGGAAATATCTACAAGGCCATCTGAATAGAGATGGAAATATCTACAGAGCCTTATGAATGAACATGGAAACATCTACACCGCCATCTGTATAAACATGGAAACATCTACACTCCCATCTGTATAAGCATGGAAATATCTACAACGCCATCTGTATGAACATGCAAATATCTACACCGCTATCTGTATGAACATGGAAATATCTACACCGCCATCTGTATGAACATGGAAATATGTACACCGCCATCTGTATGAACATGCAAATATCTACACCGCTATCTGTATGAACATGGAAATATCTACACCGCTATCTCTATAAACATGGAAATATCTACACCGCTATCAGTGTAAACAAGGAAATATCAGCACTGCCATCTCTATAAACATGGAAACATCTACACTGCCATCTGTATAAACATAGAAATATCTACAACGCTATCTGTATATACATGGAAATATTTACACCGCTATCCGTATAAACATGGAAATATCTACAGCGATATCTATATAAACATGGAAATAACTACACCGCTATCTCTATAAACATGGATATATCTACACTGCTATCTGTATAAACATGGAAATATCTACACTGCTATCTGTGAAACAGGGAAATATCTACACCACTATCTCTATAAACATGGAAATATCTACACCGCCATCTCTATAAACATGGAAATACATACACCACCACCTGTATGAACATGGAAATATCTACACCGCCATGTGTATAAAGATGGAAATATCTACACCACTTTCTGTATGAACATGGAAATATCTACACCGCCAAATGAATAAACACCGAAATATCTATACCGCCATAACCATACACTTGGAAATATCTACACCGCTACCTGTATAAACATGGAAATATCTACACCGCTGTCTGTATAAAGATGGAAAAATCTACACCGCTATCTGAATAAATATGGAAATATCTACACCGCCATCTTTATAAACATGGAAATATGTACACCGCTATCTCTATAAACATGGAAATATCTACACCGCCGTCTATATGAACTTCGAAATATCCACACCGCCATCTCTGTAAAGATGGAAATATCTAAACCACCGTCTGTATAATCATGGAAACATCTACACCGCCACCTCTATAAACATGGAAATATCTACACCGCCATCTGTATGAACATGGAAATAACTACACAGCCATCTGTATAAAGATGGAAATATCTACACCGCCATCTGTATAAACATGGAAATATCTACACCGCTATCTGTATAAACAAGGAAATATCTACACTGCCATCTCTATAAACATGGAAATATCTACACTGCCATCTGTATAAACATGGAAATATCTACACCGTTATCCGTATAAACATGGAAATATCTACAGCGTTATCTGCATAAACATGAAAATATCTACACCGCCATCTCTATAAACATGGAAAATCTACACCGCTATCTGAATAAACTTGTAAATATCTATACCGGTATCTGTATAAACATGGAAATATCTACACAGCTATCTGTATAAACATGAAAATATCTATACCGCCAACCACATAAAGATGGAAATATCTACACCGCTATCAGTATGAACATGGAAATATCTACACCACTATCTGTATAAACGTGGAAATATATACACCGCTATCAGTGTAAACAAGGAAATATCAGCACTGCCATCTCTATAAACATGGAAACATCTACACTGCCATCTGTATAAACATAGAAATATCTACAACGCTATCTGTATATACATGGAAATATTTACACCGCTATCCGTATAAACATGGAAATATCTACAGCGATATCTATATAAACATGGAAATAACTACACCGCTATCTCTATAAACATGGATATATCTACACTGCTATCTGTATAAACATGGAAATATCTACACTGCTATCTGTGAAACAGGGAAATATCTACACCACTATCTCTATAAACATGGAAATATCTACACCGCCATCTCTATAAACATGGAAATACATACACCACCACCTGTATGAACATGGAAATATCTACACCGCCATGTGTATAAAGATGGAAATATCTACACCACTTTCTGTATGAACATGGAAATATCTACACCGCCAAATGAATAAACACCGAAATATCTATACCGCCATAACCATACACTTGGAAATATCTACACCGCTACCTGTATAAACATGGAAATATCTACACCGCTGTCTGTATAAAGATGGAAAAATCTACACGGCTATCTGAATAAATATGGAAATATCTACACCGCCATCTTTATAAACATGGAAATATGTACAACGCTATCTCTATAAACATGGAAATATCTACACCGCCGTCTATATGAACTTCGAAATATCCACACCGCCATCTCTGTAAAGATGGAAATATCTAAACCACCGTCTGTATAATCATGGAAACATCTACACCGCCACCTCTATAAACATGGAAATATCTACACCGCCATCTGTATGAACATGGAAATAACTACACAGCCATCTGTATAAAGATGGAAATATCTACACCGCCATCTGTATAAACATGGAAATATCTACATCGCTATCTGTATAAACAAGGAAATATCTACACTGCCATCTCTATAAACATGGAAATATCTACACTGCCATCTGTATAAACATGGAAATATCTACACCGTTATCCGTATAAACATGGAAATATCTACAGCGTTATCTGCATAAACATGAAAATATCTACACCGCCATCTCTATAAACATGGAAAATCTACACCGCTATCTGAATAAACTTGTAAATATCTATACCGGTATCTGTATAAACATGGAAATATCTACACAGCTATCTGTATAAACATGAAAATATCTATACCGCCAACCACATAAAGATGGAAATATCTACACCGCTATCAGTATGAACATGGAAATATCTACACCACTATCTGTATAAACGTGGAAATATATACACAGCTATCTGTGTAAACATGGAAATATCTACACCGCTATCTGTTAAAACTTGGAAATATCTACACCGTTATGCGTGTAAACATGGAAATACCTTCACCGCCATCTGTATGAACATGGAAATATCTACACCACTATCTCTATAAACATGGAAATACCTACTCCGCTATCTGTATAAACAAGGAAATATCTATACTGCTATCTGTGAAACAGGGAAATATCTACACCGCTATCTCTATAAACATGGAAATATCTACACCACTATCTCTATAGTCATGGAAATATCTAACCCGCCATCTGTATGAACATGGAAATATCTACACAACAATCTGTATAAAGATGGAAATATCTACACCGCTACTGTGTGAACATGGAGATATCTACACCGCTATCTGTATAAACATGGAAATATCTACACCGCTATCTGAATAAACATGGAAATATCTCCACCGCAATACCTATAAACATGGAAATAACTACAGAGCTATGTGTATAAACATGGAAATACCTAGACCGCCATCTTTAAAAACATGGAAATATCTACACAGCCATCTGTATAAACGTGGAAATACCTACACCGCCATCTGTATGAACATGGAAATATCTATAGCGCCAACCATATAAAGATGGAAATATCTACACCGCTATCTCTATGAACGTGGAAATATCTACACCGCAATCTGTATAAACATGGAAATATCTACACCGCTATCCCTATAAACATGGAAATATCTACACCACTCTCTATATACTTGGAAATAACTACACTACTATCTCTATAGACATGGAAATATCTAGACCGCCATCTCTATAAACATGGAAATATCTACACCGCCATATGCATAAACGTGGAAATATCTAAACCGCCATCTGTATGAACATGGAAATATCTACACCGCCATCTTTATAAAGATGGAAATAACTACACCGCCATTTGTGTAAACTTGGAAATATCTACACTGCCATCTGTATAAAAATGGAAATATCTACACCGTCATCTGAATATACATGGAAATATCTACACAACCATCTGTATAAACATGGAAATATCTACACCGCCATCTGTATAAACATGGAAATATCTACACCGCCATCTGTATGAACATGGAAATATGTACAAAGCCATCAGTATGAATATGGAAATATCTACACCACCATGTGTATGAACGTGGAAATATCTACACCGCCATCTGTATGAACATGGAAATATCTACACCGCAATCTGTATGAACATGCAAATATCTTCATTGCCATCTGTATGAACATGGAAATATCTACACCACCATCTGTATGAACATGGAAATATCTACACCGCTATCTGTATAATCATGGAAATATCTGCACGGATATCTCTATAAACATGGAAATATCTACACCACTTTCTGTGTAAACATGGAAATATCTACAACACCAACTGTAGGAACATGGAAATATCTACACCGCAATCTCTATAAACGTTGAAATATCTACAGAACTATGTGTACACACATGGAAATAAATACACCGCTATCTGTATAAACATGGAAATATCTACACCGCTATCTGTGTAAACATGGAAATATCTACACGGCTATCTGTATAAACATGGAAATATCTACACCGCTACCCGTATAAACATGCAAATATCTACACAGCCATGTGTATAAAAATGGAATTATCTACACCACTATCTGTATAAACATGGAAATATCTACAGGGCCATCTCTATAAACATGGAAATATCTACACTGCTATCAGAATAAACACGGAAATATCTAAACTGCTACCTGTAAAACAGGGAAATATCTACACTGCTATCTCTATAAACATGGGAATATCTACACTGCTATCTTTACAAACATTGAAATACCTACACTGCTATTTGTATAAACATGGAAATATCTACAACGCTATCTCCATAAACATGGAAATAACTACACCGCTATCTCTATAAACGTGGAAATATCTACACCGCCATCTGTATGAACATGGAAATATCTACAACGCCATCTGTATGAACATTGAAATATCTACACCGCTATCTGCATAAACATGGAAATAGATACACCGCTATCTGTATATACATGGAAACATCTACACCGCTATCTCTATCAACATGGAAATATCTACACCGCTATCTCTATAAACATGGAAATACCTACACTGCCATCTGTATCGACATGAAAATATCTACAGCGCCATCTGAATAAACATGGAAATATCTACACTGCTATCTGTATTAAGATGGAAATATCTACACCGCCATCTATATGAACATGGAAATATCTACACCGCCATCTGTATGAACATGGAAATATCTACAGCGCTATCTCTATAAAGATGGAAATATCTACACGGCCAACTGTTTAAACATGGAAATATCTACACCTCTATCTGTTAAGATGCAAATACCTACACTGCCATCCCTATAAAGATGGAAATATCTACACCGCCATCTGTATGAACGTGGATATATCTACAGCGCAATCTCTATAAAGTTGGAAATATCTACAACGCCATCTGTAGGAACATGGAAATATCTACACCGCCAACTCTGTAAACATGGAAATATCTACACCGCCATCTGTAGGAACATGGAAATATCTACACCGCCAACTCTGTAATCATGGAAATATCTACACTGCCATCTGAAGGAACATGGAAATATCTACAACGCGATCTCTATAAACATGGAAATATCTACAACGCCATCTGTATGAACATGGAAATATGTACAAAGCCATCTGTATGAATATGGAAATATCTACACCACCATGTGTATGAACGTGGAAATATCTACACCGCCATCTGTATGAACATGGAAATATCTACACCGCCATCTGTATGAACATGGAAATATCTACACCGCCATCTGTATGAACATGCAAATATCTTCATCGCCATCTGTATGAACATGGAAATATCTACACCACCATCTGTATGAACATGGAAATATCTACACCGCTATCTGTATAATCATGGAAATATCTGCACCGATATCTCTATAAACATGGAAATATCTACACCACTTTCTGTGTAAACATGGAAATATCTACAACACCAACTGTAGGAACATGGAAATATCTACACCGCTATCTCTATAAACGTTGAAATATCTACAGAACTATGTGTACACACATGGAAATAAATACACCGCTATCTGTATAAACATGGAAATATCTACACCGCTATCTGTGTAAACAAGGAAATATCTACACGGCTACCTGTATAAACATGGAAATATCTACACCGCTATCTGAATAAACATGGAAATATCTACAACGCTACCCATATAAACATGCAAATATCTACACAGCCATGTGTATAAACATGGAATTATCTACACCACTATCTGTATAAACATGGAAATATCTACAGGGCCATCTCTATAAACATGGAAATATCTACACTGCTATCAGAATAAACACGGAAATATCTAAACTGCTACCTGTAAAACAGGGAAATATCTACACCGCTATCTCTATAAACATGGAAATATCTACACTGCTATCTTTACAAACATTGAAATACCTACACTGCTATTTGTATAAACATGGAAATATCTACAACGCTATCTCCATAAACATGGAAATAACTACACCGCTATCTCTATAAACGTGGAAATATCTACACCGCCATCTGTATGAACATGGAAATATCTGCACCGCCATCTGTATGAACATATAAATATCTACACCGCCATCTGTATTAAGATGGAGATAACTACACCAATATCTGTATAAACTTGGAAATATCTACACCGCTATCTGTTTAAACATGGAAATATCTACACCGCTACCTGTAAAAACATGGAAATATCAGCACCGCTATCTGTATGAACATGGAAATATCTACACCGCTATCTGTATGAACATGGAAATAGCTACACCGCTATCTGTATGAACATGGATATAGCTACACCGCTTACTGTATAAACGTGGAAATGTCTACACCGCTATCTCTATAAACATGGCAATATCTACACCGCTATCTGTATAAACATGGAAATATCTACACCGATCTCTATAAACATGGAAATAACTACTCTGCTACTTCTATAGACATGGAAATATCTACACCGCCATCTCTATAAACATCGAAATATCTACACCGCCATCTGTATGAACATGGAAATATCTACAACGACAACCGTATAAAGATGGAAATATCTACACCGCTATCAGAATGAACATGGAAATATCTATACCGCTATCTGTATAAACATGGAAATATCTACACCACCTTCTCTATAAACATGTAAATATCTAAAACGCCATCTGTATGAACATGGAAATATCTACACCACCTTCTTTATAAAGATGGAAATATCTACAAGGCCATCTGTATAAACATGGAAATATCTACACCGCCAACTTTATAAACACGGAAAAATCTACACTGTCAAATGAATAAACATGGAATTATCTACACCACCATCTGTATAAACATGGAAATATCTACACAGCCTTCTGTATAAACATGGAAATACATACACCGCCATATGTATGAAGATGGAAATAGCCACACCGCCATGTGTATAAAGATGGAAATATATACACAGCTATCTGTATGAACATGGAAATATCTACACCGCCATCTGTATAAACACAGAAATATCTATACCGCCATCTGTATACACATGGAAATATCTACACCGCTATCTGTATAAACACGGAAATATCTACACCGCTATCTGTATAAACATAGAAATATCTACACCGCTATCTGTATAAAGATGGAAACATCTACATCGCTATCTGAATAAACATGGAAATATCTACACCGCCATCTTTATAAACATGGAAATATCTACACCGCCATCTCTATAAACATAGAAATACCTACAACGCCATCTGTATGAACATGGAAATATCTACACAGCCATCTGTATAAACATGGAAATACATACACCGCCATATGTATGAAGATGGAAATAGCTACACCACCATGTGTATAAAGATGGAAATATCTACACCGCTATCTGTATGAACATGGATATAGCTACACCGCTTACTGTATAAACGTGGAAATGTCTACACCGCTATCTCTATAAACATGGCAATATCTACACCGCTATCTGTATAAACATGGAAATATCTACACCGATCTCTATAAACTTGGAAATAACTACTCTGCTACCTCTATAGACATGGAAATATCTACACCGCCATCTCTATAAACATGGAAATATCTACACCGCCATCTGTATGAACATGGAAATATCTACAACGACAACCGTATAAAGATGGAAATATCTACACCGCTATCAGTATGAACATGGAAAGATCTACACCGCTATCTGTATAAACATGGAAATATCTACACCACCTTCTCTATAAACATGTAAATATCTAAAACGCCATCTGTATGAACATGGAAATATCTACACCACCTTCTTTATAAAGATGGAAATATCTACAAGGCCATCTGTATAAACATGGAAATATCTACACCACCATCTTTATAAACACGGAAAAATCTACACTGTCAAATGAATAAACATGGAATTATCTACACCACCATCTGTATAAACATGGAAATATCTACACAGCCATCTGTATAAACATGGAAATACATACACCGCCATATGTATGAAGATGGAAATAGCAACACAGCCATGTGTATAAAGATGGAAATATATACACAGCTATCTGTATGAACATGGAAATATCTACACCGCCATCTGTATAAACACAGAAATATCTATACCGCCATCTGTATACACATGGAAATATCTACACCGCTATCTGTATAAACACGGAAATATCTACACCGCTATCTGTATAAACATAGAAATATCTACACAGCTATCTGTATAAAGATGGAAACATCTACATCGCTATCTGAATAAACATGGAAATATCTACACCGCCATCTTTATAAACATGGAAATATCTACACCGCCATCTCTATAAACATAGAAATACCTACAACGCCATCTATATGAACATGGAAATATCTACACAGCCATCTGTATAAACATGGAAATACATACACCGCCATACGTATGAAGACGGAAATAGCTACACCGCCATGTGTATAAAATGGAAATATCTACACCGCTATCTGTATGAACATAGAAATATCTACACCGCCATCTGTATAAACAAAGAAATATCTATACCGCCATCTATATACACATGGAAATATCTACACCGCTATCTGTATAAACATGGAAATATCTACACCGCTATCTGTATAAACATAGAAATATCTACACCGCTATCTGTACAAAGTTGGAAACATCTACATCGCTATCTGAATAAACATGGAAATATCTATACCGCCATCTTTATAAACATGGAAATATCTACACCGCCCTCTCTATAAACATAGAAATATCTACACCGCCATCTGTATGAACATGGAAATATCTACACTGCCATCTCTATAAAGATGGAAATGTCTACACCGCCGTCTGTATAAACATGGAAATATCTACACCACCATCTGCATAAACATGGAAATATCTAAACCGCCATCCGTATGAACATGGAAATATGTACACCGCCATCTTTATACAGATGGAAATATCTACACCGCCATCTGTATAAACATGGAAATATCTACACCGCCATCTGTATAAAGATGGAAATTTCTACACCGTCATCTAAATAAACGTGGAAATATCTACACCACCATGTGTATGAACATGGAAATATCTACATCGCCATCTGCATGAACAAGGAAATACCTACACTGCCATCTGTATGAACATGGAAATATCTACACCGCCATCTGTATGAACATGCAAATATCTTCACTGCCATCTGTATGAACATGGAAATATCTACACTGTCATCTGTATGAACATGGAAATATACACACCGCTATCTGTTTGAAAATGGAAATATCTACTACGCTATCTCTATAAACATGGAAATGTCTACACCGCTATCTGTGTAAACAAGGAAATATCTACACTGCCATCTCTATAAACATGGAAATATCTACACTGCCATCTGTACACACACGGAAATATCTACACAGCCATGCGTATATACATGGAAATATTTACACCGCTATCCATATAAACATGGAAATATCTACAGCGTTATCTATATAAACATGGAAATAACTACAGCGCTATCTCTATAAACATTGATATATCTACACCGCTCTCTGTATAAACATGGAAATATCTACACCGCTATCTGTATGAACATGGATATATCTACACAGCCATCTGGATGAACATGGAAATATCTACACCGCTATCTGTATGAACATGGAAATATGTACACCGCTATCTGTGTAAATATGCATACATCTTCACCGCAATCTGTATAAGCATGAAAATATCTACACCGCAATCTGTATGAACATGGAAATATCTACAGCACTATCTGTTTGAACATGGAAAGATCTACACAGCTATCTGCATATACATGGAAATATCTACAAAGCTATCGCTTTACCCATGGAAATAACTACACCGCTATCTCTATAAACATGGAAATATCTACACCGCCATCTGTATGAACATGGAAATATCTGCACCGCCATCTCTATGAACATATAAATATCTACACCGCAATCTGTATTAAGATGGAGATATCTACACCGCTATCTGTATAAACTTGGAAATATCTACACCGCTATCTGTATAAACATGGAAATATATACACCGCTATCTGTATAAACATGGAAATATCTACACCGCTACCTGTATAAACATGGAAATATCAGCACCGCTATCTGTATGAAAATGGAAATATCTAAACCGCTATCTCTATGAACATGGAAATATCTACACCGCTATCTGTATGAACATGGAAATAGCTACACCGCTATCTGTATGAACATGGAAATATCTACAATGCTATCTGTATGAACATGGATATATCAACACAGCCATCTGGATGAACATGGAAATATCTACACCGCTATATGTATGAACGTGGAAATAGCTACACCGCTAACTGTATGAACATGGAATTATCTTCACCGCTATCTGAATGAACGTGCAAATATCTACACCGCTATCTGTATGAACATGGAAATATCTACACCACTACCTGTATGAACATGGAAATATCTTCATCGCCATCTGTATGAACATGGATATATCAACACAGCCATCTGGATGAACATGGAAATATCTACACCGCTATAGGTATGAACATGGAAATAGCTAAACCGCTATCTGTATGAAAATGGAAATATCTACACCGCTATCTGTATGAACATGGAAATATCTACACCGCTATATGTATGAACATGGAAATATCTTCACCGCCATCTGTATGAACATGGATATATCTACACAGAAATCTGGATGAACATGGAAATATCTACACCGCTATGTGTATGAACATGGAATTATCTACACCGCTATCTGTGTAAACATGCATACATCTTCACCGCTATCTCTATAAACATGGAAATATCTACACCGCTATCTGTATGAACATGGAAATATCTACACCGCTATCTGTTTGAACATGGAAATATCTACACCGCTATCTGCATGAAAATGGAAATATCTACACAGCTATCTGCATATACATGGAAATATCTACAAAGCAATCTCTTTACACATGGAAATAACTGCACCGCTATCTCTATAATCATGGAAATATCCACACCGCCATCTGTATGAACATGGAAATATCTGCACCGCCATCTGTATGAACATATAAATATCTGCAACGCCATCTGTTTTAAGATGGAGATATCTACACCGCTATCTGTATAAACATGGAAATATCTACACCGGTATCTGTATAAACATGGAAATATCTACACCGCTACCTGTATAAACATGGAAATATCAGCACCGCTATCTTTATGAACACGGAAATATCTAAACAGCCATCTGGATGAACATGGAAATATCTATACCGCTATCTGTATGAACATGGAAATTGCTACACCGCTATCTGTATGAACATGGAAATATCTACACCTCTATCTGTTTGAACATGGAAATATCTACACCGCTATCTGTATGAACATGGAAATATTTTCACTGCCATCTGTATGAACATGGATATATCTACACAGCCATCTGGATGAACATTGAAATATCTACACCGCTATCTGTATGAACATGGAAATATCTACACCGCTATCTGTGTAAACATGCATACATCTTCACCGCTATCTGTATAAACATGGAAATATCTACACCGCTATCTGTATGAACATGGAAATATCTACACCGCTATCTGTTTGAACATGGAAATATCTACACCGCTATCTGCATGAAAATGGAAATATCTACACAGCTATCTGCATATACATGGAAATATCTACAAAGCAATCTCTTTACACATGGAAATAACTACACCGCTATCTCTATTATCATGGAAATATCCACACCGCCATCTGTATGAACATGGAAATATCTGCACCGCCATCTGTATGAACATATAAATATCTGCAACGCCATCTGTATTAAGATGGAGATATCTACACCGCTATCTGTATAAACATGGAAATATCTACACCGCTATCTGTATAAACATGGAAATATCTACACCGCAATCTGTATAAACATGGAAATATATACACCGCTACCTGTATAAACACGGAAATATCAGCACCGCTATCTTTATGAACATGGAAATATCTACACAGCCATCTGTATGAACATGGAAATATCTATACCGCTATCTGTATGAACATGGAAATAGCTACACCGCTATCTGTATGAACATGGAAATATCTACACCACTATCTGTATGAACATGGAAATATCTACACCGCTATCTGTATGAACATGGAAATATTTTCACCGCCATCTGTATGAACATGGATATATCTACACAGCCATCTGGATGAACATGGAAATATCTTCACCGCTATCTGTATGAACGTGGAAATTTCTACACCGCTATCTGTGTAAACATGCATACAACTTCACCGCTATCTGTATAAACATGGAAATATCTACACACCTATCAGTATGAACATGGAAATATCTACACCGCTATCTGTTTGAACATGGAAATATCTACACCGCTATCTGCATGAAAATGGAAATATCTACACAGCTATCTGCATATACATGGAAATATCTACAAAGCAATCTCTTTACACATGGAAATAACTACACCGCTATCTCTATAAACATGGAAATATCTACACCGCCATCTGTATGAACATTTAAATATCTGCACCGCCATCTGTATGAACATATAAATATCTGCACCGCCATCTCTATTAAGATGGAGATATCTACACCGCTATCTGTATAAGCATGGAAATATCTACACCGCTATCTGTATCAACATGGAAATATCTACACCGCTATCTGTATAAACATGAAAGTATCTACACCGATATCTGTATGAACATGGAAATATCTTCACCACCATCTGTATGAACATAGATATACCTACACAGCCATCTGGATGAACATGGAAATATCTACACCGCTATCTGTGTAAACATGCATACATCTTCACCGCTATCTGTATAAACATGGATATATCTACACCGCTATCTGCATGAACATGGAAATATCTACACCACTATCTGTATGAACATGGAAATATCTACACCGCTATCTGTATGAACATGGATATATCTACACAGCCATCTGGATGAACATGGAAATATCTACACCGCTCTCTGTATGAACATGGAAATATCTACACCGCTATCTGTGTAAAGATGCATACATCTTCACCGCAATCAGTATTTAGCATGGAAATATCTACACCGCTATTTGTATGAACATGGAAATAAATACACCGCTATCTGTTTGAACATGGAAATATCTACACCGCTATCAGCATGAAAATGGAAATATCTACACAGCTATCTGCATATACATGGAAATATCTACACAGCTATCTCTTTACACATGGAAATAACTACACCGCTATCTGTATGAACATGGAAATATCTACACCGCCATCTGTATGAACATGGAAATATCTGCACCGCCATCTGTATGAACCTATAAATATCTGCTCCGCCATCTGTATTAAGATGTAGATATCTACACCGCTATCTGAATAAACATGGAAATGTCTACACCGCTATCTGTATAAACATGGAAATATCTACACTGCTCTCTGTATAAACATGGAAATATCTACACCGCTATCTGTATAAACATGGAAATATCTACACCGTAATCTGTATAAACATGGAAATAACTACACCACTACCAGTATAAACATGGAAATATCAGCACCGCTATCTGTATGAACATGGAAATATCTACACCGCTATCTCTATGAACATGGAAATTTCTACACCGCTATCTGTATGAACATGGAAATAGCTACACCGCTATCTGTATGAACATGGAAATATCTACACCACTACCTGTATGAACATGGAAATATCTACACTGCTATCAGTATGAGCATGGAAATATCTACACCGCTATCTGTTTGAACATGGAAATATCTACACCGCTGTCTGCATGAAAATGGAAATATCTACACAGCTATCTGCATATACATGGAAATATCTCCACAGCTATCTCTTTACACATGGAAATAACTACACCGCTATCTCTATGAACATGGAAAAATCTACACCGCCATCTGTATGAACATGGAAATATCTGCACTGACATCTGTATGAACATATACCTATCTACACGGCCATCTGTATTAAGATGGAGATATCTACACCGACATCTGTATAAACATGGAAAAATCTACACCGCTATCTGTATAAACATGGAAATATCTACACCGCTATCTGTATAAACATGGAAATATCTACACCGCTACCTGTATAAACATGGAAATATCAGCACCGCTATCTGTATAAACATGGAAATATCTCCACGGCTATCTCTATAAACATGGAAATAACTACACCGCTGTGTGTATAAACATGGAAATATCTAGACCGCCTTCTCTAGAACATGGAAATATCTAAACCGCCAACTGTATGAACATGGAACTATCTACATGGCTATCCGTAGAAACATGGAAAATCTACACCGCTATCTGAATAAACATGGAAATATCTACACCGGTATCTGTATAAACATGGAAATATCTACACAGCTATCTGTATAAACAGGGAAATAACTACACCGTTGTATGTATAACCTTGGAAATATCTACACCTTTCTCTTTATAAACATGGAAATAACTACACCACCATTTCTATAAACATGGAAATATCTAAACCGCCATCTGTACGAACATGGAAATATCTACACCGCCTTTATAAAGACAGAAATATCTACACCGCCATCTGCATAAACATGGAAATATTGACAACGCCATCTGTATAGAGATGGAAATATCTACAAAGCCATATGAATAAACATGGAAATATCAACACCGCCATCTGTATAAACATGGAAATATCTACAAGGCCATCTGAATAGAGATGGAAATATCTACAGAGCCTTATGAATGAACATGGAAACATCTACACCGCCATCTGTATAAACATGGAAACATCTACACTCCCATCTGTATAAGCATGGAAATATCTACAACGCCATCTGTATGAACATGCAAATATCTACACCGCTATCTGTATGAACATGGAAATATCTACACCGCCATCTGTATGAACATGGAAATATGTACACCGCCATCTGTATGAACATGCAAATATCTACACCGCTATCTGTATGAACATGGAAATATCTACACCGCTATCTCTATAAACATGGAAATATCTACACCGCTATCAGTGTAAACAAGGAAATATCAGCACTGCCATCTCTATAAACATGGAAACATCTACACTGCCATCTGTATAAACATAGAAATATCTACAACGCTATCTGTATATACATGGAAATATTTACACCGCTATCCGTATAAACATGGAAATATCTACAGCGATATCTATATAAACATGGAAATAACTACACCGCTATCTCTATAAACATGGATATATCTACACTGCTATCTGTATAAACATGGAAATATCTACACTGCTATCTGTGAAACAGGGAAATATCTACACCACTATCTCTATAAACATGGAAATATCTACACCGCCATCTCTATAAACATGGAAATACATACACCACCACCTGTATGAACATGGAAATATCTACACCGCCATGTGTATAAAGATGGAAATATCTACACCACTTTCTGTATGAACATGGAAATATCTACACCGCCAAATGAATAAACACCGAAATATCTATACCGCCATAACCATACACTTGGAAATATCTACACCGCTACCTGTATAAACATGGAAATATCTACACCGCTGTCTGTATAAAGATGGAAAAATCTACACCGCTATCTGAATAAATATGGAAATATCTACACCGCCATCTTTATAAACATGGAAATATGTACACCGCTATCTCTATAAACATGGAAATATCTACACCGCCGTCTATATGAACTTCGAAATATCCACACCGCCATCTCTGTAAAGATGGAAATATCTAAACCACCGTCTGTATAATCATGGAAACATCTACACCGCCACCTCTATAAACATGGAAATATCTACACCGCCATCTGTATGAACATGGAAATAACTACACAGCCATCTGTATAAAGATGGAAATATCTACACCGCCATCTGTATAAACATGGAAATATCTACACCGCTATCTGTATAAACAAGGAAATATCTACACTGCCATCTCTATAAACATGGAAATATCTACACTGCCATCTGTATAAACATGGAAATATCTACACCGTTATCCGTATAAACATGGAAATATCTACAGCGTTATCTGCATAAACATGAAAATATCTACACCGCCATCTCTATAAACATGGAAAATCTACACCGCTATCTGAATAAACTTGTAAATATCTATACCGGTATCTGTATAAACATGGAAATATCTACACAGCTATCTGTATAAACATGAAAATATCTATACCGCCAACCACATAAAGATGGAAATATCTACACCGCTATCAGTATGAACATGGAAATATCTACACCACTATCTGTATAAACGTGGAAATATATACACCGCTATCAGTGTAAACAAGGAAATATCAGCACTGCCATCTCTATAAACATGGAAACATCTACACTGCCATCTGTATAAACATAGAAATATCTACAACGCTATCTGTATATACATGGAAATATTTACACCGCTATCCGTATAAACATGGAAATATCTACAGCGATATCTATATAAACATGGAAATAACTACACCGCTATCTCTATAAACATGGATATATCTACACTGCTATCTGTATAAACATGGAAATATCTACACTGCTATCTGTGAAACAGGGAAATATCTACACCACTATCTCTATAAACATGGAAATATCTACACCGCCATCTCTATAAACATGGAAATACATACACCACCACCTGTATGAACATGGAAATATCTACACCGCCATGTGTATAAAGATGGAAATATCTACACCACTTTCTGTATGAACATGGAAATATCTACACCGCCAAATGAATAAACACCGAAATATCTATACCGCCATAACCATACACTTGGAAATATCTACACCGCTACCTGTATAAACATGGAAATATCTACACCGCTGTCTGTATAAAGATGGAAAAATCTACACCGCTATCTGAATAAATATGGAAATATCTACACCGCCATCTTTATAAACATGGAAATATGTACAACGCTATCTCTATAAACATGGAAATATCTACACCGCCGTCTATATGAACTTCGAAATATCCACACCGCCATCTCTGTAAAGATGGAAATATCTAAACCACCGTCTGTATAATCATGGAAACATCTACACCGCCACCTCTATAATCATGGAAATATCTACACCGCCATCTGTATGAACATGGAAATAACTACACAGCCATCTGTATAAAGATGGAAATATCTACACCGCCATCTGTATAAACATGGAAATATCTACATCGCTATCTGTATAAACAAGGAAATATCTACACTGCCATCTCTATAAACATGGAAATATCTACACTGCCATCTGTATAAACATGGAAATATCTACACCGTTATCCGTATAAACATGGAAATATCTACAGCGTTATCTGCATAAACATGAAAATATCTACACCGCCATCTCTATAAACATGGAAAATCTACACCGCTATCTGAATAAACTTGTAAATATCTATACCGGTATCTGTATAAACATGGAAATATCTACACAGCTATCTGTATAAACATGAAAATATCTATACTGCCAACCACATAAAGATGGAAATATCTACACCGCTATCAGTATGAACATGGAAATATCTACACCACTATCTGTATAAACGTGGAAATATATACACAGCTATCTGTGTAAACATGGAAATATCTACACCGCTATCTGTTAAAACTTGGAAATATCTACACCGTTATGCGTGTAAACATGGAAATACCTTCACCGCCATCTGTATGAACATGGAAATATCTACACCACTATCTCTATAAACATGGAAATACCTACTCCGCTATCTGTATAAACAAGGAAATATCTATACTGCTATCTGTGAAACAGGGAAATATCTACACCGCTATCTCTATAAACATGGAAATATCTACACCACTATCTCTATAGTCATGGAAATATCTAACCCGCCATCTGTATGAACATGGAAATATCTACACAACAATCTGTATAAAGATGGAAATATCTACACCGCTACTGTGTGAACATGGAGATATCTACACCGCTATCTGTATAAACATGGAAATATCTACACCGCTATCTGAATAAACATGGAAATATCTCCACCGCAATACCTATAAACATGGAAATAACTACAGAGCTATGTGTATAAACATGGAAATACCTAGACCGCCATCTTTAAAAACATGGAAATATCTACACAGCCATCTGTATAAACGTGGAAATACCTACACCGCCATCTGTATGAACATGGAAATATCTATAGCGCCAACCATATAAAGATGGAAATATCTACACCGCTATCTCTATGAACGTGGAAATATCTACACCGCAATCTGTATAAACATGGAAATATCTACACCGCTATCCCTATAAACATGGAAATATCTACACCACTCTCTATATACTTGGAAATAACTACACTACTATCTCTATAGACATGGAAATATCTAGACCGCCATCTCTATAAACATGGAAATATCTACACCGCCATATGCATAAACGTGGAAATATCTAAACCGCCATCTGTATGAACATGGAAATATCTACACCGCCATCTTTATAAAGATGGAAATAACTACACCGCCATTTGTGTAAACTTGGAAATATCTACACTGCCATCTGTATAAAAATGGAAATATCTACACCGTCATCTGAATATACATGGAAATATCTACACAACCATCTGTATAAACATGGAAATATCTACACCGCCATCTGTATAAACATGGAAATATCTACACCGCCATCTGTATGAACATGGAAATATGTACAAAGCCATCTGTATGAATATGGAAATATCTACACCACCATGTGTATGAACGTGGAAATATCTACACCGCCATCTGTATGAACATGGAAATATCTACACCGCAATCTGTATGAACATGCAAATATCTTCATTGCCATCTGTATGAACATGGAAATATCTACACCACCATCTGTATGAACATGGAAATATCTACACTGCTATCTGTATAATCATGGAAATATCTGCACGGATATCTCTATAAACATGGAAATATCTACACCACTTTCTGTGTAAACATGGAAATATCTACAACACCAACTGTAGGAACATGGAAATATCTACACCGCAATCTCTATAAACGTTGAAATATCTACAGAACTATGTGTACACACATGGAAATAAATACACCGCTATCTGTATAAACATGGAAATATCTACACCGCTATCTGTGTAAACATGGAAATATCTACACGGCTATCTGTATAAACATGGAAATATCTACACCGCTACCCGTATAAACATGCAAATATCTACACAGCCATGTGTATAAAAATGGAATTATCTACACCACTATCTGTATAAACATGGAAATATCTACAGGGCCATCTCTATAAACATGGAAATATCTACACTGCTATCAGAATAAACACGGAAATATCTAAACTGCTACCTGTAAAACAGGGAAATATCTACACTGCTATCTCTATAAACATGGGAATATCTACACTGCTATCTTTACAAACATTGAAATACCTACACTGCTATTTGTATAAACATGGAAATATCTACAACGCTATCTCCATAAACATGGAAATAACTACACCGCTATCTCTATAAACGTGGAAATATCTACACCGCCATCTGTATGAACATGGAAATATCTACAACGCCATCTGTATGAACATTGAAATATCTACACCGCTATCTGCATAAACATGGAAATAGATACACCGCTATCTGTATATACATGGAAACATCTACACCGCTATCTCTATCAACATGGAAATATCTACACCGCTATCTCTATAAACATGGAAATACCTACACTGCCATCTGTATCGACATGAAAATATCTACAGCGCCATCTGAATAAACATGGAAATATCTACACTGCTATCTGTATTAAGATGGAAATATCTACACCGCCATCTATATGAACATGGAAATATCTACACCGCCATCTGTATGAACATGCAAATATCTTCACTGCCATCTGTATGAACATGGAAATATCTACACTGTCATCTGTATGAACATGGAAATATACACACCGCTATCTGTTTGAAAATGGAAATATCTACTACGCTATCTCTATAAACATGGAAATGTCTACACCGCTATCTGTGTAAACAAGGAAATATCTACACTGCCATCTCTATAAACATGGAAATATCTACACTGCCATCTGTACACACACGGAAATATCTACACAGCCATGCGTATATACATGGAAATATTTACACCGCTATCCATATAAACATGGAAATATCTACAGCGTTATCTATATAAACATGGAAATAACTACAGCGCTATCTCTATAAACATTGATATATCTACACCGCTCTCTGTATAAACATGGAAATATCTACACCGCTATCTGTATGAACATGGATATATCTACACAGCCATCTGGATGAACATGGAAATATCTACACCGCTATCTGTATGAACATGGAAATATGTACACCGCTATCTGTGTAAATATGCATACATCTTCACCGCAATCTGTATAAGCATGAAAATATCTACACCGCAATCTGTATGAACATGGAAATATCTACAGCACTATCTGTTTGAACATGGAAAGATCTACACAGCTATCTGCATATACATGGAAATATCTACAAAGCTATCGCTTTACCCATGGAAATAACTACACCGCTATCTCTATAAACATGGAAATATCTACACCGCCATCTGTATGAACATGGAAATATCTGCACCGCCATCTCTATGAACATATAAATATCTACACCGCAATCTGTATTAAGATGGAGATATCTACACCGCTATCTGTATAAACTTGGAAATATCTACACCGCTATCTGTATAAACATGGAAATATATACACCGCTATCTGTATAAACATGGAAATATCTACACCGCTACCTGTATAAACATGGAAATATCAGCACCGCTATCTGTATGAAAATGGAAATATCTAAACCGCTATCTCTATGAACATGGAAATATCTACACCGCTATCTGTATGAACATGGAAATAGCTACACCGCTATCTGTATGAACATGGAAATATCTACAATGCTATCTGTATGAACATGGATATATCAACACAGCCATCTGGATGAACATGGAAATATCTACACCGCTATATGTATGAACGTGGAAATAGCTACACCGCTAACTGTATGAACATGGAATTATCTTCACCGCTATCTGAATGAACGTGCAAATATCTACACCGCTATCTGTATGAACATGGAAATATCTACACCACTACCTGTATGAACATGGAAATATCTTCATCGCCATCTGTATGAACATGGATATATCAACACAGCCATCTGGATGAACATGGAAATATCTACACCGCTATAGGTATGAACATGGAAATAGCTAAACCGCTATCTGTATGAAAATGGAAATATCTACACCGCTATCTGTATGAACATGGAAATATCTACACCGCTATATGTATGAACATGGAAATATCTTCACCGCCATCTGTATGAACATGGATATATCTACACAGAAATCTGGATGAACATGGAAATATCTACACCGCTATGTGTATGAACATGGAATTATCTACACCGCTATCTGTGTAAACATGCATACATCTTCACCGCTATCTCTATAAACATGGAAATATCTACACCGCTATCTGTATGAACATGGAAATATCTACACCGCTATCTGTTTGAACATGGAAATATCTACACCGCTATCTGCATGAAAATGGAAATATCTACACAGCTATCTGCATATACATGGAAATATCTACAAAGCAATCTCTTTACACATGGAAATAACTGCACCGCTATCTCTATAATCATGGAAATATCCACACCGCCATCTGTATGAACATGGAAATATCTGCACCGCCATCTGTATGAACATATAAATATCTGCAACGCCATCTGTTTTAAGATGGAGATATCTACACCGCTATCTGTATAAACATGGAAATATCTACACCGGTATCTGTATAAACATGGAAATATCTACACCGCTACCTGTATAAACATGGAAATATCAGCACCGCTATCTTTATGAACACGGAAATATCTAAACAGCCATCTGGATGAACATGGAAATATCTATACCGCTATCTGTATGAACATGGAAATTGCTACACCGCTATCTGTATGAACATGGAAATATCTACACCTCTATCTGTTTGAACATGGAAATATCTACACCGCTATCTGTATGAACATGGAAATATTTTCACTGCCATCTGTATGAACATGGATATATCTACACAGCCATCTGGATGAACATTGAAATATCTACACCGCTATCTGTATGAACATGGAAATATCTACACCGCTATCTGTGTAAACATGCATACATCTTCACCGCTATCTGTATAAACATGGAAATATCTACACCGCTATCTGTATGAACATGGAAATATCTACACCGCTATCTGTTTGAACATGGAAATATCTACACCGCTATCTGCATGAAAATGGAAATATCTACACAGCTATCTGCATATACATGGAAATATCTACAAAGCAATCTCTTTACACATGGAAATAACTACACCGCTATCTCTATTATCATGGAAATATCCACACCGCCATCTGTATGAACATGGAAATATCTGCACCGCCATCTGTATGAACATATAAATATCTGCAACGCCATCTGTATTAAGATGGAGATATCTACACCGCTATCTGTATAAACATGGAAATATCTACACCGCTATCTGTATAAACATGGAAATATCTACACCGCAATCTGTATAAACATGGAAATATATACACCGCTACCTGTATAAACACGGAAATATCAGCACCGCTATCTTTATGAACATGGAAATATCTACACAGCCATCTGTATGAACATGGAAATATCTATACCGCTATCTGTATGAACATGGAAATAGCTACACCGCTATCTGTATGAACATGGAAATATCTACACCACTATCTGTATGAACATGGAAATATCTACACCGCTATCTGTATGAACATGGAAATATTTTCACCGCCATCTGTATGAACATGGATATATCTACACAGCCATCTGGATGAACATGGAAATATCTTCACCGCTATCTGTATGAACGTGGAAATTTCTACACCGCTATCTGTGTAAACATGCATACAACTTCACCGCTATCTGTATAAACATGGAAATATCTACACACCTATCAGTATGAACATGGAAATATCTACACCGCTATCTGTTTGAACATGGAAATATCTACACCGCTATCTGCATGAAAATGGAAATATCTACACAGCTATCTGCATATACATGGAAATATCTACAAAGCAATCTCTTTACACATGGAAATAACTACACCGCTATCTCTATAAACATGGAAATATCTACACCGCCATCTGTATGAACATTTAAATATCTGCACCGCCATCTGTATGAACATATAAATATCTGCACCGCCATCTCTATTAAGATGGAGATATCTACACCGCTATCTGTATAAGCATGGAAATATCTACACCGCTATCTGTATCAACATGGAAATATCTACACCGCTATCTGTATAAACATGAAAGTATCTACACCGATATCTGTATGAACATGGAAATATCTTCACCACCATCTGTATGAACATAGATATACCTACACAGCCATCTGGATGAACATGGAAATATATACACCGCTATCTGTGTAAACATGCATACATCTTCACCGCTATCTGTATAAACATGGATATATCTACACCGCTATCTGCATGAACATGGAAATATCTACACCACTATCTGTATGAACATGGAAATATCTACACCGCTATCTGTATGAACATGGATATATCTACACAGCCATCTGGATGAACATGGAAATATCTACACCGCTCTCTGTATGAACATGGAAATATCTACACCGCTATCTGTGTAAAGATGCATACATGTTCACCGCAATCAGTATTTAGCATGGAAATATCTACACCGCTATTTGTATGAACATGGAAATAAATACACCGCTATCTGTTTGAACATGGAAATATCTACACCGCTATCAGCATGAAAATGGAAATATCTACACAGCTATCTGCATATACATGGAAATATCTACACAGCTATCTCTTTACACATGGAAATAACTACACCGCTATCTGTATGAACATGGAAATATCTACACCGCCATCTGTATGAACATGGAAATATCTGCACCGCCATCTGTATGAACCTATAAATATCTGCTCCGCCATCTGTATTAAGATGTAGATATCTACACCGCTATCTGAATAAACATGGAAATGTCTACACCGCTATCTGTATAAACATGGAAATATCTACACTGCTCTCTGTATAAACATGGAAATATCTACACCGCTATCTGTATAAACATGGAAATATCTACACCGTAATCTGTATAAACATGGAAATAACTACACCACTACCAGTATAAACATGGAAATATCAGCACCGCTATCTGTATGAACATGGAAATATCTACACCGCTATCTCTATGAACATGGAAATTTCTACACCGCTATCTGTATGAACATGGAAATAGCTACACCGCTATCTGTATGAACATGGAAATATCTACACCACTACCTGTATGAACATGGAAATATCTACACTGCTATCAGTATGAGCATGGAAATATCTACACCGCTATCTGTTTGAACATGGAAATATCTACACCGCTGTCTGCATGAAAATGGAAATATCTACACAGCTATCTGCATATACATGGAAATATCTCCACAGCTATCTCTTTACACATGGAAATAACTACACCGCTATCTCTATGAACATGGAAAAATCTACACCGCCATCTGTATGAACATGGAAATATCTGCACTGACATCTGTATGAACATATACCTATCTACACGGCCATCTGTATTAAGATGGAGATATCTACACCGACATCTGTATAAACATGGAAAAATCTACACCGCTATCTGTATAAACATGGAAATATCTACACCGCTATCTGTATAAACATGGAAATATCTACACCGCTACCTGTATAAACATGGAAATATCAGCACCGCTATCTGTATAAACATGGAAATATCAGCCCCTCTATCTGTATGAACATGGAGATATCTACACCGCATTCTGTATGAACATGGAAATATCTACACCGCTATCTGTATGAACATGGAAATATATTCACCGCCATCTGTATGAACATGGATATATCTACACAGCCATCTGGATGAACATGGAAATATCTACACCGCTATCTGTATGAACTTGGAAATAGGTACACCGCTGTCTGTATGAACATGGAAATATCTACACCACTATCTGTATGAACATAGAAATATCTACACAGCTACCTGTATGAACATGGAAATATCTACACCGCTATCTGTATGAACATGGATATATCTACACAGCCATCTGGATGAACACGGAAATATCTACACCGCTATCTGTATGAACATGGAAATATATACATCGCCATCTGTATGAACATGGAAATATCTGCACCGCCATCTGTATGAACATATAAATATCTACTAGGCCATCTGTATTAAGATGGAGATATCTACAGCGCAATCAGTATAAACATGGAAATATCTACACCGCTATCTGCATAAACATGGAAATATCTACACCGCTACCTGTATAAACATGGAAATATCAGCACCGCTATCTGTATGAACACGGAAATATCAGCCCCTCTATCTGGATGAACATGGAAATATCTACACCGCTATCTGTTTGAACATGGAAATAGCTACACCGCTATCTGTATGAACATGGAAATACCTACACCACTATCTGTATGAACATGGAAATATCTACACCGCTTTCTGTATGAACATGGAAATATCTACACCGCTATCTGCATGAAAATGGAAATATCTACACAGCAATCTGCATATACATGGAAATATCTACAAAGCTATCTCTTTACACATGGAAATAACTACAGCGCTGTCTCTATAAACATGGAA
Source organism: Gorilla gorilla gorilla (assembly GCF_029281585.2). Classification (NCBI taxonomy): domain Eukaryota; kingdom Metazoa; phylum Chordata; class Mammalia; order Primates; family Hominidae; genus Gorilla; species Gorilla gorilla. The sequence continues at coordinate 1,372,528 of NC_086017.1, forward strand.
ATATCTACACCGCCATCTGTATGAACATGGAAATATATGCACCGCCATCTGTATGAACATATAAATATCTACACCGCCATCTATATTAAGATGGAGATATCTACACCGCTATCTGTATAAACTTGGAAATATCTACACCGCTATCTGTATAAACATGGAAATATCTACACCGCAATCTGTATAAACATGGAAATAACTACACCGCTACCAGTATAAACATGGAAATATCAGCACCGCTATCTGTATGAACACGGAAATATCTACACCGCTATATCTATGAACATGGAAATTTCTACACCGCTATCTGTATGAACATGGAAATATCTACACCGCTATCTGTATGAACATGGAAATATATATACCACTATCTGTATGAACATGGAAATACCTACACTGCTATCCGTATGAACATGGATATATCTACACCGCCATCTGGATGAACACGGAAATATCTACACCGCTATCTGTATGAACATGGAAATATCTACACCGCTATTTGTGTAAATATGCATACATCTTCACCGCAATCTGTATAAACATGGAAATATCTACACCGCTATCTGTATGAGCATGGAAATATCTACAACGCTATCTGTTTGAACATGGAAATATCTACACCGCCATCTGTATTAACATGGAAATATCTGCACCGACATCTGTATGAACATATACATATCTACACGGACATCTGTATTAAGATGGAGATATCTACACCGATATCTGTATAAACATGGAAATATTTACACCGCTATCTGTATAAACCTGGAAATATCTACACCGCTATCTGTATAAACATGGAAATATCTACACCGCTACCTGTATAAACATGGAAATATCAGCAACGCTATCTGTATGAACATGGAAATATCAGCCCCTCTAACTGTATGAATATGGAAGTATCTACACCGCTATCTCTATGAACATGGAAATAACTACACCGCTATCTGTTTGAACATGGAAATACCTAAACCGCTATCTGCATGAAAATGGAAATATATACACGGCTATCTGCATATACATGGAAATATCTACACAGCTATCTCTTTACACATGGAAATAACTACACCGCTATCTATATGAGCATGGAAATATCTTCACCTCCATCTTTATGAAAATGGATATAACTACACAGCCATCTGGATGAAAATGGAAATATCTACACCGCTATCGGTATGAACATGGATATATCTACACCGCTATCTGTGTAAACATGCATACATCTACACCGCTATCTGTTTGAACATGGAAATATCTACACCGCTATCTGTTTGAACATGGAAATATCTACAAAGCGATCTGCATATACATGGAAATATCTTCAAAGATATCTCTTTACACATGGAAATAACTACAGCGCTATCTCTATGAACATGGAAATAGCTTCACCGCCATCTGTATGAACATGGAAATATCTGCACCGCCATCTGTATGAACATATAAATATCTACACCGCCATCTATATTAAGATGGAGATATCTACACCGCTATCTGTATAAACTTGGAAATATCTACACCGCTATCTGTATAAACATGGAAATATCTACAGCGCAATCTGCATAAACATGGAAATATCTACACCACTACCTGTATAAACATGGAAATATCAGCACCGCTATCTGTATGAACATGGAAATATCTACACCGCTATCTCTATGAACATGGAAATTTCTACACCGCTATCTGTATGAACATGGAAATATCTACACCGCTATCAGTATGAACATGGAAATATCTACACCGCTATCTGTTTGGACATGGAAATATCTACACCGCTATCTGCATGAAAATGGAAATATCTACACAGCTATCTGCATATACATGGAAATATCTACAAAGCAATCTCTTTACACATGGAAATAACTACACCGCTATCTCTATAAACATGGAAATATCTACACCGCCATCTGTATGAACATGGAAATATCTGCACCGCCATCTGTATGAACATATAAATATCTGCACTGCCATCTGTATTAAGATGGAGATATCTACACCGCTATCTGTATAAACATGGAAATATCTACACCGCTATCTGTATCAACATGGAAATATCTACACCGCTATCTGTATAAACATGGAAGTATCTACACCGATATCTGTATGAACATGGAAATATCTTCACCACCATCTGTATGAACATAGATATATCTACACAGCCATCTGGATGAACATGGAAATATCTACACCGCTATCTGTGTAAACATGCATACATCTTCACCGGTATCTGTATAAACATGGAAATATCTACACCGCTATCTGCATGAACATGGAAATATCTACACCACTATCTGTATGAACATGGAAATATCTACACCGCTACCTGTATGAACATGGATATATCTACACAGCCATCTGGATGAACACGGAAATATCTACACCGCTCTCTGTATGAACATGGAAATATCTACACCGCTATCTGTGTAAAGATGCATACATCTTCACCGCAATCAGTATTTAGCATGGAAATATCTAAACCGCTATTTGTATGAACGTGGAAATAACTACACCGCTATCTGTTTGAACATGGAAATATCTAAACCGCAATCAGCATGAAAATGGAAATATCTACACAGCTATCTGCATATACATGGAAATATCTACACAGCTATCTCTTTACACATGGAAATAACTACACCGCTATCTGTATGAACATGGAAATATCTACACCGCCATCTGTATGAACATGGAAATATCTGCACCGCCATCTGTATGAACCTATAAATATCTACACCGCCATCTGTATTAAGATGTAGTTATCTACACCGCTATCTGAATAAACATGGAAATGTCTACACCGCTATCTGTATAAACATGGAAATATCTAAACTGCTCTCTGTATAAACATGGAAATATCTACACCGCTATCTGTATAAACATGGAAATATCTACACCGTAATCTGTATAAACATGGAAATAACTACACCGCTACCAGTATAAACATGGAAATATCAGCACCGCTATCTGTATGAACATGGAAATATCTACACCGCTATCTCTATGAACATGGAAATTTCTACACCGCTATCTGTATGAACATGGAAATAGCTACACCGCTATCTGTATGAACATGGAAATATCTACACCACTACCTGTATGAACACGGAAATATCTACACCGCTATCAGTATGAGCATAGAAATATCTACACCGCTATCTGTTTGAACATGGAAATATCTACACCGCTGTCTGCATGAAAATGGAAATATCTACACAGCTATCTGCATATACATGGAAATATCTCCACAGCTATCTCTTTACACATGGAAATAACTACACCGCTATCTCTATGAACATGGAAAAATCTATACCGCCATCTGTATGAACATGGAAATATCTGCACTGACATCTTTATGAACATATACCTATCTACACGGCCATCTGTATTAAGATGGAGATATCTACACCGACATCTGTATAAACATGGAAATATCTACACCGCTATCTGTATAAACATGGAAATATCTACACCGCTATCTGTATAAACATGGAAATATCTACACCGCTACCTGTATAAACATGGAAATATCAGCACCGTTATCTATATAAACATGGAAATATCAGCCCATCTGTATGAACATGGATATATCTACACCGCATTCTGTATGAACATGGAAATATCTACACCGCTATCTGTATGAACATGGAAATATCTTCACCGCCATCTGTATGAACATGGATATATCTACACAGCCATCTGGATGAACATGGAAATATCTACACCGCTATCTGTATGAACTTGGAAATAGGTACACCGCTGTCTGTATGAACATGGAAATATCTACACCACTATCTGTATGAACATAGAAATATCTACACCGCTACCTGTATGAACATGGAAATATCTACACCGCTATCTGTATGAACATGAATATATCTACACAGCCATCTGGATGAACACGGAAATATCTACACCGCTATCTGTATGAACATGGAAATATACACACCGCCATCTGTATGAACATGGAAATATCTGCACCGCCATCTGTATGAACATATAAATATCTACAAGGCCATCTGTATTAAGATGGAGATATCTACACCGCAATCAGTATAAACATGGAAATATCTACACCGCTATCTGCATAAACATGGAAATATCTACACCGCTATCTGTATAAACATGGAAATATCTACACCGCTACCTGTATAAACATGGAAATATCAGCACCGCTATCTGTATGAACACGGAAATAGCAGCCCCTCTATCTGGATGAACATGGAAATATCTACACCGCTATCTGTTTGAACATGGAAATAGCTACACCGCTATCTGTATGAACATGGAAATATCTACACCACTATCTGTATGAACATGGAAATATCTACACCGCTTTCTGTATGAACATGGAAATATCTACACCGCTATCTGCATGAAAATGGAAATATCTACACAGCAATCTGCATATACATGGAAATATCTACAAAGCTATCTCTTTACACATGGAAATAACTACAGCGCTGTCTCTATAAACATGGAAATATCTACACCGCCATCTGTATGAACATGGAAATATCTGCACCGCCATCTGTATGGACATATAAATATCTACACCGCCATCTATATTAAGATGGAGATATCTACACCGATATCTGTATAAACTTGGAAATATCTACACCGCTATCTGTATAAACATGGAAATATCTACACCGCAATCTGTATAAACATGGAAATAACTACACCGCTACCAGTAAAAACATGGAATTATCAGCACCGCTATCTGTATGAACATGGAAATATCTACACCGCTATATCTATGAACATGGAACTTTCTACACCGCTATCTGTATGAACATGGAAATATCTACACCGCTATCTGTATGAACATGGAAATATATATACCACTACCTGTATGAACATGGAAATATCTACACTGCTATCCGTATGAACATGGATATATCTACACCGCCATCTGGATGAACACGGAAATATCTACACCGCTATCTGTATGAACATGGAAATATCTACACCGCTATTTGTGTAAATATGCATACATCTTCACCGCAATCTGTATAAACATGGAAATATCTACACCGCTATCTGTATGAGCATGGAAATATCTACAACGCTATCTGTTTGAACATGGAAATATCTACACCGCCATCTGTATTAACATGGAAATATCTGCACCGACATCTGTATGAACATATACATATCTACACGGCCATCTGTATTAAGATGGAGATATCTACACCGATATCTGTATAAACATGGAAATATTTACACCGCTATCTGTATAAACCTGGAAATATCTACACCGCTATCTGTAAAAACATGGAAATATCTACACCGCTACCTGTATAAACATGGAAATATCAGCAACGCTATCTGTATGAACATGGAAATATCAGCCCCTCTATCAGTATGAATATGGAAGTATCTACACCGCTATCTCTATGAACATGGAAATAACTACACCGCTATCTGTTTGAACATGGAAATACCTAAACCGCTATCTGCATGAAAATGGAAATATATACACAGCTATCTGCATATACATGGAAATATCTACACAGCTATCTCTTTACACATGGAAATAACTACACCGCTATCAGTATGAGCATGGAAATATCTTCACCGCCATCTGTATGAAGATGGATATAACTACACAGCCATCTGGATGAAAATGGAAATATCTACACCGCTATCGGTATGAACATGGAAATATCTACACCGCTATCTGTGTAAACATGCATACATCTACACCGCTATCTGTTTGAACATGGAAATATCTACACCGCTATCTGTTTGAACATGGAAATATCTACACAGCGATCTGCATATACATGGAAATATCTTCAAAGATATCTCTTTACACATGGAAATAACTACAGCGCTATCTCTATGAACATGGAAATAGCTTCACCGCCATCTGTATGAACATGGAAATATCTGCACTGCCATCTGTATGAACATATAAATATCTACACCGCCATCTATATTAAGATGGAGATATCTACACCGCTATCTGTATAAACTTGGAAATATCTACACCGCTATCTGTATAAACATGGAAATATCTACACCGCAATCTGTATAAACATGGAAATATCTACACCACTACCTGTATAAACATGGAAATATCAGCACCGCTATCTGTATGAACATGGAAATATCTACACCGCTATCTCTATGAACATGGAAATTTCAACACCGCTATCTGTATGAACATGGAAATATCTACACCACTATCTGTATGAACATGGAAATATCTACACCGCCATCTGTATGAACATGGATATATCTACACAGCCATCTGGATGAACACGGAAATATCTACACCGCTATCTGTATGAACATGGAAATATCTACACCGCTATCTGTACAAACTTAGAGATATCTACACCGCTATCTGTATAAACATGGAAATATCTTCACCGCAATCTGTATAAACATGGAAATATCTACACCACTACCTGAATAAACATGGAAATATCAGCACCGCTATCTGTATGAACATGGAAATAACTACACCGCTATCTCTATGAACATGGAAATTTCTACACCGCTATCTGTATGAACATGGAAATAGCTACACCGCTATCTGTATGAACATGGAAATATCTACACCACTACCTGTATGAACATGGAAATATCTACACCGCTAACTGTATGAACATGGAAATATCTACACCGCTATCTGTTTGAACATGGAAATATCTACACCGCTGTCAGCATGAAAATGGAAATATCTACACAGCTATCTGCATATACATGGAAATATCTTCACAGCTATCTCTTTACAAATGGAAATAACTACACCGCTATCTGTAGTAACATGGAAATATCTACACCGCCATCTGTATGAACATGGAAATATCTGCACTGACATCTGTATGAACATATACATATCTACACGGCCATCTGTATTAAGATGGAGATATCTACACCGACATCTGTATAAACATGGAAATATCTACACCGCTTTCTGTATAAACATGGAAATATCTACACTGCAATCTGTATAAACATGGAAATATCTACACCGCTACCTGTATAAACATGGAAATATCAGCACCGCTATCTGTATGAACACGGAAATATCTACACCGCTATATCTATGAACATGGAAATTTCTACACCGCTATCTGTATGAACATGGAAATATCTACACCGCTATCTGTATGAACATGGAAATATATATACCACTATCTGTATGAACATGGAAATACCTACACTGCTATCCGTATGAACATGGATATATCTACACCGCCATCTGGATGAACACGGAAATATCTACACCGCTATCTGTATGAACATGGAAATATCTACACCGCTATTTGTGTAAATATGCATACATCTTCACCGCAATCTGTATAAACATGGAAATATCTACACCGCTATCTGTATGAGCATGGAAATATCTACAACGCTATCTGTTTGAACATGGAAATATCTACACCGCCATCTGTATTAACATGGAAATATCTGCACCGACATCTGTATGAACATATACATATCTACACGGACATCTGTATTAAGATGGAGATATCTACACCGATATCTGTATAAACATGGAAATATTTACACCGCTATCTGTATAAACCTGGAAATATCTACACCGCTATCTGTATAAACATGGAAATATCTACACCGCTACCTGTATAAACATGGAAATATCAGCAACGCTATCTGTATGAACATGGAAATATCAGCCCCTCTATCTGTATGAATATGGAAGTATCTACACCGCTATCTCTATGAACATGGAAATAACTACACCGCTATCTGTTTGAACATGGAAATACCTAAACCGCTATCTGCATGAAAATGGAAATATATACACGGCTATCTGCATATACATGGAAATATCTACACAGCTATCTCTTTACACATGGAAATAACTACACCGCTATCTATATGAGCATGGAAATATCTTCACCTCCATCTTTATGAAAATGGATATAACTACACAGCCATCTGGATGAAAATGGAAATATCTACACCGCTATCGGTATGAACATGGATATATCTACACCGCTATCTGTGTAAACATGCATACATCTACACCGCTATCTGTTTGAACATGGAAATATCTACACCGCTATCTGTTTGAACATGGAAATATCTACAAAGCGATCTGCATATACATGGAAATATCTTCAAAGATATCTCTTTACACATGGAAATAACTACAGCGCTATCTCTATGAACATGGAAATAGCTTCACCGCCATCTGTATGAACATGGAAATATCTGCACCGCCATCTGTATGAACATATAAATATCTACACCGCCATCTATATTAAGATGGAGATATCTACACCGCTATCTGTATAAACTTGGAAATATCTACACCGCTATCTGTATAAACATGGAAATATCTACAGCGCAATCTGCATAAACATGGAAATATCTACACCACTACCTGTATAAACATGGAAATATCAGCACCGCTATCTGTATGAACATGGAAATATCTACACCGCTATCTCTATGAACATGGAAATTTCTACACCGCTATCTGTATGAACATGGAAATATCTACACCGCTATCAGTATGAACATGGAAATATCTACACCGCTATCTGTTTGGACATGGAAATATCTACACCGCTATCTGCATGAAAATGGAAATATCTACACAGCTATCTGCATATACATGGAAATATCTACAAAGCAATCTCTTTACACATGGAAATAACTACACCGCTATCTCTATAAACATGGAAATATCTACACCGCCATCTGTATGAACATGGAAATATCTGCACCGCCATCTGTATGAACATATAAATATCTGCACTGCCATCTGTATTAAGATGGAGATATCTACACCGCTATCTGTATAAACATGGAAATATCTACACCGCTATCTGTATCAACATGGAAATATCTACACCGCTATCTGTATAAACATGGAAGTATCTACACCGATATCTGTATGAACATGGAAATATCTTCACCACCATCTGTATGAACATAGATATATCTACACAGCCATCTGGATGAACATGGAAATATCTACACCGCTATCTGTGTAAACATGCATACATCTTCACCGGTATCTGTATAAACATGGAAATATCTACACCGCTATCTGCATGAACATGGAAATATCTACACCACTATCTGTATGAACATGGAAATATCTACACCGCTACCTGTATGAACATGGATATATCTACACAGCCATCTGGATGAACACGGAAATATCTACACCGCTCTCTGTATGAACATGGAAATATCTACACCGCTATCTGTGTAAAGATGCATACATCTTCACCGCAATCAGTATTTAGCATGGAAATATCTAAACCGCTATTTGTATGAACGTGGAAATAACTACACCGCTATCTGTTTGAACATGGAAATATCTAAACCGCAATCAGCATGAAAATGGAAATATCTACACAGCTATCTGCATATACATGGAAATATCTACACAGCTATCTCTTTACACATGGAAATAACTACACCGCTATCTGTATGAACATGGAAATATCTACACCGCCATCTGTATGAACATGGAAATATCTGCACCGCCATCTGTATGAACCTATAAATATCTACACCGCCATCTGTATTAAGATGTAGTTATCTACACCGCTATCTGAATAAACATGGAAATGTCTACACCGCTATATGTATAAACATGGAAATATCTAAACTGCTCTCTGTATAAACATGGAAATATCTACACCGCTATCTGTATAAACATGGAAATATCTACACCGTAATCTGTATAAACATGGAAATAACTACACCGCTACCAGTATAAACATGGAAATATCAGCACCGCTATCTGTATGAACATGGAAATATCTACACCGCTATCTCTATGAACATGGAAATTTCTACACCGCTATCTGTATGAACATGGAAATAGCTACACCGCTATCTGTATGAACATGGAAATATCTACACCACTACCTGTATGAACACGGAAATATCTACACCGCTATCAGTATGAGCATAGAAATATCTACACCGCTATCTGTTTGAACATGGAAATATCTACACCGCTGTCTGCATGAAAATGGAAATATCTACACAGCTATCTGCATATACATGGAAATATCTCCACAGCTATCTCTTTACACATGGAAATAACTACACCGCTATCTCTATGAACATGGAAAAATCTATACCGCCATCTGTATGAACATGGAAATATCTGCACTGACATCTTTATGAACATATACCTATCTACACGGCCATCTGTATTAAGATGGAGATATCTACACCGACATCTGTATAAACATGGAAATATCTACACCGCTATCTGTATAAACATGGAAATATCTACACCGCTATCTGTATAAACATGGAAATATCTACACCGCTACCTGTATAAACATGGAAATATCAGCACCGTTATCTATATAAACATGGAAATATCAGCCCATCTGTATGAACATGGATATATCTACACCGCATTCTGTATGAACATGGAAATATCTACACCGCTATCTGTATGAACATGGAAATATCTTCACCGCCATCTGTATGAACATGGATATATCTACACAGCCATCTGGATGAACATGGAAATATCTACACCGCTATCTGTATGAACTTGGAAATAGGTACACCGCTGTCTGTATGAACATGGAAATATCTACACCACTATCTGTATGAACATAGAAATATCTACACCGCTACCTGTATGAACATGGAAATATCTACACCGCTATCTGTATGAACATGAATATATCTACACAGCCATCTGGATGAACACGGAAATATCTACACCGCTATCTGTATGAACATGGAAATATACACACCGCCATCTGTATGAACATGGAAATATCTGCACCGCCATCTGTATGAACATATAAATATCTACAAGGCCATCTGTATTAAGATGGAGATATCTACACCGCAATCAGTATAAACATGGAAATATCTACACCGCTATCTGCATAAACATGGAAATATCTACACCGCTATCTGTATAAACATGGAAATATCTACACCGCTACCTGTATAAACATGGAAATATCAGCACCGCTATCTGTATGAACACGGAAATAGCAGCCCCTCTATCTGGATGAACATGGAAATATCTACACCGCTATCTGTTTGAACATGGAAATAGCTACACCGCTATCTGTATGAACATGGAAATATCTACACCACTATCTGTATGAACATGGAAATATCTACACCGCTTTCTGTATGAACATGGAAATATCTACACCGCTATCTGCATGAAAATGGAAATATCTACACAGCAATCTGCATATACATGGAAATATCTACAAAGCTATCTCTTTACACATGGAAATAACTACAGCGCTGTCTCTATAAACATGGAAATATCTACACCGCCATCTGTATGAACATGGAAATATCTGCACCGCCATCTGTATGGACATATAAATATCTACACCGCCATCTATATTAAGATGGAGATATCTACACCGATATCTGTATAAACTTGGAAATATCTACACCGCTATCTGTATAAACATGGAAATATCTACACCGCAATCTGTATAAACATGGAAATAACTACACCGCTACCAGTAAAAACATGGAATTATCAGCACCGCTATCTGTATGAACATGGAAATATCTACACCGCTATATCTATGAACATGGAACTTTCTACACCGCTATCTGTATGAACATGGAAATATCTACACCGCTATCTGTATGAACATGGAAATATATATACCACTACCTGTATGAACATGGAAATATCTACACTGCTATCCGTATGAACATGGATATATCTACACCGCCATCTGGATGAACACGGAAATATCTACACCGCTATCTGTATGAACATGGAAATATCTACACCGCTATTTGTGTAAATATGCATACATCTTCACCGCAATCTGTATAAACATGGAAATATCTACACCGCTATCTGTATGAGCATGGAAATATCTACAACGCTATCTGTTTGAACATGGAAATATCTACACCGCCATCTGTATTAACATGGAAATATCTGCACCGACATCTGTATGAACATATACATATCTACACGGCCATCTGTATTAAGATGGAGATATCTACACCGATATCTGTATAAACATGGAAATATTTACACCGCTATCTGTATAAACCTGGAAATATCTACACCGCTATCTGTAAAAACATGGAAATATCTACACCGCTACCTGTATAAACATGGAAATATCAGCAACGCTATCTGTATGAACATGGAAATATCAGCCCCTCTATCAGTATGAATATGGAAGTATCTACACCGCTATCTCTATGAACATGGAAATAACTACACCGCTATCTGTTTGAACATGGAAATACCTAAACCGCTATCTGCATGAAAATGGAAATATATACACAGCTATCTGCATATACATGGAAATATCTACACAGCTATCTCTTTACACATGGAAATAACTACACCGCTATCAGTATGAGCATGGAAATATCTTCACCGCCATCTGTATGAAGATGGATATAACTACACAGCCATCTGGATGAAAATGGAAATATCTACACCGCTATCGGTATGAACATGGAAATATCTACACCGCTATCTGTGTAAACATGCATACATCTACACCGCTATCTGTTTGAACATGGAAATATCTACACCGCTATCTGTTTGAACATGGAAATATCTACACAGCGATCTGCATATACATGGAAATATCTTCAAAGATATCTCTTTACACATGGAAATAACTACAGCGCTATCTCTATGAACATGGAAATAGCTTCACCGCCATCTGTATGAACATGGAAATATCTGCACTGCCATCTGTATGAACATATAAATATCTACACCGCCATCTATATTAAGATGGAGATATCTACACCGCTATCTGTATAAACTTGGAAATATCTACACCGCTATCTGTATAAACATGGAAATATCTACACCGCAATCTGTATAAACATGGAAATATCTACACCACTACCTGTATAAACATGGAAATATCAGCACCGCTATCTGTATGAACATGGAAATATCTACACCGCTATCTCTATGAACATGGAAATTTCAACACCGCTATCTGTATGAACATGGAAATATCTACACCACTATCTGTATGAACATGGAAATATCTACACCGCCATCTGTATGAACATGGATATATCTACACAGCCATCTGGATGAACACGGAAATATCTACACCGCTATCTGTATGAACATGGAAATATCTACACCGCTATCTGTACAAACTTAGAGATATCTACACCGCTATCTGTATAAACATGGAAATATCTTCACCGCAATCTGTATAAACATGGAAATATCTACACCACTACCTGAATAAACATGGAAATATCAGCACCGCTATCTGTATGAACATGGAAATAACTACACCGCTATCTCTATGAACATGGAAATTTCTACACCGCTATCTGTATGAACATGGAAATAGCTACACCGCTATCTGTATGAACATGGAAATATCTACACCACTACCTGTATGAACATGGAAATATCTACACCGCTAACTGTATGAACATGGAAATATCTACACCGCTATCTGTTTGAACATGGAAATATCTACACCGCTGTCAGCATGAAAATGGAAATATCTACACAGCTATCTGCATATACATGGAAATATCTTCACAGCTATCTCTTTACAAATGGAAATAACTACACCGCTATCTGTAGTAACATGGAAATATCTACACCGCCATCTGTATGAACATGGAAATATCTGCACTGACATCTGTATGAACATATACATATCTACACGGCCATCTGTATTAAGATGGAGATATCTACACCGACATCTGTATAAACATGGAAATATCTACACCGCTTTCTGTATAAACATGGAAATATCTACACTGCAATCTGTATAAACATGGAAATATCTACACCGCTACCTGTATAAACATGGAAATATCAGCACCGCTATCTGTATAAACATGGAAATATCAGCCCCTCTGTCTGTATGAACATGGAGATATCTAAACCGCATTCTGTATGAACATGGAAATATCTACACCGCTATCTGTATGAACATGGAAATATGTTCACCGCCATCTGTATGAACATTGATATATCTACACAGCCCTCTGGATGAACATGGAAATATCTACACCGCTATCTGTATGAACATGGAAATAGCTACACCGCTATCTGTATGAACATGGAAATATCTACACCACTATCTGTATGAACATGGAAATATCTACACCGCTACCTGTATGAACATGGAAATATCTACACCGCTATCTGCATGAACATGGATATATCTACACAGCCATCTGGAAGAACACGGAAATATCAACACCGCTATCTGTATGAACATGGAAATATCTACACCGCTATCTGTGTAAACATGCATACGTCTTCACCGCAATCTGTATAAACATGGAAATATCTACACCGCTATCTGTATGAACATGGAAATATCTACACCGCTATCTGTTTGAACATGGAAATATCTACACCGCTATCTGCATGAAAATGGAAATATATACATATCTATCTGCATATTCATGGAAATATCTACACAGCTAACTCTTTACACATGGAAATAACTACACCGCTATCTGTATAAACATGGAAATATCTACAACGCCATATGTATGAACATGGAAATATCTGCACCGACATCTGTATGAACATATACATATCTACACGGCCATCTGTATTAAGATGGAGATATCTACACCGATATCTGTATAAACATGAAAATATCTACACCGCTATCTGTATAAACATGGAAATATCTACACCACTATCTGTATAAACATGGAAATATCTACACCACTACCTGTATAAACATGGAAATATCAGCACCACTATCTGTATGATCATGGAAACATCAGCCCCTCTAACTGTATGAACATGGAGATATCTACACCGCTATCTGTATGAACATGGAAATATCTACACCGCTATCTGTATGAACATGGAAATATCTTCACCGCCATCTGTCAGAACATGGATATATCTACACAGCCATGTGGATGAACATGGAAATATCTACACGGCTATCTGTATGAACATGGAAATAGCTACACCACTATCTGTATGAACATGGAAATATCTACACCGCTATCTGTATTAACAAGGAAATATCTTCACCGCCATCTAAATGAACATGGATATATATACACAGCCATCTGGATGAACGTGGAAATATCTACACCGCTATCTGTATGAACATGGAAATATCTACACCGCTATCGGTATGAACATGGAAATATCTACACCGCTATCTGTATGAACATGGAAATATCTTCACCGCCATCTGTATGAACATGGATATATCTACAGAGCCATCTGGATGACATGGAAATATCTACACAGCTATCTGTATGAACATGGAAATATATACACCGCTATCTGTATGAACATGGAAATATCTAAACCACTATCTGCATGAAAATGGAAATATCTACACAGCTATCTGCATATACATGGAAATATCTACAAAGCTATCTTTTTACACATGGAAATAACTACACCGTTATCTGTATAATCATGGAAATACCTACACCACCATCTGTATGAACATGGAAATATCTGCACCGCCATCTGTATGAACATATAAATATCTACACCACCATCTTTGTTAAGATGGAGATATCTACACCGCTATCTGTATGAACATGGAAATAGCTACACCGCTATCTGTATGAACATGGAAATATCTACACCACTATCTGTATGAACATGGAAATATCTACACCGCTTTCTGTATAAACATGGAAATATCTACACAGCTATCTCTTTACTCATGGAAATAACTACACCGCTATCTGTATGAACATGGAAATATCTTCACTGCCATCTGTATGAAGATGGATATAACTACTCAGACATCTGAATGAAAATGGAAATATCTACACCGCAATCGGTATGAACATGGAAATATCTACAAAGCTATCTGTGTAAACATGCATACATCTTCACCGCTATCTGTATAAACATGGAAATATCTACACTGCTATCTGTATGAACATGGAAATATCTACACTGCTATCTGTATGAACATGGAAATAGCTACACCGCTATCTGCATGAAAATGGAAATATCTACACAGCTATCTGCATATACATGGAAATATCCACAAAGCTATCTCTTTACACATGGAAATATCTACAACGCTATCTCTATAAACATGGAAATATCTACACCACCATCTGTATGAACATGGAAATTTCTGCACCGCCATCTGTATGAACATATAAATATCTACACCATCATATGTATTAAGATGGAGATATCTACACCGCTATCTGTATAAACCTGGAAATATCTACACCGCTCTCTGTATAAACATGGAAATATCTTCACCGCTATCTGTATAAACATGGAAATATCTACACCACTACCTGAATAAACATGGAAATATCAGCACCGCTATCTGTATGAACATGGAAATATCTACACCGCTATCTGTACGAACATGGAAATACCTTCACCGCTATCTGTATGAACATGGAAATAGCTACACGGCTATCTGTATGAACATGGAAATATCTACACCGCTATCTGTATGAACATGGAAATATCTACACCATTACCTGTATGAACATGGAAATATCTACACTGCTATCTGTATGAACATGGATATATCTACACCGCCATCTGGATGAACACTGAAATATTTAAACTGATATCTGTACGAACATGGAAATATCTACACCGCTATCTGCAAGAAAATGGAAATATCTACACTGCTATCTGCATATACATGGAAATATCTACACAGCTATCTCTTTACACATGGAAATAACCACACCGCTTCCTGTATAAGCATGGAAATATCAGCACCGCTATCTGTATGAACATGGAAATATCTACACCGATATCTGTATGAAGATGGAGATATCTACACCGCTATCTGTATGAACATGGATATATCTACACAGCCCTCTGGATGAACATGGAAATATCCACACCGCTATCTGTATGAACATGGAAATATCTACAGCGCTATCTGTATGAACATGGAAATATCTACACCGCTATCTGTTTGAACATGGAAATATCTACACCGGTATCTGCCTGAAAATGGAAATATCTACACTGCTATCTCCATATACATGGAAATATCTACACAGCTATCTCTTTACACATGGAAATAACTACACCGCTATATCTATAAACATGGAAACATCTACACCGCCATCTGTATGAACATGGGGGTATCTGCACCGCCATGTGTATGAACATATAAACATGTACACCGCCATCTGTATTAAGAAGGAAATATCTACACCGCTATCAGTATGAACATGGAAATATCTACACCGCTATCTGTAAGAACATGGAAATATCTACACCGCTATCTGTGTAAACATGCATACATCTTCACCGCTATCTGTATAAACATGGAAATATCTACAACGCTATCTGTATGAACATGGAAATATCTACACCGCTATCTGTTTGAACATGGAAATATATAAACCGCTATCTGCATGAAAATAGAAATATCTACACAGCTATCTGCATATACATGGAAATATCTACAAAGCTATCTCTTTACACATGGAAATAACTACACCGCTATCTCTATAAACACGGAAATATCTACACCGCCATCTATATGAACATGGAAATATCTGCACCGCCATCTGTATGAACATATAAATATCTTCACCGCCATCTGTATAAACATGGAAATACCTTCACCGCTATCTGTATAAACATGGAAATATCTACACCGCTACCTGTATAAACATGGAAATATCAGCACTGCTATCAGTATGAACATGGAAATATCTACACCGCTATCTCTATGAACATGGAAATATCAACACCGCTATCTGTATGAACATGGATATATCTACACAGCCATCTGGATGAACATGGAAATATCTACACCGCTATCTGCATGAACATGGAAATATCTACACCGCTATCTGTTTAAACATGCATCTACCTTCACCGCAATCTGTATAAGCATGGAAATATCAACACCGCTATCTGTATGAAGGTGGAAATATCTACACCGCTATCTGTTTGAACATGGAAATATCTAAACCGCTATCAGCATGAAAATGGAAATATCTACACAGCTATCTGCTTATACATGGAAATATCTACACAGCTATCTCTTTATACATGGAAATAACTTCACCGCTTTCTGAATGAACATGGAAATATCTACACCGCCATCTGTATGAACATGGAAATATCTGCACCGTCATCTGTATGAACACATAAATATCTACACAGCCATCTGTATTAAGATGGAGATATCTACACAGCTATCTGTATAAACATGGAAATTTCTACACTGCTATCTGTATAAACATGGAAATATCTACACCGCTATCTCTATAAACATGGAAATATCAGCACCGCTATCTATATGAACATGGATATATCAGCCCCTCTATCTGTATGAACATGGAAGTATCTACACCGCTATCTGTTTGAACATGGAAATATCTAAACCGCTATCTGCATGAAAACGGAAATATATACACAGCTATCTGCATATACATGGAAATATCTACACAGCTATCTCTTTACACATGAAAATAACCACACCGCTATGTGTATGAACATGGAAATATCTTCACCGCCATCTGCATGAACATGGATATATCTACACAGCCATCTGGATGAACATGGAAATATCTACACCGCTGTCTGTATGAACATGGAAATATCTACACCGCTATCTGTGTAAACATGCATGCATCTTCACCGCTATCTGTATAAACATGGAAATATCTACACTGCTATCTGTATGAATATGGAAATATCTACACCACTATCTGTTTGAACATGGAAATATCTACACCGCTATCTGCATGAAAATGGAAATATCTACAAAGCTATCTGCATATACATGGAAATATCTACAAAGCTATCTCTTTACTCATGGAAATAACTACAGCGCTATCTCTATAAACATGGAAATAGCTACACCGCCATCTGTATGAACATGGAAATACCTGCACCGCCATCTGTATGAACATATAAATACCTACACCGCCATCTATTTTGAAATGGAGATATCTACACCGCTTTCTGTATAAACTTGGAAATATCTACACCGCAATCTGTATAAACATGGAAATATCTACACCGCTACCTGTATAAACATGGAAATATCAGTACCGCTATCTGTATGAACATGGAAATATCTACAGCGCTATCTCTATGAACATGGAAATTTCTACACCGCTATCTGTATGAACATGGAAATAGCTACACCGCTATCTGTATGAACATGGAAATATCTACACCACTACCTGTATGAACATGGAAATATCTACACAGCTATCTGTATGAACCTGGATATATCTACGCAGCCATCTGGATGAACACGGAAATAACTACACCGCTATCTGTAAGAACATGGAAATATCTATACCGCTATCTGTGTAAATATGCATACATCTTCACCGCTATCTGTATAAACATGGAAATATCTACACCGCTATCTGTATGAACATGGAAATATCTACACAGCTATCTGTTTGGACATGGAAATATCTACACCGCTATCTGCATGAAAATGGAAATATCTACACAGCTGTCTGCATATACATGGAAATGTCTACACAGCTATCTCTTTACACATGGAAATAACTACACCGCTGTCTGTATGAACATGGAAATATCTACACCGCTATCTGTATGAACATGGAAATACCTACACCGCTATCTGTATGAACATGGATATATCTACACAGCCCTCTGGATGAACATGGAAATATCCACACCGCTATCAGTGTAAACATGCATACATCTTCACCGCTAGCTGTATAAACATGGAAATATCTACACCGCTATCTGTATGAACGTGGAAATATCTACACCGCTATCTGTTTGAAGATGGAAATATATACACCGCTATCTGCATGAAAATGGAAATATCTACACCGCTATCTGCATATACATGGAAATATCTACACAGCTATCTCTTTACACATGGAAATAACTACACCGCAATCTGTATGAACATGGAAATATCTACACCGCCATCTGTATGAACATGGAAATATCTGCATCGCCATCTGTATGAACATATAAGTATGTACACCTCCATCTGTATTAAGATGGAGATATCTACACCGCTATCTGAATAAACATGGAAATATCTACACCGCTATCTGTATAAACATGGAGATATCTACACCGCTATCTGTATAAACATGGAAATATGTACACCACTACCTGTATAAACATGGAAATATCAGCACCGCTATCTGTATGAACCTGGAAATATCTACACCGCTATCTGTATGAACATGGAAATATCTACACCGCTATCTGTATGAACATAGAAATATCTACAAATCTATCTGAATGAACATGGAAATATCTACACCGCTATCTGTCTGAACATGGAAATATCTACACTGCTATCTGCATGAAAATGGAAATATCTACAATGCTACCTGCATATACATGGAAATATCTACGCAGCTATCTCTTTACACATGGAAATAACTACACCGCTATATCTATAAACATGGAAACATCTACACCGACATCTGTATGAACATGGAGGTATCTGCACCGCCATGTGTATTAACATATAAATATGTACACCGCCATCTGTATTAAGAAGGAAATATCTACACCGCTATCAGTATGAACATGGAAATAGATACACCGCTATCTGTTTGAACATGGAAATATCTAAACCGCTATCTGCATAAAAATAGAAATATCTACACAGCTATCTGCATATACATGGAAATATCTACAAAGCTATCTCTTTACACATGGAAATAACTACACCGCTATCTCTATAAACACGGAAATATCTACACCGCCATCTATATGAACATGGAAATATCTGCACCGCCACCTGTATGAACATATAAATATCTACACCGCCATCTGTATAAACATGGAAATACCTTCACCGCTATCTGTATAAACATGGAAATATCTACACCGCTACCTGTATAAACATGGAAATATCAGCACTGCTATCTGTATGAACATGGAAATATCTACACCGCTATCTCTATGAACATGGAAATATCTACACCGCTATCTGTATGAACATGGAAATAGCTACACCGCTATCTGTATGAACACGGAATTATCTACACCGCTATCTGTATGAACATGGAAATATCAACACCGCTATCTGTATGAACATGGATATATCTACACAGCCATCTGGATGAACATGGAAATATCTACACCGCTATCTGCATGAACATGGAAATATCTACACCGTTATCTGTTTAAATATGCATATATCTTCACCGCAATCAGTATAAGCATGGAAATATCAGCACCGCTATCTGTATGAAGGTGGAAATATCTACACCGCTATCTGTTTGAACATGGAAATATCTAAACCGCTATCAGCAAGAAAATGGAAATATCTACACAGCTATCTGCTTATACATGGAAATATCTACACAGCTATCTCTTTACACATGGAAATAACTTCACCGCTATCTGAATGAACATGGAAATATCTACACCGCCATCTGTATGAACATGGAAATATCTGCACCGTCATCTGTATGAACATATAAATATCTACGCAGCCATCTGTATTAAGATGGAGATATCTACACAGCTATCTGTATAAACATGGAAATTTCTACACCGCTATCTGTATAAACATGGAAATATCTACACCGCTATCTGTATAAACATGGAAATATCAGCACCGTTATCTGTTTGAACATGGAAATATCTAAACCGCTATCTGCATGAAAATGGAAATATCTACAAAGCTATCTGCATATACATGGAAATATCTACAAAGCTATCTCTTTACACATGGAAATAACTACAGCGCTATCTCTATAAACATGGAAATAGCTACACCGCCATCTGAATGAACATGGAAATAACTGCACCGCCATCTGTATGAACATAAAATATCTACACCGCCATCTATATTAAAATGGAGATATCTACACCTCTATCTGAATGAACCTGGAGATATCTACACCACAATCTGTATGAACATGGAAATATCTACACCGCTATCTGTATGAACATGGAAATACCTTCACCGCCATCTGTATGAACATGGATATGTCTACACAGCCATCTGGATGAACATGGAAATATCTACACCGATATCTGTATGAACATGGAAATATCTACACCGCTATCTGTATGAACATGGAAATATCTACACCACTATCTGTATGAACATGGAAATATCTACACCGATATCTGTATGAACATGGAAATATCTTCACCGCCATCTGTATGAACAAGGAAATATCTACACAGCAATCTGGATGAACATGGAAATATCTACACCGCTATCTGTATGAACATGGAAATATCTACACCGCTATCTCTGTAAACATGGAAATATCTACACCGCTATCTGTATGAACATGGAAATATCTACACCGCTATCTGTATGAACATGGAAATATCTTCACCGCCATCTCTATGAACATGGATATATCTACAGAGCCATCTGGATGAACACGGAAATATCCACAAAGCTATCTGTATGAACATGGAAATACATACACCGCTATCTGTGTAAACATGCATACATCTTCACCGCTATCTGTATAAACATGGAAATATCTACACCGCTATCTGTATGAACATGGAAATATGTACACCGCTATCTGTTTGAACATGGACATATCTACTCCGCTATCTGCATGAAAATGGATATATCTACACAGCTATCCGCATATACATGGAAATCTCTACAAAGCTATCCCTTTACACATGGAAATAACTACACCACTATCTCTATAAACATGGAAATATCTACACCACCATCTGTATGAACATGGAAATATCTCCACCGCCATCTGTGTGAACATAGAAATATCTACACCGCCATCTGTGTTAAGATGGAGATATCTACACCGCTATCTGCATAAACCTGGAAATATCTACACCGATATCTGTATAAAGATGGAAATATCTACACTGCTATCTGTATAAACATGGAAATATCTACACTGCTACCTGTATAAACATGGAAATATCAGCACCGCTATCTGTTTGAACATGGAAATATCTACACCGCTATCTATACGAACATGGAAATATCTACACCGCTATCTGTATGAACATGGAAATATCTACACCGCTATCTGTATGAACATGGAAATATCTACACCTCTATCTGTTTGAACATGGAAATATGTACACCGCTATCTGCATGAGAATGGAAATATCTACACTGCTATCTGCATATACATGGAAATATCTACACACCTATCTCTTTACACATGGAAATAACTACACCGCTCTCTCTATGAACATGGAAATATCTTCACCGCCGTCTGTATGGACATGGAAATATCTGCACCGCCAACCTTATGAACATATAAATATCTACACAGCCATCTGTATTAACATGGAGATATCTACACCGCTATCTGTATGAACATGGAAATATCTACACCTCTATCTGTATAAACATGGAAATATCTACACCACTATCTGTATAAACATGGAAATATCTTCACCGCTACCTGTATAAACATGGAAATATTAGCACCGCTATCTGTATGAACATGGAAATATCTACACCGCTATCTGTATGAACATGGAAATATCTACATTGCTATCTGTATGAACATGGAAATATCTACACCGCTATCTGTATGAACATGGAAATATCTACACCGCTATCTGAATGAACATGGATATATCTACACAGCCCTCTGGATGAACTTGGAAATAACCACACCTCTATCTGTGTAAACATGCATAAATCTTCACCGCTATCTGTATAAACATGGAAATATCTACACCACTATCTGTATGAACATGGAAATATCTACACCGCTATCTGTTTGAAGATGGAAATATATACACCGCTATCTGCATGAAAATGGAAATATCTACACAGCTATCTGCATACGCATGGAAATATCTACACAGCTATCTCTTTACACGTGGAAATAACTACACCGCTATCTGTATGAAGATGGAAATATCTACACCGCCATCTGTATGAACATGGAAATATCTGCACCGCCGTCTGTATGAACATATAAATATCTACACCGCCATCTGTATTAAGATGGAGATATCTACACCGCTATGTGAATAAACATGGAAATATCAACACCGCTATCTGTATAAACATGGAAATATCTACACCGCTATCTGTATAAACATGGAAATATCTACCCCGCTACCTGTATGAACATGGAAATATCTACACCGCTATCTGTATGAACATGGAAATATCTACACCGCCATCTGTATGAACATGGAAATATCTGCACCGCCATCTGTATGAACATATAAATATCTACACCCCCATCTGTATTAAGATGGAGATATCTACACCACTATCTGTATAAACATGGAAATATCTACACCTCTATCTGTATAAACATGGAAACATCAACACCGCTATCTGTATAAACATGGAAATATCTACAACGCTACCTGTACAAACATGGAAATAGGACCGCTATCTGTATGAACATGGAAATATCTACACCGCTATCTGTATGAACATGGAAATATCTACACCGCTATCTGTATGAACATGGAAATATCTACACCGCTATCTTTATGAACATGGAAATATCTACAAAGCTATCTGAATGAACATGGAAATATCTACACCGCTATCTGTTTGAACATGTAAATATCTACACCGCTATCTACATGAAAATGGAAATATCTAAAAAGCTATCTGCATATACATGGAAATATCTACACAGCTATCTCTTTACACATGGAAATAACTACACCGCTATATCTATAAACATGGAAATATCTACCCCGCCATCTGTATGAACATGGAAATATCTGCACCGCCATCTGTATGAACATATAAATATCTACACCGCCATCTGTATTAAGAAGGAAATATCTAAACCGCTATCTATATAAACATGGAAATATCTACACCGCTGCCTGTATAAACATGGAAATATCAGCACCGCTATCTGTATGAACATGGAAATATCTACACCGCTATCTGTATGAACATGGAAATATCTACACTGCTATCTGTATGAACATGGAAATAGCTACACCGCTATCTGTATGAACATGGAAATATCTACACCGCTATCTGTATGAACATGGAAATATCTACACCGCCATCTGTATGAACATGGAAATATCTGCACCGCCATCTGTATGAACAAATAAATATCTACACCTCCATCTGTATTAAGATGGAGATATCTACACCGCTATCTGTATAAACATGGAAATATCTACACCTCTATCTGTATAAACATGGAAACATCTACACCGCTATCTGTGTAAACATGGAAATATCTACAACGCTACCTGTACAAACATGGAAATAGGACCGCTATCTGTATGAACATGGAAATATCTACACCGCTATCTGTATGAACATGGATATATCTACACCGCTATCTTTATGAACATGGAAATATCTACAAAGCTATCTGAATGAACATGGAAATATCTACACCGCTATCTGTTTGAACATGTAAATATCTACACCGCTATCTACATGAAAATGGAAATATCTAAAAAGCTATCTGCATATACATGGAAATATCTACACAGCTATCTCTTTACACATGGAAATAACTACACCGCTATATCTATAAACATGGAAATATCTACCCCGCCATCTGTATGAACATGGAAATATCTGCACTGCCATCTGTATGAACATATAAATATCTACACCGCCATCTGTATTAAGAAGGAAATATCTAAACCGCTATCTATATAAACATGGAAATATCTACACCGCTGCCTGTATAAACATGGAAATATCAGCACCGCTATCTGTATGAACATGGAAATATCTACACCGCTATCTGTATGAACATGGAAATAGCTACACCGCTATCTGTATGAACATGGAAATATCTACACCGCTATCTGTATGAACATGGAAATATCTACACCGCCATCTGTATGAACATGGAAATATCTGCACCGCCATCTGTATGAACATATAAATATCTACACCGCCATCTGTATAAAGATGGAGATATCTACACCGCTATCTGTATAAACATGGAAATATCTACACCTCTATCTGTATAACCATGGAAACATCTACACCGCTATCTGTATAAACATGGAAATATCTACAACGCTACCTGTACAAACATGGAAATAGGACCGCTATCTGTATGAACATGGAAATATCTACACCGCTATCTGTATGAACATGGAAATATCTACACCGCTATCTGTATGAACATGGAAATATCTACACCGCTATCTTTATGAACATGGAAATATCTACAAAGCTATCTGAATGAACATGGAATTATCTACACCGCTATCTGTTTGAACATGTAAATATCTACACCACTATCTACATGAAAATGGAAATATCTAAAAAGCTATCTGCATATACATGGAAATATCTACACAGCTATCTCTTTACACATGGAAATAACTACACCGCTATATCTATAAACATGGAAATATCTACCCCGCCATCTGTATGAACATGGAAATATCTGCACCGCCATCTGTATGAACATATAAATATCTACACCGCCATCTGTATTAAGAAGGAAATATCTAAACCGCTATCTATATAAACATGGAAATATCTACACCGCTGCCTGTATAAACATGGAAATATCAGCACCGCTATCTGTATGAACATGGAAATATCTACACCGCTATCTGTATGAACATGGAAATATCTACACTGCTATCTGCATAAACATTTAAATATCTACACAGCTATCTCTTTAAACATGGAAATAACTACACCGCTATCTGTATGAACATGGAAATACCTACACCGCCATGTGTATCAACATGGAAATATCTTCACCGCCATCTGTATGAACATATAAATATCTACACCGCCATCTGTATTAAGATGGAGATATCTACTCTGCTATCTGTATAAACATGGAAATATCTACACTGCCATCTGTATGAACATATAAATATCTACAACATCATCTGTATTAAGAAGGAAATATCTAAACCGCTATGTGTATAAACATGGAAATATCTACACCGCTGCCTGTATAAACATGGAAATATCAGCACCGCTATCTGTTTGAACATGGAAATATCTACACCGCTATCGGTGTGAACATGGAAATATCTACACCGCTGTCTGTATGAACATGGAAATCGCTACACCGCTATCTGTATGAACATGGATATATCTACACAGCCATCTGGATGAACATGGAAATATCTACACCGCTATCTGTGTAAACATGCATACATCTTCACCGCTATCTGTATAAACATGGAAATATCTACACTGCTATCAGTATGAACATTTAAATATCTACACCGCTATCTGTATGAACATGGAAATATCTACACCGCTATCTGTTTGAACATGGAAATATCTACACCGCTATCTGTATGAACATGGAAATATCTACACCGCTATCTGTTTGAACATGGAAATATCTACACCGCTATCTGCGTGAAAATGGAAATATCTACACTGCTATCTGCATATACATGGAAATATCTACACAGCTATCTCTTTACACATGGAAATAACTACAACGCTCTCTGTATGAACATGGAAATATCTACAACGCCATCTGTTTGAACATGGAAATATCTGCACCGCCATCTGTATGAACATATAAATATCTACACCGCCATCTGTATTAAGATGGAGATAGCTACACCGCTATCTGTATAAACATGGAAATATCTATACCTCTATCTGTATAAACATGGAAACATCTACACCGCTATCTGTATAAACATGGAAATATCTACACCGCTACCTGTACAAACATGGAAATAGCACCGCTATCTGTATGAACATGGAAATATCTACACCGCTATCTGTATGAACATGGAAATATCTACACCGCTATCTGTATGAACATGGAAATATCTACACCGCTATCTTTATGAACATGGATATATCTACAAAGCTATCTGAATGAACATGGAAATATCTACACCGCTATCTGTTTGAACATGGAAATATCTACACCGCTATCTACATGAAAATGGAAATATCTACAAAGCTATCTGCATATACATGGAAATATCTACACAGATATCTCTTTACACATGGAAATAACTACACCGCTATATCTATAAACATGGAAATATCTTCACCGCCATCTGTATGACCATGGAAATATCTGCACCGCCATCTGTATGAACATATAAATATCTACACCGCCATCTGTATTAAGAAGGAAATATCTAAACCGCTATATATATAAACATGGAAATATCTATACCGCTGCCTCTATAAACATGGAAATATCAGCACCGCTATCTGTATGAACATGGAAATATCTACACCGCTATCTGTATGAACATGGAAATATCTACACCGATATCTGTATGAACATGGAAATAGCTACACCGTTATCTGTATGAACATGGAAATAGCTACACCGCTATCAGTATGAACATGGAAATATCTACACCGCTATCTGTATGAACATGGATATATCTACACAGCCATCTGGATGAACATGGAAATATCTACACCGCTATCTGTGTAAACATGCATACATCTTCACCGCTATCTGTATAAACATGGAAATATCTACACTACTATCTGTATGAACATGGAAATATCTGCACCGCTATCTGTATGAACATGGAAATATCTACACCGCTATCTGTTTGAACATGGAAATATCTACACCGCTATCTGTTTGAACATGGAAATATCTACACCGCTATTTGTATGAACATGGAAATATCTACACCGCTATCTGCGTGAAAATGGAAATATCTGCACTGCTATCTGCATATACATGGAAATATCTACACAGCTATCTCTTTACACATGGAAATAACTACACCGCTCTCTGTATGAACATGGAAACATCTACACCGCCATCTGTATGAACATGGAAATATCTGCACCGCCGTCTGTATGAACATATAAATATCTACACCGCCATGTGTATTAAGAAGGAGATATCTACACCGCTATCTGTATAAACATGGAAATATCTTCACCGCTACCTGTATAAACATGGAAATATCTACACCGCTATCTGTATAAACATGGAAATATCTACACCGCTACCTGTATAAACATGGAAATATCAGCACCACCATCTGTATGAACATGGAAATATCTACACCACTATCAGTATGAACATGGAAATATCTACACTGCTATCTGTATGAACATGGAAATATCTACAAAGCTATCTGAATGAACAAGGAAATATCTACACCGCTATCTGTTTGAACATGTAAATATCTACACCGCTATCTGCATGAAAATGGAAATATCTACAAAGCTATCTGCATATACATGGAACTATCTACACAGCTATCTCTTTACACATGGAAACAACTACACTGCTATCTCTATAAACACGGAAATATCTACACCGCCATCTGTATGAACGTGGAAATATCTGGGCCGCCATCTAAATGAACATATAAATATCTACACCGCCATCTGTATTAAGATGGAGATATCTACATCGCTATCTGTATAAACTTGGAAATATCTACACCGCTATCTGTATAAACATGGAAATACCTACACCGCTATCTGTATAAACATGGAAATATCTACACCGCTATCTGTATGAACATGGAAATATCTACACCGCTATCTGTATGAACATGGAAATATCTACTCCACTATCTCTATGAACATGGAAATATCTACACCGCTATCTGTATGAACATGGAAATAGCTACACCGCTATCTGTATGAACATGGAAATATCTACACCACTATCTGTATAAACATGGAAATATCTACACCGCTATCTGTATAAACATGGAAATATCAGCACCGCTATCTGTATGAACATGGAAATATCAGCCCCTCTCTCTGTATGAACATGGAAGTATCTACACCGCTATCTGTATGAACATGGAAATAGCTACACCGCTTTCTGTATGAACATGGATATATCTACACAGCCATCTGGATGAACATGGAAATATCTACACCGCTATCTGTGTAAACATGCATACATCTTCACCGCTATCTGTATAAACATGGAAATATCTACACCGCTATCTGTATGAACATGGAAATATCTACACTGCTATCTGTATGAACATGGAAATATCTACACCGCTATCTGTTTGAACATGGAAATATCTACACCGCTATCTGCGTGAAAATGGAAATATCTGCACTGCTCTCTGCATATACATGGAAATATCTACACAGCTATCTCTTTACACATGGAAATAACTACACCGCTCTCTGTATGAACATGGAAACATCTACACCGCCATCTGTATGAACATGGAAATATCTGCACCGCCATCTGATTGAACATATAAATATCTACACTGCCATCTGTATTAAGATGGAGATACCTACACCGCTATCTGAATAAACATGGAAATATCTACACCTCTATCTGTATAAACATGGAAATATCTACACCGCTCTCTGTATAAACATGGAAATATCTACACTGCTACCTGTATAAACATGGAAATATCAGCACCGCTTTCTTTATGAACATGGAAATATCTACAAAGCTATCTGTATGAACATGGAACTATCTACACTGCTATCTGTATGAACATGGAAATATCTACACCGCTATCTGTATGAACATGGAAATATCTACACCGCTATCTGTATGAACATGGATATATCTACACAGCCCTCTGGATGAACATGGAAATATCCACACCGCTATCTGTGTAAACATGCATTCATCTTCACCGCTATCTGGATATACATGGAAATGTCTACAAAGCTTTCTGTATGAACATGGAAATATCTACACCGCTATCTGTTTGAAGATGGAAATACATACACCGCTATATGCATGAAAATGGAAATATCTACACAGCTATCTGCATACACATGGAAATATCTACACAGCTATCTCTTTACACATGGAAATAACTACACCGCTATCTGTATGAACATGGAATTATCTACACCGCCATCTGTACGAACATGGAAATATCTGCACCGCCACCTGTATGAACATATAAATATCTACACCGCCATCTGTATTAAGAAGGAAATATCTAAACCGCTATCTGTATGAACATGGAAATATCTACACCGCTATCTTTATGAACATGGAAATATCTACAAAGCTATCTGAATGAACATGGAAATATCTACACCGCTATCTGTTTGAACATGGAAATATCTACACCGCTATCTACATGAAAATGGAAATATCTACAAAGCTATCTGCATATACATGGAAATATCTACACAGATATCTCTTTACACATGGAAATAACTACACCGCTATATCTATAAACATGGAAATATCTTCACCGCCATCTGTATGACCATGGAAATATCTGCACCGCCATCTGTATGAACATATAAATATCTACACCGCCATCTGTATTAAGAAGGAAATATCTAAACCGCTATATATATAAACATGGAAATATCTATACCGCTGCCTCTATAAACATGGAAATATCAGCACCGCTATCTGTATGAACATGGAAATATCTACACCGCTATCTGTATGAACATGGAAATATCTACACCGATATCTGTATGAACATGGAAATAGCTACACCGTTATCTGTATGAACATGGAAATAGCTACACCGCTATCAGTATGAACATGGAAATATCTACACCGCTATCTGTATGAACATGGATATATCTACACAGCCATCTGGATGAACATGGAAATATCTACACCGCTATCTGTGTAAACATGCATACATCTTCACCGCTATCTGTATAAACATGGAAATATCTACACTACTATCTGTATGAACATGGAAATATCTGCACCGCTATCTGTATGAACATGGAAATATCTACACCGCTATCTGTTTGAACATGGAAATATCTACACCGCTATCTGTTTGAACATGGAAATATCTACACCGCTATTTGTATGAACATGGAAATATCTACACCGCTATCTGTTTGAACATGGAAATATCTACACCGCTATCTGCGTGAAAATGGAAATATCTGCACTGCTATCTGCATATACATGGAAATATCTACACAGCTATCTCTTTACACATGGAAATAACTACACCGCTCTCTGTATGAATATGGAAACATCTACACAGCCATCTGTATGAACATGGAAATATCTGCACCGCCGTCTGTATGAACATATAAATATCTACACCGCCATCTGTATTAAGAAGGAGATATCTACACCGCTATCTGTATAAACATGGAAATATCTTCACCGCTACCTGTATAAACATGGAAATATCTACACCGCTATCTGTATAAACATGGAAATATCTACACCGCTACCTGTATAAACATGGAAATATCAGCACCACCATCTGTATGAAGATGGAAATATCTACACCACTATCAGTATGAACATGGAAATATCTACACTGCTATCTGTATGAACATGGAAATATCTACAAAGCTATCTGAATGAACAAGGAAATATCTACACCGCTATCTGTTTGAACATGTAAATATCTACACCGCTATCTGCATGAAAATGGAAATATCTACAAAGCTATCTGCATATACATGGAACTATCTACACAGCTATCTCTTTACACATGGAAACAACTACACTGCTATCTCTATAAACACGGAAATATCTACACCGCCATCTGTATGAACGTGGAAATATCTGGGCCGCCATCTAAATGAACATATAAATATCTACACCGCCATCTGTATTAAGATGGAGATATCTACATCGCTATCTGTATAAACTTGGAAATATCTACACCGCTATCTGTATAAACATGGAAATACCTACACCGCTATCTGTATAAACATGGAAATATCTACACCGCTACCTGTATAAACATGGAAATATCAGCACCGCTATCTGTATGAACATGGAAATATCTACTCCGCTATCTCTATGAACATGGAAATATCTACACCGCTATCTGTATGAACATGGAAATAGCTACACCGCTATCTGTATGAACATGGAAATATCTACACCACTATCTGTATAAACATGGAAATATCTACACCGCTATCTGTATAAACATGGAAATATCAGCACCGCTATCTGTATGAACATGGAAATATCAGCCCCTCTCTCTGTATGAACATGGAAGTATCTACACCGCTATCTGTATGAACATGGAAATAGCTACACCGCTTTCTGTATGAACATGGATATATCTACACAGCCATCTGGATGAACATGGAAATATCTACACCGCTATCTGTGTAAACATGCATACATCTTCACCGCTATCTGTATAAACATGGAAATATCTACACCGCTATCTGTATGAACATGGAAATATCTACACTGCTATCTGTATGAACATGGAAATATCTACACCGCTATCTGTTTGAACATGGAAATATCTACACCGCTATCTGCGTGAAAATGGAAATATCTGCACTGCTCTCTGCATATACATGGAAATATCTACACAGCTATCTCTTTACACATGGAAATAACTACACCGCTCTCTGTATGAACATGGAAACATCTACACCGCCATCTGTATGAACATGGAAATATCTGCACCGCCATCTGATTGAACATATAAATATCTACACTGCCATCTGTATTAAGATGGAGATACCTACACCGCTATCTGAATAAACATGGAAATATCTACACCTCTATCTGTATAAACATGGAAATATCTACACCGCTCTCTGTATAAACATGGAAATATCTACACTGCTACCTGTATAAACATGGAAATATCAGCACCGCTTTCTTTATGAACATGGAAATACCTACAAAGCTATCTGTATGAACATGGAACTATCTACACTGCTATCTGTATGAACATGGAAATATCTACACCGCTATCTGTATGAACATGGAAATATCTACCCCGCTATCTGTATGAACATGGATATATCTACACAGCCCTCTGGATGAACATGGAAATATCCACACCGCTATCTGTGTAAACATGCATTCATCTTCACCGCTATCTGTATATACATGGAAATATCTACAAAGCTTTCTGTATGAACATGGAAATATCTACACCGCTATCTGTTTGAAGATGGAAATACATACTCCGCTATATGCATGAAAATGGAAATATCTACACAGCTATCTGCATACACATGGAAATATCTACACAGCTATCTCTTTACACATGGAAATAACTACACCGCTATCTGTATGAACATGGAAATATCTACACCGCCATCTGTATGAACATGGAAATATCTGCACCGCCACCTGTATGAACATATAAATATCTACACCGCCATCTGTATTAAGAAGGAAATATCTAAACCGCTATCTGTATGAACATGGAAATATCTACACCGCTATCTTTATGAACATGGAAATATCTACAAAGCTATCTGAATGAACATGGAAATATCTACACCGCTATCTGTTTGAACATGGAAATATCTACACCGCTATCTACATGAAAATGGAAATATCTACAAAGCTATCTGCATATACATGGAAATATCTACACAGATATCTCTTTACACATGGAAATAACTACACCGCTATATCTATAAACATGGAAATATCTTCACCGCCATCTGTATGACCATGGAAATATCTGCACCGCCATCTGTATGAACATATAAATATCTACACCGCCATCTGTATTAAGAAGGAAATATCTAAACCGCTATATATATAAACATGGAAATATCTATACCGCTGCCTCTATAAACATGGAAATATCAGCACCGCTATCTGTATGAACATGGAAATATCTACACCGCTATCTGTATGAACATGGAAATATCTACACCGATATCTGTATGAACATGGAAATAGCTACACCGTTATCTGTATGAACATGGAAATAGCTACACCGCTATCAGTATGAACATGGAAATATCTACACCGCTATCTGTATGAACATGGATATATCTACACAGCCATCTGGATGAACATGGAAATATCTACACCGCTATCTGTGTAAACATGCATACATCTTCACCGCTATCTGTATAAACATGGAAATATCTACACTACTATCTGTATGAACATGGAAATATCTGCACCGCTATCTGTATGAACATGGAAATATCTACACCGCTATCTGTTTGAACATGGAAATATCTACACCGCTATCTGTTTGAACATGGAAATATCTACACCGCTATTTGTATGAACATGGAAATATCTACACCGCTATCTGTTTGAACATGGAAATATCTACACCGCTATCTGCGTGAAAATGGAAATATCTGCACTGCTATCTGCATATACATGGAAATATCTACACAGCTATCTCTTTACACATGGAAATAACTACACCGCTCTCTGTATGAACATGGAAACATCTACACCGCCATCTGTATGAACATGGAAATATCTGCACCGCCGTCTGTATGAACATATAAATATCTACACCGCCATCTGTATTAAGAAGGAGATATCTACACCGCTATCTGTATAAACATGGAAATATCTTCACCGCTACCTGTATAAACATGGAAATATCTACACCGCTATCTGTATAAACATGGAAATATCTACACCGCTACCTGTATAAACATGGAAATATCAGCACCACCATCTGTATGAACATGGAAATATCTACACCACTATCAGTATGAACATGGAAATATCTACACTGCTATCTGTATGAACATGGAAATATCTACAAAGCTATCTGAATGAACAAGGAAATATCTACACCGCTATCTGTTTGAACATGTAAATATCTACACCGCTATCTGCATGAAAATGGAAATATCTACAAAGCTATCTGCATATACATGGAACTATCTACACAGCTATCTCTTTACACATGGAAACAACTACACTGCTATCTCTATAAACACGGAAATATCTACACCGCCATCTGTATGAACGTGGAAATATCTGGGCCGCCATCTAAATGAACATATAAATATCTACACCGCCATCTGTATTAAGATGGAGATATCTACATCGCTATCTGTATAAACTTGGAAATATCTACACCGCTATCTGTATAAACATGGAAATATCTACACCGCTATCTGTATACACATGGAAATATCTACACCGCTACCTGTATAAACATGGAAATATCAGCACCGCTATCTGTATGAACATGGAAATATCTACTCCGCTATCTCTATGAACATGGAAATATCTACACCGCTATCTGTATGAACATGGAAATAGCTACACCGCTATCTGTATGAACATGGAAATATCTAAACCACTATCTGTATAAACATGGAAATATCTACACCGCTATCTGTATAAACATGGAAATATCAGCACCGCTATCTGTATGAACATGGAAATATCAGCCCCTCTCTCTGTATGAACATGGAAGTATCTACACCGCTATCTGTATGAACATGGAAATAGCTACACCGCTTTCTGTATGAACATGGATATATCTACACAGCCATCTGGATGAAAATGGAAATATCTACACCGCTATCTGTGTAAACATGCATACATCTTCACCGCTATCTGTATAAACATGGAAATATCTACACCGCTATCTGTATGAACATGGAAATATCTACACTGCTATCTGTATGAACATGGAAATATCTACACCGCTATCTGTTTGAACATGGAAATATCTACACCGCTATCTGCGTGAAAATGGAAATATCTGCACTGCTCTCTGCATATACATGGAAATATCTACACAGCTATCTCTTTACACATGGAAATAACTACACCGCTCTCTGTATGAACATGGAAACATCTACACCGCCATCTGTATGAACATGGAAATATCTGCACCGCCATCTGATTGAACATATAAATATCTACACTGCCATCTGTATTAAGATGGAGATACCTACACCGCTATCTGAATAAACATGGAAATATCTACACCTCTATCTGTATAAACATGGAAATATCTACACCGCTCTCTGTATAAACATGGAAATATCTACACTGCTACCTGTATAAACATGGAAATATCAGCACCGCTTTCTTTATGAACATGGAAATATCTACAAAGCTATCTGTATGAACATGGAACTATCTACACTGCTATCTGTATGAACATGGAAATATCTACACCGCTATCTGTATGAACATGGAAATATCTACACCGCTATCTGTATGAACATGGATATATCTACACAGCCCTCTGGATGAACATGGAAATATCCACACCGCTATCTGTGTAAACATGCATTCATCTTCACCGCTATCTGTATATACATGGAAATATCTACAAAGCTTTCTGTATGAACATGGAAATATCTACACCGCTATCTGTTTGAAGATGGAAATACATACACCGCTATCTGCATGAAAATGGAAATATCTACACAGCTATCTGCATACACATGGAAATATCTACACAGCTATCTCTTTACACATGGAAATAACTACACCGCTATCTGTATGAACATGGAAATATCTACACCGCCATCTGTACGAACATGGAAATATCTGCACCGCCACCTGTATGAACATATAAATATCTACACCGCCATCTGTATTAAGAAGGAAATATCTAAACCGCTATCTGTATGAACATGGATATAGCTACACCGTTATCTGTATGAACATGGGAATAGCTACACCGCTATCTGTATGAACATGGAAATATCTACACCGCCATCTGTATGAACATATAAATATCTACACCGCTATCTGTATGAACATGGAAATAGCTACACCACTATCTGTATGAACATGGAATTATCTACACCACTATCTGTATGAACATGGATATATCTACACAGCCATCTGGATGAACATGGAAATATCTACACCGCTATCTGTATGAACATGGAAATATCTACACCGCTATCTGTATGAACATGGATATATCTACACAGCCATCTGGATGAACATGGAAATATCTACATCGCTCTCTGTGTAAACATGCATAGATCTTCACCGCTATCTGAATAAACATGGAAATATCTACACCACTATCTGTATGAACATGGAAATATATACACCGCTATCTGTATGAACATGGAAATATCTACACAGCTATCTGTTTGAACGTGTAAATCTCTACACAGCTATCTGCATGAAAATGGAAATATCTACACTGCTATCTGCATATACATTTAAACGTCTACACAGCTATCTCTTTACACATGGAAATATCTACACCGCTATCTGTATGAACATGGAAATATCTACGCCGCCATCTGTATGAACTTGGAAATATCTGCACTGCCATCTGTATGAACCTATAAATATCTACCCCGCCATCTGTATGAAGATGGAGATATCTACACTGCTATCTGTATAAACATGGAAATATCTACACCGCCATCTGTATGAACATATAAATATCTACACCGCCATCTGTATTAAGAAGGAAATATCTAAACCGCTATCTGTATAAACATGGAAATATCTACACCGCTGCCTGTATAAACATGGAAATATCAGCACCGATATCTGTATGAACATGGAAATATCTACACCGCTATGTGTATGAACATGGGAATATCTACACCGCTATCTGTATGAACATGGAAATAGCTACACCGCTATCTGTATGAACATGGATATATCCACACAGCCGTCTGGATGAACATGGAAATATCTACACCGCTATCTGTGTAAACATGCATACATCTTCACCGCTATCTGTATAAACATGGAAATATCTACACCGCTATCTGTATGAACATGGAAATATCTACTCCGCTATCTGTATGGACATGGAAATATCTACACCGCAATCTGTTTGAACATGGAAATATCTACACCGCTATCTGCATGAAAATGGAAATATCTACACTGCTATCTGCATATACATTTAAATGTCTACACAGTTATCTCTTTACACATGGAAATAACTACACTGCTATCTGTATGAACATGGAAATATCTACAGCGCCATCTGTACGAACATGGAAATATCTGCACCGCCATCTGTATGAACATATAAATATCTACACCACCATCTGTATTAAGATGGAGATATATACACTGCTATCTGTATAAACATGGAAATATCTACACCGCTATCTGTATAAACATGGAAATATCTACACCGCTATCTGTAAAAACATGGAAATGTCTACACAACTACCTGTATAAACATGGAAATATCAGCACCGCTATCTGTATGAACATGGAAATATCTAAACCGCTATCTGTATGAACACGGAAATATCTACACTGCTATCTGTATGAATATTTAAATATCTACACCGCTATCTTTATGAACATGGAAATATGTACACCGCTATCTGTTTGTACTTGGAAATATCTACACCGCTGTCTGCATGAAAATGGAAATATCTACACAGCTATCTGCATATACATGGAAATATCTACAGAGCTATCTCTTAACACTTGAAAATAACTACACCGCTATCTCTATAAACATGGAAATATCTACACCGCCATCTGTATGAACATGGAAATATCTGCACCGCCATCTGTATGAACATATAAATATCTACACCGCCATCTGTATTAAGAAGGAGATATCTATACCGCTATCTGTATAAACATGGAAATATCTACACCGTTACCTGTATAAACATGGAAATATCTTCACCGCTATCTGTATAAACATGGAAATATCTACACCGCTACCTGTATAAACATGGAAATATCAGCACCGCTATCTGTATGAACATGGAAATATCTACACCACTTTCAGTATGAACATGGAAATATCTACACTGCTATCTGTATGAACATGGAAATATCTACAAAGCTATCTGAATGAACAAGGAAATATCTACACCGCTATCTGTTTGAACATGTAAATATCTACACCGCTATCTGCATGAAAATGGAAATATCTACAAAGCTATCTGCATATACATGGAACTATCTACACATCTATCTCTTTACACATTGAAATAACTACACCGCTATCTCTATAAACACGGAAATATCTACACTGCCATCTGTATGAACGTGGAAATATCTGCGCCGCCATCTAAATGAACACATAAATATCTACATCGCCATCTGTATTAAGATGGAGATATCTACATTGCTATCTGTATAAACTTGGAAATATCTACACCGCTCTCTGTATAAACATGGAAATACCTACACCGCTATCTGTATAAACATGGAAATATCTACACCGCTACCTGTATAAACATGGAAATATCAGCACCGCTATCTGTATGAACATGGAAATATCTACTCCGCTATCTCTATGAACATGGAAATATCTACACCGCTATCTGTATGAACATGGAAATAGCTACACTGCTATCTGTATGAACATGGAAATATCTACACCACTATCTGTATAAACATGGAAATATCTACACCGCTATCTGTATAAACATGGAAATATCAGCACCGCTATCTGTATGAACATGGAAATATCAGACCCTCTATCTGTATGAACATGGAAGTATCTACACCGCTATCTGTATGAACATGGAAATATATGCACCGCTATCTGTTTGAACATGGAAATATCTAAACCGCTACCTGCATGAAAATGGAAATATATACACAGCTATGTGCATATACACGGAAATATCTACACAGCTATCTCTTTACACATGGAAATAACTACACAGCTATCTGTATGAACATGGAAATATCTTCACCGCCATCTCTATGAACATGGATATATCTACACAGCCATCTGGATGAACATGGAAATATCTACACCGCTATCTGTGTAAACATGCATAGATCTTCACCGCTATCTGTATAAACATGGAAATATCTACACCGCTATCTGTATGAACATGGAAATATCTACACCGCTATCTGTATGAACATGGAAATATCTACACCGCTATCTGTTTGAACATGGAAATATCTACACCGCTATCTGCATGAAAATGGAAATATCTACACTGCTATCTGCATACACATTTAAATATTTACACAGCTATCTCTTTACACATGGAAATAACTACACCGCTATCTGTATGAACATGGAAATATCTACACCGCCATCTGTATGAACATGGAAATATCTACACCGCTATCTGCATTAACATGGAAATATCAACACAGCTATCTGTATGAACATTTAAATATCTACACCGCTATCTTTATGAACATGGAAATATGTACACCGCTATCTGTCTGAACTTGGAAATAT
Organism: Gorilla gorilla gorilla; assembly: GCF_029281585.2. Lineage (NCBI taxonomy): Eukaryota > Metazoa > Chordata > Mammalia > Primates > Hominidae > Gorilla > Gorilla gorilla. The sequence goes on from NC_086017.1 coordinate 1,413,152, forward strand.
CTACACCGCTGTCTGCATGAAAATGGAAATATCTACACAGCTATCTGCATGTACATGGAAATATCTACACAGCTATCTCTTAACACTTGGAAATAACTACACCGCTATCTCTATAAACATGGAAATATCTACACCGCCATCTGTATGAACATGGAAATATGTGCACCGCCATCTGTATGAACATATAAATATCTACACCGCCATCTGTATTAAGAAGGAGATATCTATACCGCTATCTGTATAAACATGGAAATATCTACACCGTTACCTGTATAAACATGGAAATATCTTCACCGCTATCTGTATAAACATGGAAATATCTACACCGCTACCTGTATAAACATGGAAATATCAGCACCGCTATCTGTATGAACATGGAAATATCTACACCACTTTCAGTATGAACATGGAAATATCTACACTGCTATCTGTATGAACATGGAAATATCTACAAAGCTATCTGAATGAACAAGGAAATATCTACACCGCTATCTGTTTGAACATGTAAATATCTACACCGCTATCTGCATGAAAATGGAAATATCTACAAAGCTATCTGCATATACATGGAACTATCTACACATCTATCTCTTTACACATTGAAATAACTACACCGCTATCTCTATAAACACGGAAATATCTACACTGCCATCTGTATGAACGTGGAAATATCTGCGCCGCCATCTAAATGAACACATAAATATCTACACCGCCATCTGTATTAAGATGGAGATATCTACATTGCTATCTGTATAAACTTGGAAATATCTACACCGCTCTCTGTATAAACATGGAAATACCTACACCGCTATCTGTATAAACATGGAAATATCTACACCGCTACCTGTATAAACATGGAAATATCAGCACCGCTATCTGTATGAACATGGAAATATCTACTCCGCTATCTCTATGAACATGGAAATATCTACACCGCTATCTGTATGAACATGGAAATAGCTACACTGCTATCTGTATGAACATGGAAATATCTACACCACTATCTGTATAAACATGGAAATATCTACACCGCTATCTGTATAAACATGGAAATATCAGCACCGCTATCTGTATGAACATGGAAATATCAGACCCTCTATCTGTATGAACATGGAAGTATCTACACCGCTATCTGTATGAACATGGAAATATATGCACCGCTATCTGTTTGAACATGGAAATATCTAAACCGCTACCTGCATGAAAATGGAAATAAATACACAGCTATGTGCATATACACGGAAATATCTACACAGCTATCTCTTTACACATGGAAATAACTACACAGCTATCTGTATGAACATGGAAATATCTTCACCGCCATCTCTATGAACATGGATATATCTACACAGCCATCTGGATGAACATGGAAATATCTACACCGCTATCTGTGTAAACATGCATAGATCTTCACCGCTATCTGTATAAACATGGAAATATCTACACCGCTATCTGTATCAACATGGAAATATCTACACCGCTATCTGTATGAACATGGAAATATCTACACCGCTATCTGTTTGAACATGGAAATATCTACACCGCTATCTGCATGAAAATGGAAATATCTACACTGCTATCTGCGTACACATTTAAATATCTACACAGCTATCTCTTTACACATGGAAATAACTACACCGCTATCTGTATGAACATGGAAATATCTACACCGCCATCTGTATGAACATGGAAATATCTACACCGCTATCTGCATTAACATGGAAATATCAACACAGCTATCTGTATGAACATTTAAATATCTACACCGCTATCTTTATGAACATGGAAATATGTACACCGCTATCTGTCTGAACTTGGAAATATCTACACCGCTGTCTGCATGAAAATGGAAATATCTACACAGCTATCTGCATGTACATGGAAATATCTACACAGCTATCTCTTAACACTTGGAAATAACTACACCGCTATCTCTATAAACATGGAAATATCTACACCGCCATCTGTATGAACATGGAAATATCTGCACCGCAATCTGTATGAACATATAAATATCTACACCGCCATCTGTATTAAGAAGGAGATATCTACACCGCTATCTGTATAAACATGGAAATATCTACACCGCTACCTGTATAAACATGGAAATATCTACACCGCTATCTGTATAAACATGGAAATATCTACACCGCTACCTGTATAAACATGGAAATATCAGCACCGCCATCTGTATGAACATGGAAATATCTACACCACTATCAGTATGAACATGGAAATATCTACACTGCTATCTGTATGAACATGGAAATATCTACAAAGCTATCTGAATGAACAAGGAAATATCTACACCGCTATCTGTTTGAACATGTAAATATCTACACCGCTATCTGCATGAAAATGGAAATATCTACAAAGCTATCTGCATATACATGGAACTATCTACACAGCTATCTATTTACACATGGAAATAACTACACCGCTATCTCTATAAACACGGAAATATCTACACCGCCATCTGTATGAACGTGGAAATATCTGCGCCGCCATCTAAATGAACATATAAATATCTACACCGCCATCTGTATTAAGATGGAGATATCTACATCGCTATCTGTATAAACTTGGAAATATCTACACCGCTATCTGTATAAACATGGAAATACCTACACCGCTATCTGTATAAACATGGAAATATCTACACCGCTACCTGTATAAACATGGAAATATCAGCACCGCTATCTGTATGAACATGGAAATATCTACTCCGCTATCTCTATGAACATGGAAATATCTACACCGCTATCTGTATGAACATGGAAATAGCTACACCGCTATCTGTATGAACATGGAAATATCTACACCACTATCTGTATAAACATGGAAATATCTACACCGCTATCTGTATAAACATGGAAATCTCAGCACCGCTATCTGTATGAACATGGAAATATCAGCCCCTCTATCTGTATGAACATGGAAGTATCTACACCGCTATGTGTATGAACATGGAAATAGCTACACCGCTATCTGTATGAACATGGATATATCTACACAGCCATCTGGTTGAACATGGAAATATCTACACCGCTATCTGTGTAAACATGCATACATCTTCACCGCTATATGTATAAACATGGAAATATCTACACCGCTATCTGTATGAACATGGAAATATCTACACTGCTATCTGTATGAACATGGAAATATCTACACCGCTATCTGTTTCAACATGGAAATATCTACACCGCTATTTGTATGAACATGGAAATATCTACACCGCTATCTGTTTGAACATGGAAATATCTAAACCGCTATCTGCGTGAAAATGGAAATATCTGCACTGCTATCTGCATATACATGGAAATATCTACACAGCTATCTCTTTACACATGGAAATATCTACACCGCTATCTGTATGAACATGGAAATATCTACGCCGCCATCTGTATGAACTTGGAAATATCTGCACCGCCATCTGTATGATCCTATAAATATCTACACCGCCATCTGTATGAAGATGCAGATATCTACACTGCTATCTGTATAAACATGGAAATATCTACACCGCCATCTGTATGAACATGTAAATATCTACACCGCCATCTGTATTAAGAAGGAAATATCTAAACCACTATCTGTATAAACATGGAAATATCTACACCGCTGCCTGTATAAACATCAAATATCAGCACCGCTATCTGTATGAACATGGAAATATCTACACCGCCATCTGTATGAACATGGAAATATCTACACCGCCATCTGTATGAACATGGAAATTTCTGCACCGCCAACTGTATGAACATATAAATATCTACACCGCCATCTGTATTAAGAAGGAAATATCTAAACCGCTATCTGTAAAAACATGGAAATATCTACACCGCTGCCTGTATTAACATGGAAATATCAGCACCGCTATCTGTATGAACATGGAAATATCTACACCGCTATCTGTATAAACATGGAAATATCTACACCGCTATCTGTATGAACATGGATATAGCTACACCGTTATCTGTATGAACATGGGAATAGCTACACCGCTATCTGTATGAACATGGAAATATCTACACCGCTATCTGTATGAACATGGAAATATCTACACCGCTATCTGTATGAACATGGAAATAGCTACACCGTTATCTGTATGAACATGGGAATAGCTACACCGCTATCTGTATGAACATGGAAATATCTACACCACTATCTGTATGAACATGGATATATCTACACAGCCATCTGGATGAACATGGAAATATCTACACCGCTATCTGTATGAACATGGAAATATCTACACCGCTATCTGTGTGAACATGGATATAACTACACAGCCATCTGGATGAACATGGAAATATCTACACCGCTATCTGTGTAAACATGCATAGATCTTCACCGCTATCAGAATAAACATGGAAATATCTACACCACCATCTGTATGACATTGGAAATATCTACACCGCTATCTGTATGAACATGGAAATATCTACACAGCTATCTGTTTGAACGTGTATATATCTACACAGCTATCTGCATGAAAATGGAAATATCTACACTGCTATCTGCATATACATTTAAATGTCTACACAGGTATGTCTTTACACATGGAAATATCTACACCGCTATCTGTATGAACATGGAAATATCTACGCCGCCATCTGTATGAACTTGGAAATATCTGCACCGCCATCTGTATGAACCTATAAATATCTACACCGCCAACTGTATGAAGATGGAGATATCTAAACTGCTATCTGTATAAACATGGAAATATCTACACCGCCATCTGTATGAACATGTAAATATCTACACCGCCATCTGTATTAAGAAGGAAATATCTAAACCGCTATCTGTATAAACATGGAAATATCAACACCGCTGCCTGTATAAACATGGAAATATCAGCACCGATATCTGTATGAACATGGAAATATCTACACCGCTATGTGTATGAACATGGGAATATCTACACCGCTATCTGTATGAACATGGAAATAGCTACACCGCTATCTGTATGAACATGGATATATCTACACAGCCGTCTGGATGAACATGGAAATATCTACACCGCTATCTGTGTAAACATGCATACATCTTCACCGCTATCTGTATAAACATGGAAATATCTACACCGCTATCTGTATGAACTTGGAAATATCTACACCGCTATCTGTATGGACATGGAAATATCTACACCGCAATCTGTTTGAACATGGAAATATCTACACCGCTATCTGCATGAAAATGGAAATATCTATACTGCTATCTGCATATACATTTAAATGTCTACACAGTTATCTCTTTACACATGGAAATAACTACACCGCTATCTGTATGAACATGGAAATATCTACACCGCCATCTGTATGAACATGGAAATATCTGCACCGCCATCTGTATGAACATATAAATGTCTACACCGCCATCTGTATTAAGATGGAGATATCTACACTGCTATCTGTATAAACATGGAAATATCTACACCGCTATCTGTATAAACATGGAAATATCTACACCGCTATCTGTAAAAACATGGAAATGTCTACACCACTACCTGTATAAACATGGAAATATCAGCACCGCTATCTGTATGAACATGGAAATATCTACACAGCTATCTGTATCAACATGGAAATATCTACTCCGCTATCTCTATGAACATGGAAATATCTACACCGCTATCTGTATGAACATGGAAATAGCTACACCGCTATCTGTATGAACATGGAAATATCTACACCACTATCTGTATAAACATGGAAATATCTACACCGCTATCTGTATAAACATGGAAATATCAGCACCGCTATCTGTATGAACATGGAAATATCAGCCCCTCTATCTGTATGAACATAGAAGTATCTACACCGCTATCTGTATGAACATGGAAATATATGCACCGCTATCTGTATGAACATGGAAATATCAGCCCCTCTATCTGTATGAACATAGAAGTATCTACACCGCTATCTGTATGAACATGGAAATATATGCACCGCTATCTGTTTGAACATGGAAATATCTAAACCGCTATCTGCATGAAAATGGAATTAAAAACACAGCTATGTGCATATACACGGAAATATCTACACAGCTATCTCTTTACACATGGAAATAACTACACAGCTATCTGTATGAACATGGAAATATCTTCACCGCCATCTGTATGAACATGGATATATCTACACAGCCATGTGGATGAACATGGAAATATCTACACCGCTATCTGTGTAAACATGCATAGATCTTCACCGCTATCTGTATAAACATGGAAATATCTACACCGCTATCTGTATGAACATGGAAATATCTACACCGCTATCTGTATGAACATGGAAATATCTACACCGCTATCTGTTTGAACATGGAAATATCTACACCGCTATGTGCTTGAAAATGGAAATATCTACACTGGTATCTGCATATACATTTAAATATCTACACAGCTATCTCTTTACACATGGAAATAACTACACCGCTATCTGTATGACCATGGAAATATCTACACCGCCATCTGTATGAACATGGAAATATCTTCACCGCCATCTGTAGGAACATATACATATCTACACTGCCATCTGTATTAAGATGGAGATATCTACAGTGCTATCTGTATAAACATGGAAATACCTACACCGCCTTCTCTGTGAACATATAAATATCTACACCGCCATCTGTATTAAGAAGGAAATATCTAAACCGCAATCTTAATAAACATGGAAATATCTACACCGCTGCCTGTATAAACATGGAAACATCAGCACCGCTATCTGTATGAACATGGAAATATCTACACCGCTATCTGTATGAACATGGAAATATCTACACTGCTATCTGTATGAACATGGAAATAGCTACACCGCTATCTGTATGAACATGGATATATCTATACAGCCATCTGGATGAACATGGAAATATCTACACCGCTATCTGTGTAAACATGCATAGATCTTCGCCGCTATCTGTATAAACATGTAAATATCTACACCGCTATCTGTATGAACCTGGAAATATCTACACCGCTCTCTGTTTGAACATGGAAATATCTACACCGCTATCTGTATGGGCATGGAAATATCTACACCGCAATCTGTTTGAACATTGAAATATCTACACCGCTATCTGCATGAAAATGGAAATATCTACACTGCTATCTACATATACATTTAAATGTCTACACAGTTATCTCTTTACACATGGAAATAACTACACTGCTATCTGTATGAACATGGAAATATCAACACCGCCATCTGTATGAACACGGAAATATCTGCACCGCCATCTGTATGAACATATAAATATCTACACCGCCATCTGTATTAAGATGGAGATATCTACACTGCTATCTGTATAAACATGGAAATATCTACACCGCTATCTGTATAAACGTAGAAATATCTACACCGCTATCTGTAAAAACATGGAAATGTCTACACCACTACCTGTATAAACATGGAAATATCAGCACCGCTATCTGTATTAACATGGAAATATCTACACCGCTATCTGTATGAACATGGAAATATCTACACCGCTATCTGCATGAAAATGGAAATATCTACACTGCTATCTGCATATACATTTAAATGTCTACACAGTTATCTCTTTACACATGGAAATAACTACACCGCTATCTGTATGAACATGGAAATATCTACACCGCCATCTGTATGAACATGGAAATATCTGCACCGCCATCTGTATGAACATATAAATATCTACACCACCATCTGTATTAAGATGGAGATATCTACACTGCTATCTGTATAAACATGGAAATATCTACACCGCTATCTGTATAAACGTAGAAATATCTACACCGCTATCTGTAAAAACATGGAAATGTCTACACCACTACCTGTATAAACATGGAAATATCTGCACCGCTATCTGTATGAACATGGAAATATCTACACCGCTATCTGTATGAACATGGAAATATCTACACCGCTATCTGTATGAACATTAAATATCTACACCGCTATCTTTATGAACATGGAAATATGTACACCGCTATCTGTTTGAACTTGGAAATATCTACACTGCTGTCTGCATGAAAATGGAAATATCTACACAGCTATCTGCATGTACATGGAAATATCTACACAGCTATCTCTTAACACTTGGAAATAACTACACCGCTATCTCTATAAACATGGAAATATCTACACCGCCATCTGTATGAACATGGAAATATCTGCACCGCCATCTGTATGAACATATAAATATCTACACCGCCATCTGTATTAAGAAGGAGATATCTACACCGCTATCTGTATAAAGATGGAAATATCTACACCACTACCTGTATAAACATGGAAATATCTACACCGCTATCTGTATAAACATGGAAATATCTACACCGCTACCTGTATAAACATGGAAATATCAGCACCGCCATCTGTATGAACATGGAAATATCTACACCACTATCAGTATGAACATGGAAATATCTACACTGCTATCTGTATGAACATGGAAGTATCTACAAAGCTATCTGAATGAACAAGGAAATATCTACACCGCTATCTGTTTGAACATGTAAATATCTACACCGCTATCTGCATGAAAATGGAAATATCTACAAAGCTATCTGCATATACATGGAACTATCTACACAGCTATCTCTTTACACATGGAAATAACTACACCGCTATCTCTATAAACATGGAAATATCTACACCGCCATCTGTATGAACGTGGAAATATCTGCGCCGCCATCTAAATGAACATATAAATATCTACACCGCCATCTGTATTAAGATGGAGATATCTACATCGCTATCTGTATAAACTTGGAAATATCTACACTGCTATCTGTATAAACATGGAAATACCTACACAGCTATCTGTATAAACATGGAAATATCTACACCGCTACCTGTATAAACATGGAAATATCAGCACCGCTATCTGTATCAACATGGAAATATCTACTCCGCTATCTCTATGAACACGGATATATCTACACCGCTATCTGTATGAACATGGAAATAGCTACACCGCTATCTGTATGTACATGGAAATATCTACACCACTATCTGTATAAACATGGAAATATCTACACTGCTATCTGTATAAACATGGAAATATCAGCACCGCTATCTGTATGAACATGGAAATATCAGACCCTCTATCTGTATGAACATGGAAGTATCTACACCGCTATCTGTATGAACATGGAAATATATGCACCGCTATCTGTTTGAACATGGAAATATCTAAACCGCTATCTGCATGAAAATGGAAATAAATACACAGCTATGTGCATATACATGGAAATATCTACACAGCTATCTCTTTACACATGGAAATAACTACACAGCTATCTGTATGAACATGGAAATATCTTCACCGCCATCTCTATGAACATGGATATATCTACACAGCCATCTGGATGAACATGGAAATATCTACACCGCTATCTGTGTAAACATGCATAGATCTTCACCCCTATCTGTATAAACATGGAAATATCTACACCGCTATCTCTATGAACATGGAAATATCTACACCGCTATCTGTATGAACATGGAAATATCTACACCGCTATCTGTTTGAACGTGGAAATATCTACACTGCTATCTGCATGGAAATGGAAATATCTACACTGCTATCTGCATATACATTTAAATATCTAAACAGCTATCTCTTTACACATGGAAATAACTACACCGCTATCTGTATGAACATGGAAATATCTACACCGCCATCTGTATGAACATGGAAATATCTGCACCGCCATCAGTATGAACATATAAATATCTACACTGCCATCTGTATTAAGATGGAGATATCTACACTGCTATCTGTATAAACATGGAAATACCTACACCGCCATCTCTGTGAACATATAAATATCTACACCGCCATCTGTATTAAGAAGGAAATATCTAAACCGCAATCTTTATAAACATGGAAATATCTACACCGCTACCTGTATAAACATGGAAATATCAGCACCGCTATCTGAATGAACATGGAAATATCTACACCGCTATCTGTATGAACATGGAAATATCTACACTGCTATCTGTATGAACATGGAAATAGCTACACCGCTATGTGAATGAACATGGATATATCTACAAAGCCATCTGGATGAACATGGAAATATCTACACCGCTATCTGTGTAAACATGCATAGATCTTCGCCGCTATCTGTATAAACATGTAAATATCTACACCGCTATCTGTATGAACCTGGAAATATCTACACCGCTCTCTGTTTGAACATGGAAATATCTACACCGCTATCTGTATGGACATGGAAATATCTACACCGCAATCTGTTTGAACATGGAAATATCTACACCGCTATCTGCATGAAAATGGAAATATCTACACTTCTATCTGCATATACATTTAAATGTCTACACAGTTATCTCTTTACACATGGAAATAACTACACCGCTATCTGTATGAACATGGAAATATCTACAGCGCCATCTGAATGAACATGGAAATATCTGCACCGCCATCTGTATGAACATATAAATATCTACACCGCCATCTGTATTAAGATGGAGATATCTACACTGCTATCTGTATAAACATGGAAATATCTACACCGCTATCTGTATAAACATGGAAATATCTACACCGCTATCTGTAAAAACATGGAAATGTCTACACCACTACCTGTATAAACATGGAAATATCAGCACCGCTATCTGTATGAACATGGAAATATCTACACCGCTATCTGTATGAACATGGAAATAACTAGACCGCTATCTGTATGAACATTTAAATATCTACACCGCTATCTTTATGAACATGGAAATATGTACACCGCTATCTGTTTGAACTTGGAAATATCTACACCGCTGTCTGCATGAAAATGGAAATATCTACACAGCTATCTGAATATACATGGAAATATCTACACAGCTATCTCTTAACACTTGGAAATAACTACACCGCTATCTCTATAAACATGGAAATATCTACCCCGCCATCTGTATGAACATGGAAATATCTGCACCGCCATCTGTATGAACATATAAATATCTACTACGCCATCTGTATTAAGAAGGAGATATATACATCGCTATCTGTATAAACATGGAAATATCTACACCGCTACCAGTATAAACATGGAAATATCTACACCGCTATCTGTATAAACATGGAAATATCTACACCGCTACCTGTATAAACATGGAAATATCAGCACCGCTATCTGTATGAACATGGAAATATCTACTCCGCTATCTCTCTGAACATGGAAATATCTACACCGCTATCTGTATGAACATGGAAATAGCTACACCGCTATCTGTATGAACATGGAAATAACTACACCACTATCTGTATAAACATGGAAATATCTACACCGCTATCTGTATAAACATGGAAATATCAGCACCGCTATCTGTATGAACATGGAAATATCAGCCCCTCTTTCTGTATGAACATGGAAGTATCTACACCGCTATCTGTATGAACATGGAAATATATGCACCGCTATCTGTTTGAACATGGAAATATCTAAACCGCTATCTGCATGAAAATGGAAATAAATACACAGCTATGTGCGTATACATGGAAATATCTACACAGCTATCTCTTTACACATGGAAATAACTACACAGCTATCTGTATGAACATGGAAATATCTTCACCGCCATCTCTATGAACATGGATATATCTACACAGCCATCTGGATGAACATGGAAATATCTACACCGCTATCTGTGTAAACATGCATAGATCTTCACCGCTATCTGTATAAACATGGAAATATCTACACCGCTATCTCTATGAACATGGAAATATCTACACCGCTATCTGTATGAACATGGAAATATCTACACCGCTATCTGTTTGAATATGGAAATATCTACACTGCTATCTGCATGGAAATGGAAATATCTACACTGCTATCTGCATATACATTTAAATATCTACACAGCTATCTCTTTACACATGGAAATAACTACACCGCTATCTGTATGAACATGGAAATATCTACACCGCCATCTGTATGAACATGGAAATATCTGCACCGCCATCTGTATGAACATATACATATCTACACTGCCATCTGTATTAAGATGGAGATATCTACACTGCTATCTGTATAAACATGGAAATACCTACACCGCCATCTCTGTGAACATATAAATATCTACACCGCCATCTGTATTAAGAAGGAAATATCTAAACCGCAATCTTTATAAACATGGAAATATCTACACCGCTACCTGTATAAACATGGAAATATCAGCACCGCTATCTGAATGAACATGGAAATATCTACACCGCTATCTGTATGAACATGGAAATATCTACACTGCTATCTGTATGAACATGGAAATAGCTACACCGCTATGTGAATGAACATGGATATATCTACAAAGCCATCTGGATGAACATGGAAATATCTACACCGCTATCTGTGTAAACATGCATAGATCTTCGCCGCTATCTGTATAAACATGTAAATATCTACACCGCTATCTGTATTAACCTGGAAATATCTACACCCCTCTCTGTGTGAACATGGAAATATCTACACCGCTATCTGTATGGACATGGAAATATCTACACTGCAATCTGTTTGAACATGGAAATATCTACACCGCTATCTGCATGAAAATGGAAATATCTACACTGCTATCTGCATATACATTTAAATGTCTACACAGTTATCTCTTTACACATGGAAATAACTACACCGCTATCTGTATGAACATGGAAATATCTACAGCGCCATCTGAATGAACATGGAAATATCTGCACCGCCATCTGTATGAACATATAAATATCTACACCGCCATCTGTATTAAGATGGAGATATCTACACTGCTATCTGTATAAACATGGAAATATCTACACCGCTATCTGTATAAACATGGAAATATCTACACCGCTATCTGTAAAAACATTGAAATGTCTACACCACTACCTGTATAAACATGGAAATATCAGCACCGCTATCTGTATGAACATGGAAATATCTACACCGCTATCTGTATGAACATGGAAATAACTAGACCGCTATCTGTATGAACATTTAAATATCTACACCGCTATCTTTATGAACATGGAAATATGTACACCGCTATCTGTTTGAACTTGGAAATATCTACACCGCTGTCTGCATGAAAATGGAAATATCTACACAGCTATCTGAATATACATGGAAATATCTACACAGCTATCTCTTAACACTTGGAAATAACTACACCGCTATCTCTATAAACATGGAAATATCCACCCCGCCATCTGTATGAACATGGAAATATCTGCACCGCCATCTGTATGAACATATAAATATCTACTACGCCATCTGTATTAAGAAGGAGATATCTACATCGCTATCTGTATAAACATGGAAATATCTACACCGCTACCAGTATAAACATGGAAATATCTACACCGCTATCTGTATAAACATGGAAATATCTACACCGCTACCTGTATAAACATGGAAATATCAGCACCGCTATCTGTATGAACATGGAAATATCTACACCGCTATCTCTATGAACATGGAAATATCTACACCGCTATCTGTATGAACATGGAAATAGCTACACCGCTATCTGTATGAACATGGAAATATCTACACCGCTATCTGTATAAACATGGAAATATCTACACCGCTATCTGTATAAACATGGAAATATCAGCACCGCTATCTGTATGAACATGGAAATATCAGCCCCTCTATCTGTATGAACATGGAAGTATCTACACCGCTATCTGTATGAACATGGAAATATATGCACCGCTATCTGAACATGGAAATATCTAAACCGCTATCTGCATGAAAATGGAAATAAATACACAGCTATGTGCATATACATGGAAATATCTACACAGCTATCTCTTTACACATGGAAATAACTACACAGCTATCTGTATGAACATGGAAATATCTTCACCGCCATCTCTGTGAACATGGATATATCTACACAGCCATCTGGATGAACATGGAAATACCTACACCGCTATCTGTGTAAACATGCATGGATCTTCACCGCTATCTGTATAAACATGGAAATATCTACACCACTATCTGTATGAACATGGAAATATCTACACCGCTATCTGTATGAACATGGAAATATCTACACCGCTATCTGTTTGAACATGGAATTATCTACACCGCTATCTGCATGAAAATGGAAATATCTACACTGCTATCTGCATATACATTTAAATATCTACACAGCTATCTCTTTACACATGGAAATAACTACACCGCTATCTGTATGAACATGGAAATATCTACACCACCATCTGTATGAACATGGAAATATCTGCACCGCCATCTGTATGAACATATAAATATCTACACTGCCATCTGTATTAAGATGCACATATCTACACTGCTATCTGTATAAACATGGAAATACCTACACCGCCATCTCTGTGAACATATAAATATCTACACCGCCATCTGCATTAAGAAGGAAATATCTAAACCGCAATTTTTAAAAACATGGAATTATCTACACCGCTGCCTGTATAAACATGGAAATATAAGCACCGCTATCTGTATGAACATGGAAATATCTACACTGCTATCTGTATGAACATGGAAATAGCTACACCGCTATCTGTATGAGCATGGATATATATACACAGCCATCTGGATGAAGATGGAAATATCTACACCGCTATCTGTGTAAACATGCATAGATCTTCGCCGCTATCTGTATAAACATGTAAATATCTACACCGTTATCTGTATGAACCTGGAAATATCTACACCGCTCTCTGTTTGAACATGGAAATATCTACACCGCTATCTGCATGAAAATGGAAATATCTACACTGCTATCTGCATACACATTTAAATATCTACACAGCTATCTCTTTACAGATGGAAATAACTATACCGCTATCTGTATGAACATGGAAATATCTACACCACCATCTGTATGAACATGGAAATATCTGCACCGCCATCTGTATGAACATATAAATGTCTAAACCGCCATCTGTATTAAGATGGAGATATCTACACTGTTATCTGTATAAACATGGAAATATCTACATCGCCATCTCTACGAACATATAAATATCTACACCGCCGTCTGTATTAAGAAGGAAATATCTAAACCACTATCTGTATAAACATGGAAATATCTACACCGCTGCCTGTATAAACATGGAAATATCTGCACCGCTATCTGTATGAACATGGAAATATCTAAACCACTATCTGTATGAACATGGAAATATCTACACCGCTATCTGTATGAACATGGAAATAGCTACACCGCTATCTGTATGAACATGGATATATCTACACAGCCATCTGGATGAACATTGAAATATCTACACCGCTATCTGTGTAAACATGCATAGATCTTCGCCGCTATCTGTATAAACATGGAAATATCTACACCGCTATCTGTATGAACATGGAAATATCTGCACCGCCATCTGTATGAACATGGAAATATCTGCACAGCCATCTGTATGAACATATAAATATCTACACCGCCATTTGTATTAAGATGTAGATACCTACACTGCTATCTGCATAAACATGGAATTATCTACACCGCTATCTGTATAAACATGGAAATATCTACACCGCTATCTGCACAAACATGGAAATATCTACACCACTTCCTGTATAAACATGGAAATATCAGCACCGCTATCTGTATGAACATGGAAATATCTACACCGCTATCTGTAAGAACATGGAAATATCTACACCGCTATCTGTATGAACGTGGAAATAGCTACACCGCTATCTGTATGAACATGGATATATCTACACAGCCATCTGGATGAACATGGAAATATCTACACCGCTATCTGTGTAAACATGCACAGATCTTCACCGCTATCTGTACAAACATGGAAATATCTACACCGCTATCTGTATGAACATGGAAATATCTGCACCGCCATCTGTATGAACATGGTAATAACTGCACCGCCATCTGTATGAACATATAAATATCTACACCGCCATCTGTATTAAGATGTAGATACCTACACTGCTATCTGCATAAACATGGAAATATCTACACCGCTATCTGTATAAACATGGAAATATCTACACCGCTATCTGCACAAACATGGAAATATCTACACCACTTCCTGTATAAACATGGAAATATCAGCACCGCTATCTGTATGAACATGGAAATATCTACACCGCTATCTGTATGAACATGGAAATATCTACACCGCTATCTGTATGAACATGGAAATATCTACAACGCTATCTGTATGAACATGGAAATATCTACACCGCTATCTGTTTGAACATGGAAATATCTACACCGCTGTCTGCATGAAAATGGAAATATGTATAAAGCTATCTGCATATACATGGAAATATCTACACAGCTATCTCTTTACAAATGGAAATAACTACACTGCTATCTCCATAAACATGGAAATATCTACACCGCCATCTGTATGAACATGGAATTATCTGCACCGCCATCTGTATGAATATATAAATATCTACACCGCCATCTGTATTAAGATAGATATATCTCCACTGCTATCTGTATAAACATGGAAATATCTACACCGCTATCTGTATAAACATGGAAATATCTACACCGCTACCTGTATAAACATGGAAATATGAGCACCGCTATCTGTATGAACATGTAAATATCTACACAGCTATCTGTATGAACATGGAAATATCTACACCGATATCTGTATGAACATGGAAATATCTACAAAGCTATCTGAATGAACATGGAAATATCTACACCGCTATCTGTGTAAACATGCATACATCTTCACCGCTATCTGTATAAACATGGAAATATCTACAACGCTATCTGCATGAACATGGAAATATCTACACTGCTATCTGTACGAACATTGAAATATCTAAACCGCTATCTGCATGAAAATAGAAATATCTACACAGCTATATGCATATACATGCAAATAGCTACAAAGCTATCTCTTTACACATGGAAATAACTACACCGCTATCTCTATAAACACGGAAATATCTACACCGCCATCTGTATGAACATGGAAATATCTGCACCGCCGTCTGTATGAACATATAAATATCTTCACCGCCATCTGTATTAAGATGGAGACATCTACACCGCTATCTGTATAAACATGGAAATATCTACACCGCTATCTGTATGAACATGGAAATAACAGCCCCTCTCTCTGTATGAACATGGAAGTAACTACACCGCTATCTCTATGAACGTGGAAATATCTGCACCACTATCTGTTTGAACATGGAAATATCTAAACCACTATCTGCATGAAAATAGAAATATATAGACAGCTATCTGCATATACATGGAAATACCTACACCGCTATCTGCATGAAAATGGAAATATCTACACAGCGATATGCATATACATGGAAATATCTACAAAGCTATCTCTTTACACATGGAAATATGTACAGCGCTATCTCTATAAACATGGAAATAGCTACACCGCCATCTGTATGAACATGGAAATAACTGCACCGCCATCTGTATGAACATATAAATATCTACACCGCCATCTATATTAAGATGGAGATATCTACACCGTTATCTGTATAAACTTGGAAATATCTACACCGCTATCTCTATGAACATGGAAATTTCTACACCGCTATCTGTATGAACATGGAAATATCTACACCGCCATCTGTATGAACATGGAAATATCTGCACCGCCATCTGTATGAACATATAAATATCTACACCGCAATCTGTATTAAGATGGAGATATCTACACCGCTATCTGAATAAACATGGAAATATCTACACCGCTATCTGTTTAAACATGGAAATATCAGCACCGCTATCTGTATTAACATGGAAATATCAGCCCCTCTATCTGAATGAACATGGAGATATCTACACCGCCATCTGTATGAACATGGATATATCTACACAGCCATCTGGATGAACATGGAAATATCTACACCGATATCTGTATGAACATGGAAATATCCACACCGCTATCTGTGTATACATGCATTCATCTTCACCGCTATCTGTACAAACATGGAAATATCTACACCGCTATCTGTATGAACATGTAAATATCTACACCACTATCTGTAAGATGGAAATATATACACCGCTGTCTGCATGAAAATGGAAATATCTACACAGCTATCTGCGTATACATGGAAATGTCTACACTGCTATCTCTTTACAGATGGAAATAACTACACCGCTATCTGTATGAACATGGAAATATCTACACCGCCATCTGTATGAACATGGAAATATCTGCACCGCCATCTGTATGAACATATAAATATCTACACCGTCATCTGTATTAAGATGGAGATATCTACACCGCTATCTGAATAAACATGGAAATATCTACACCGCTATCTGTATAAACATGGAAATATCAGCACCGCTATCTGTGTGAACATGGAAATATCAGCCCCTCTATCTGTATGAACATGGAGATATCTACACCGCCATCTGTATGAACATGGATATATCTACACCGCTATCTGTATGAACATGGAAATATCTACACCGCTATCTGTATGAACATGGAAATATCTACACCGCTATCTGTATGAACATGGAAATGTCTTCACCACCATATGTATGAACATGGATATATCTACAGAGCCATCTGGATGAACATGGAAATATCTACACAGCTATCTGTATGAACAAGGAAATATATACACCGTTATCTGTGTAAACATGCATACATCTTCACCGCTATCTGTATAAACATGGAAATATCTACACCGCTATCTGTATGAACATGGAAATATCTACACCGCTATCTGTTTGAATATGGAAATATACACACCGCTATCTGCAAGAAAATGGAAATATCTACACAGCTATCTGCATATAGATGGAAATATCTACACAGCTATCTCTTTACACATGCAAATAACTACACTGCTATCTGTATGAACATGGAAATATCTACACCGCCATCTGTATGAACATAGAAATATCTGGACCGCCATCTGTATGAACATATAAATATCTACACCGCCATCTCTATTAAGATGGAGATATCTACAGCGCTATCTGAATAAACATGGAAATATCTACACCGCTATCTGTATAAACATGGAAATATCTACACCGCTATCTGTATAAACATGGAAATATCTACACCGCTACCTTTATAAACATGGAAATATCAGCACAGCTATCTGTATGAACATGGAAATATCTACACCGCTATCTGTATGAACAAGGAAATATATACACCGCTATCTGTATGAACATGGAAATATCTACAAAGCTATCTGAATGAACTTGGAAATATCTACACTGCTATCTGTTTCAACATGTAAATATCTACACCGCTATCTGCATGAAAATGGAAATATGAACAAAGCTATCTGCATATTCATGGAAATATCTACACAGCTAACTCTTTACACATGGAAATAACTACACCGCTATATCTATAAACATGGAAATATCTACACCGCCATCTGTATGAATATGGAAATATCTGCACCGCCATCTGTATGAACATATAAATATCTACAACGCCATCTGTATTAAGAAGGAAATATCTAAACCGCTATCTGTATAAACATGGAAATATCTACACCGCTGCCTGAATAAACATGGAAATATCAGCACCGCTCTCTGTATGAAAATGGAAATATCTACACCGATATCTGTATGAACATGGAAATATCTACACTGCTATCTGTATGAACATGGAAATAGCTACACCGTTATCTGTATGAACATGGAAATAGCTACACAGCTATCTGTATGAACATGGAAATATCTACACCGCTATCTGTATGAACATGGAAATAGCTACACCGTTATCTGTATCAACATGGAAATAGCTACACCGCTATCTGTATGAACATGGAAGTATCTACACCGCTATCTGTATGAACATGGATATATCTACACAGCCATCTGGATGAACATGGAAATATCTACACCGCTATCTGTATGAACATGGAAATGTCTACACCGCTATCTGTGTGAACATGGATATATCTACACAGCCATCTGGATGAACATGGAAATATCTACACCGCTATCTGTGTAGACATGCATAGAACTTCACCGCTATCTGTATAAATATGGAAATATCTACACCGCTATCTGTATGAACATGGAAATATCTACACCGCTATCTGTATGAACATGGAAATATCTACACCGCTCTCTGTTCGAACGTGGAAATATATACACCGCTATCTGCATGAAAATGGAAATATCTACACAGCTATCTGCATATACATGGAAATATCTACACAGCTATCTCTTTACACATGGAAATAACTACACCGCTATCTGTATGAACATGGAAATATCTACACCGCCATCTGTATGAACATGGAAATATCTGCACCGCCATCTGTATGAACATATAAATATCTACACCGCCATCTGCATTAAGATGGAGATGTCTACACCGCTATCTGTATAAACATGGAAATATCTACACCACTATCTGTATAAACATGGAAATATCTACACCGCTATCTGTATAAACATGGAAATTTCTACACCACTACCTGTATAAACATGGAAATATCAGCACTGCTATCTGTATGAACATGGAAATATCTACACTGCTATCTGTACGAACATGGAAATATCTACACCGCTATCTGTATTAACATGGAAATAGCTACACCGCTATCTGTATGAAGATGGAAATATCTACAACACTATCTGTATGAACATGGAAATATCTACACCGCTATCTGTATGAACATGGATATATCTACACAGCCATCTGGATGAACATGGAAATATCTACACCGATATCTGTATGAACATGGAAATAACTACACCGCTATCTGTGTAAACATGCATACATCTTCACCGCTATCTGTATAAACATGGAAATATCTACACCGCTATCTGTATGAACATGGAAATAGCTACACCGCTATCTGTATTAACATGGAAATATCTGCAAAGCTATCTGTTTGAACATGGAAATATCTACAATGCTATCTGCATGAAAATGGAAATATCTGCACTGCTATCTGCATATACATGGAAATATCTACACAGCTGTCTCTTTACACATGGAAATAACTACACCGCTATCTGTATGAACATGGAAATATCTACACCGCCATCTGTATGAACATGGAAATATCTGCACCGCCATCTGTATGAACATATAAATATCTACACCGCCATCTGTATTAAGATGGAGATAACTACACCGCTATCTGTATAAACATGGAAATATCTACACAGCTATCTGTATAAACATGGAAATATCCACACCACTATCTGTATAAACGTGGAAATATCTCCAGCGCTACCTGTATAAACATGGAAATATAAGCACCGCTATCTGTATGAACATGGAAATATCTACACCGCTATCTGTATGAACATGGAAATAGCTACACCGTTATCTGTATCAACATGGAAATAGCTACACCGCTATCTGTATGAACATGGAAGTATCTACACCGCTATCTGTATGAACATGGATATATCTACACAGCCATCTGGATGAACATGGAAATATCTACACCGCTATCTGTATGAACATGGAAATATCTACACCGCTATCTGTGTGAACATGGATATATCTACACTGCCATCTGGATGAACATGGAAATAACTACACCGCTATCTGTGTAAACATGCATACATCTTCACCGCTATCTGTATAAACATGGAAATATCTACACCGCTATCTGTATGAACATGGAAATAGCTACACCGCTATCTGTATTAACATGGAAATATCTGCAAAGCTATCTGTTTGAACATGGAAATATCTACAACGCTATCTGCATGAAAATGGAAATATCTGCACTGCTATCTGCATATACATGGAAATATCTACACAGCTGTCTCTTTACACATGGAAATAACTACACCGCTATCTGTATGAACATGGAAATATCTACACAGCCATCTGGATGAACATGGAAATATCTACACCGTTATCTGTATGAACATGGAAATATCTACACCGCTATCTGTGTGAACATGGATATAACTACACAGCCGTCTAGATTAACATGGAAATATTCTCACCGCTATCTGTGTAAACATGCATACATCTTCACCGCTATCTGTATAAACATGGAAATATCTACACCGCTATCTGTATGAACATGGAAATATCTACACCGCTATCTGTTTGAAGATGGACATATATACACCGCTATCTGCATGAAAATGGAAATACCTACACAGCTATCTGCATATACATGGAAATATCTACACAGCTATCTCTTTACACATGGAAATAACTACACCGCTATCTGTATGAACATGGAAATATCTTCAACGCCATCTGTAGGAACATGGATATATCTACACAGCCATCTGGATGAACATGGAAATATCTACACCGCTATCTGTATGAACATGGAAATATCTACACCGCTATCTGTGTAAACATGCATACATCTTCACCGCTATCTGTATAAACATGGAAATATCTACAACGCTATCTGTATGAACATGCAAATATCTACACCGCTATCTGTACGAACATGGAAATATCTAAACCGCTATCTGCATGAAAATAGAAATATCTACACAGCTATCTGCATATACATGGAAATATCCACAAAGCTATCTCTTTACACATGGAAATAGCTACACCGCTATCTCTATAAACACGGAAATATCTACACCGCCCTCTGTATGAACATGGAAATATCTGCACCGCCATCTGTATAAACATATAAATATCTACACCGCCATCTGTATTAAGATGGAGATATCTACACCGCTATCTGTATAAACTTGGAAATATCTACACCGCTATCTGTATAAACATGGAAATACCTACACCGCTATCTGTATAAACATGGAAATATCAGCACCGCTATCTGTATGAACATGGAAATATCTACACCGCTATCTGTATGAACATGGAAATAGGAACACTGCTATCTGTATGAACATGGAAATATCTACACCGCTATCTGTATGAACATGGATATATCTACACAGCCATCTGGATAAACATGGAAATATCTACACCGCTATCTGCATGAACATGGAAATATCTACACCGCTATCTGTGTCAGCATGCATACATCTTCACTGCAATCTGTATAAGCATGGAAATATCAACACCGCTATCTGTATGAACGTGGAAATATCTACAGCGCTATCTGTTTGAACATGGAAATATCTAAACCGCTATCAGCATGAAAATGGAAATATCTACACAGCTATCTGCATATACATGGAAATATCTACACATCTATCTCTTTTCACATGGAAATAACTACACCGCTATCTGTATGAACATGGAAATGTCTGCACCGCCATCTGTATGAACATATAAATATCTACACCGCCATCTGTATTAAGATGGAGATATCCACACCGCTATCTGTATAAACATGGAAATATCTACACCGCTATCTGTATAAACATGGAAATATCTACACAGCTACCTGTATAAACATGGAAATATCAGCACCGCTTTCTGTATGAACATGGAAATATCTACAAAGCTATCTCTATGAACATGGAAATATCTACACTGCTATCTGTATGAACATGGAAATATCTACACCGCTATCTGTATGAACATGGATATATCTACATAGCCCTCTGGATGAACATGGAAATATCCACACCGCTATCTGTGTAAACATGCATACATCTTCACCACTATGTGTATAAACATGGAAATATCTACAAAGCTTTCTGTATGAACATGGAAATATCTACACCGCTATCTGAATGAAGATGGAAATACATACACCGCTATCTGCATGAAAATGGAAATATCTACACAGCTATCTGCATACACATGGAAATATCTACCCAGCTATCGCTTTACATATGGAAATAACTACACCGCTATCTGTATGAACATGGAAATAACTACACCGCCATCTGTATGAACATGGAAATATCTACACCGCCATCTGTATGAACATGGAAATATCTGCACCGCCAACTGTATGAACATATAAATATCTACACCGCCATCTGTATTAAGAAGGAAATATCTAAACCGCTATCTGTATAAACATGGAAATATCTACACCGCTATCTGTATGAACATGGAAATAGCTACACCGCTATCTGTATGAACATGGAAATATCTGCAAAGCTATCTGTTTGAACATGGAAATATCTACAACGCTATCTGCATGAAAATGGAAATATCTGCACTGCTATCTGCATATACATGGAAATATCTACACAGCTATCTCTTTACACATGGAAATAACTACACCGCTATCTGTATGAACATGGAAATATCTACACCGCCATCTGTATGAACATGGAAATATCTGCACCGCCATCTGTATGAACATATAAATATCTACACCGCCATCTGTATTAAGATGGAGATAACTACACCGCTATCTGTAAAAACATGGAAATATCTACACCGCTATCTGTATAAACATGGAAATATCCACACCACTATCTGTATAAACATGGAAATATCTCCAGCGCTACCTGGATAAACATGGAAATATCAGCACCGCTATCTGTATGAACATGGAAATATCTACACCGATATCTGTATGAACATGGAAATATCTACACCGCTATCTGTATGAACATGGATATATCTACACAGCCGTCTAGATTAACACGGAAATATTCTCACCGCTATCTGTGTAAACATGCATACATCTTCACCGCTATCTGTATAAACATGGAAATATCTACACCGCTATCTGTATGAACATGGAAATATCTACACCGCTATCTGTTTGAAGATGGACATATATACACCGCTATCTGCATGAAAATGGAAATACCTACACAGCTATCTGCATATACATGGAAATATCTACACAGCTATCTCTTTACACATGGAAATAACTACACCGCTATCTGTATGAACATGGAAATATCTTCAACGCCATCTGTAGGAACATGGATATATCTACACAGCCATCTGGATGAACATGGAAATATCTACACCGCTATCTGTATGAACATGGAAATATCTACACCGCTATCTGTGTAAACATGCAAACATCTTCACCGCTATCTGTATAAACATGGAAATATCTACAACGCTATCTGTATGAACATGGAAATATCTACACCGCTATCTGTACGAACATGGAAATATCTAAACCGCTATCTGCATGAAAATAGAAATATCTACACAGCTATCTGCATATACATGGAAATATCCACAAAGCTATCTCTTTACACATGGAAATAGCTACATCGCTATCTCTATAAACACGGAAATATCTACACCGCCATATGTATGAACATGGAAATATCTGCACCGCCATCTGTATAAACATATAAATATCTACACCGCCATCTGTATTAAGATGGAGATATCTACACCGCTATCTGTATAAACTTGGAAATATCTACACCGCTATCTGTATAAACATGGAAATACCTACACCGCTATCTGTATAAACATGGAAATATCAGCACCGCTATCTGTATGAACATGGAAATATCTACACCGCTATCTGTATGAACATGGAAATAGGAACACTGCTATCTGTATGAACATGGAAATATCTACACCGCTATCTGTATGAACATGGATATATCTACACAGCCATCTGGATAAACATGGAAATATCTACACCGCTATCTGCATGAACATGGAAATATCTACACCGCTATCTGTGTCAGCATGCATACATCTTCACTGCAATCTGTATAAGCATGGAAATATCAACACCGCTATCTGTATGAACGTGGAAATATCTACAGCGCTATCTGTTTGAACATGGAAATATCTAAACCGCTATCAGCATGAAAATGGAAATATCTACACAGCTATCTGCATATACATGGAAATATCTACACATCTATCTCTTTTCACATGGAAATAACTACACCGCTATCTGTATGAACATGGAAATGTCTGCACCGCCATCTGTATGAACATATAAATATCTACACCGCCATCTGTATTAAGATGGAGATATCCACACCGCTATCTGTATAAACATGGAAATATCTACACCGCTATCTGTATAAACATGGAAATATCTACACCGCTCTCCGTATAAACATGGAAATATCAGCACCGCTATCTGTATGAACATGGAAATATCAGCCCCTCTCTCTGTATGAACATGGAAGTATCTACACCGCTATCTCTATGAACATGGAAATATCTACACCGCTATCTGTTTGAACATGGAATTATCTAAACCGCTATCTGCATGAAATTGGAAATATATACACAGCTATCTGCATATACATGGAAATATCTACACAGCTATCTCTTTACACATGGAAATAACTACACTGCTATCTGTATGAACATGGAAATACCTACACCGCCATCTGTATGAACATGGAAATATCTGCACCGCCATCTGTATGAACATATAAATATCTACACCGCCATCTGTGTTAAGATGGAGATATCTACACCGCTATCTGAATAAACATGGAAATGTCTACACCGCTATCTGTATAAACATGGAAATATCTACACCGCTATCTGTATAAACATGGAAATATCTACACCGCTACCTGTATAAACATGGAAATAGCAGCACCGCTATCTCTATGAACCTGGAAATATCTACACCGCTATCTGTATGAACATGGAAATATCTACACCGCTATCTGTGTGAACAAGGAAATATCTACAAAGCTATCTGAATGAACATGGAAATATCTACACCGCTATCTGTTTGAACATGTAAATATCTACACCGCTATCTGCATGAGAATGGAAATATCTACACCGCTATCTGTATATACATGGAAATATCTACTCCGCTATCTGTATGAACATGGATATATCTGCACCGCCATCTGTATGAACATATAAATATCTACACCGCCATCTGTATTAAGAAGGAAATATCTAAACTGCTATCTGTAAACATGGAAATATCTACACCGCTGCCTGTATAAACATGGAAATATCAGCACCGCTCTCTGTATGAAAATGGAAATATCTACACTGCTATCTGTATGAACAAGGAAATAGCTACACCGTTATCTGTATGAACATGGAAATAGCTACACCGCTATCTGTATGAGCATGGAAATATCTACACCGCTATCTGTATGAACATGGATACACCTACGCAGCCATCTGGATGAACATGGAAATATCTACACCGCTATCTGTATATACATGGAAATATCTACACCGCTATCTGTATGAACATGGATATATCTACACAGCCATCTGGATGAACATGGAAATATCTACACCGCTATCTGTGTAAACATGCATACATCTTCAGCGCTATCTGTATAAACATGGAAATATCTACACCACTATCTGTATGAACATGGAAATATCTACACCGCTATCTGTATGAACATGGAAATATCTACACCACTATCTGTTTGAACATGGAAATATCTATACCGCTATCTGCATGAAAATGGAAATATCTACACTGCTATCTGCATATACATTTAAATATCTACACAGCTATCTCTTTACACATGGAAATAACTACACCGATATCTGTATGAACATGGAAATATCTACACCGCCATCTGTATGAACATGGAAATATCTGCACCGCCATCTGTATGAACATATAAATATCTACACCGCCATCTGTATTACGATGGAGATATCTACACTGCTATCTGTATAAACATGGAAACATCTACACCGCCATCTGTATGAACATATAAATATCTACACCGCCATCTGTATTAAGAAGGAAATATCTAAACTGCTATCTGTATAAAAATGGAAATATCTACACCGCTGCCTGTATAAACATGGAAATATCAGCACCACTCTCTTTATGAACATGGAAATATCTACACCGCAATCTGTATGATCATGGATATATCTACACAGCCATCTGGATGAACATGGAAATATCTACACCGCTATCTGTATGAACATGGAAATATCTACACCGCTATCTGTGTAAACATGCATACATCTTCACCACTATCAGTATAAACATGGAAATATCTACACCGCTATCTGTATGAACATGGAAATAACTACACCGCTATCTGTATGAACATGGAAATATCTACACCGCTATCTGTATGAACATGGCTATATCTACACAGCCATCTGGATGAACATGGAAATATCTACACCGCTATCTGTATGAACATGGAAATATCTACACCACTATCTGTATAAACATGGAAATGTCTTCACCGCCATATGTATGAAAATGGATATATCTACAGAGCCATCTGGATGAACATGGAAATATCTACACAGCTATCTGTATGAACAAGGAAATATATACACCGCTATCTGTGTAAGCATGCATACATTTTCACCGCTATCTGTATAAACATGGAAATATCTACATCGCTATCTGCATGAAAATGGAAATACCTACACAGCTATCTGCATATACATGGAAATATCTACAAAGCTATCTCTTTACACATGGAAATAACTACACCGCTATCTCTATAAACATGGAAATATCTACACCGCCATCTGTATGAACATGGAAATATCTGCACCGCCATCTGTATGAACATATAAATATCTAAACCGCCATCTGTATTAAGATGGGGATATCTACACCGCTATCTGTGTAAACCTGGAAATATCTACACCGTTATCTGTATAAACATGGAAATATCTACACCGCTATCTGTATAAACATGGAAATTTCTACACCCTTACCTGTATAATTATGGAAATATCAGCACTGCTATCTGTATGAACATGGAAATATCTACACCGCTATCTGTACGAATATGGAAATATCTACACCGCTATCTGTATTAACATGGAAATACCTACACCGCTATCTGTATGAACATGGAAATATCTACACCACTATCGGTATGAACATGGAAATATCTACACCGCTATCTGTATGAACATGGATATATCTACACAGCCATCTGAATGAACATGGAAATATCTACACAGATATCTGTATGAACATGGAAATATCTACACCGCTATCTCTGTAAACATGCATACATATTCACCGCTATCTGTATAAACATGGAAATATCTACACCGCTATCTGTATGAACATGGAAATAGCTACACCGCTATCTGTATGAACATGGAAATATCTACACCGCTATCTGTATGAACATGGAAATATCTACATCGCTATGCGATTGAACATGGAAATATCTACACCGCTATCTGCATGAAAATGGAAATATCTGCACTGCTATCTGCATATACGTGGAAATATCTACACAGCTATCTCTTTACACATGGAAATAACTACACCGCTATCTGTATGAACATGGAAATATCTGCACCGCCATCTGTATAAACATATAAATATCTACACCGCCATCTGTATTAAGATGGAGATATATACACCGCTATCTGTATAAACATGGAAATATCTACACCGCTATCTGTATAAACATGGAAACATCCACACCACTATCTGTATAAACATGGAAATATCTACACCGCTACCTGTATAAACATGGAAATATCAGCACCGCTATCTGAATGAACATGGAAATATCTACACCGCTATCTATATGAACATGCAAATATCTACACCGCTATCTGTATGAACATGGATATATCTACACAGCCCTCTGGATGAACATGGAAATATCCACACCGCTATCTGTGTAAACATGCATACATCTTAACCGCTATCTGTATAAATATGGAAATATCTACACCGCCATCTGTATGAACATGGAAATATCTACACAGCTATCTGTTTGAAGATGGAAATATATACACCGCTATCTGCATGAAAATGGAAATATCTACAAAGCTATCTGCATATTCATGGAAATATCTACACAGCTATCTCTTTACACATGGAAATAACTACACCTCTATATCTATAAACATGGAAATATCTACACCGCCATCTGTATGAACATGGAAATATCTGCACCGCCATCTGTATGAACTTATAAATATCTACAACGCCATCTGTATTAAGAAGGAAATATCTAAACCGCTATCTGTATAAACATGGAAATATCTACACCGCTGCCTGAATAAACATGGAAATATCAGCACCGCTCTCTGTATGAAAATGGAAATAACTACACCGCTATCTGTATGAACATGGAAATATCTACACTGCTATCTGTATGAACATGGAAATAGCTACACCGTTATCTGTATGAACATGGAAATAGCTACACAGCTATCTGTATGAACATGGAAATATCTACACCGCTATCTGCATGAAAATGGAAATATCTACACTGCTATCTGCATATACATTTAAATATCTACACAGCTATCTCTTTACACATGGAAATAACTACACCGATATCTGTATGAACATGGAAATATCTACACCGCCATCTGTATGAACATGGAAATATCTGCACCGCCATCAGTATGAACATATAAATATCTACACCGCCATCTGTATTACGATGGAGATATCTACACTGCTATCTGTATAAACATGGAAACATCTACACCGCCATCTGTATGAACATATAAATATCTACACCGCCATCTGTATTAAGAAGGAAATATCTAAACTGCTATCTGTATAAAAATGGAAATATCTACACCGCTGCCTGTATAAACATGGAAATATCAGCACCACTCTCTTTATGAACATGGAAATATCTACACCACAATCTGTATGATCATGGATATATCTACACAGCCATCTGGATGAACATGGAAATATCTACACCGCTATCTGTATGAACTTGGAAATATCTACACCGCTATCTGTGTAAACATGCATACATCTTCACCACTATCAGTATAAACATGGAAATATCTACACCGCTATCTGTATGGACATGGAAATAACTACACCGCTATCTGTATGAACATGGAAATATCTACACCGCTATCTGTATGAACATGGCTATATCTACACAGCCATCTGGATGAACATGGAAATATCTACACCGCTATCTGTATGAACATGGAAATGTCTTCACCGCCATATGTATGAAAATGGATATATCTACAGAGCCATCTGGATGAACATGGAAATATCTACACAGCTATCTGTATGAACAAGGAAATATATACACCGCAATCTGTGTAAACATGCATACATTTTCACCGCTATCTGTATAAACATGGAAATATCTACACCGCTATCTGTATGAACATGGAAATATCTACACCGCTATCTGCATGAAAATGGAAATACCTACACAGCTATCTGCATATACATGGAAATATCTACAAAGCTATCTCTTTACACATGGAAATAACTACACCGCTATCTCTATAAACATGGAAATATCTACACCGCCATCTGTATGAACATGGAAATATCTGCACCGCCATCTGTATGAACATATAAATATCTAAACCGCCATCTGTATTAAGATGGAGATATCTACACCGCTATCTGTGTAAACCTGGAAATATCTACACCGTTATCTGTATAAACATGGAAATATCTACACCGCTATCTGTATAAACATGGAAATTTCTACACCGCTACCTGTATAATTATGGAAATATCAGCACTGCTATCTGTATGAACATGGAAATATCTACACCGCTATCTGTACGAATATGGAAATATCTACACCGCTATCTGTATTAACATGGAAATACCTACACCGCTATCTGTATGAACATGGAAATATCTACACCACTATCGGTATGAACATGGAAATATCTACACCGCTATCTGTATGAACATGGATATATCTACACAGCCATCTGGATGAACATGGAAATATCTACACCGATATCTGTATGAACATGGAAATATCTACACCGCTATCTCTGTAAACATGCATACATCTTCACCGCTATCTGTATAAACATGGAAATATCTACACCGCTATCTGTATGAACATGGAAATAGCTACACCGCTATCTGTATGAACATGGAAATATCTACACCGCTATCTGTATGAACATGGAAATATCTACATCGCTATCCGATTGAACATGGAAATATCTACACCGCTATCTGCATGAAAATGGAAATATCTGCACTGCTATCTGCATATACATGGAAATATCTACACAGCTATCTCTTTACACATGGAAATAACTACACCGCTATCTGTATGAACATGGAAATATCTGCACCGCCATCTGTATAAACATATAAATATCTACACCGCCATCTGTATTAAGATGGAGATATATACACCGCTATCTGTATAAACATGGAAATATCTACACCGCTATCTGTATAAACATGGAAACATCCACACCACTATCTGTATAAACATGGAAATATCTACACCGCTACCTGTATAAACATGGAAATATCATCACCGCTATCTGAATGAACATGGAAATACCTACACCACTATCTATATGAACATGCAAATATCTACACCGCTCTCTGTATGAACATGGATATATCTACACAGCCCTCTGGATGAACATGGAAATATCCACACCGCTATCTGTGTAAACATGCATACATCTTCACCGCTATCTGTATAAATATGGAAATATCTACACCGCCATCTGTATGAACATGGAAATATCTACACAGCTATCTGTTTGAAGATGGAAATATATACACCGCTATCTGCATGAAAATGGAAATATCTACAAAGCTATCTGCATATTCATGGAAATATCTACACAGCTATCTCTTTACACATGGAAATAACTACACCTCTATATCTATAAACATGGAAATATCTACACCGCCATCTCTATGAACATGGAAATATCTGCACCGCCATCTGTATGAACATATAAATATCTACAACGCCATCTGTATTAAGAAGGAAATATCTAAAGCGCTATCTGTATAAACATGGAAATATCTACACCGCTGCCTGAATAAACATGGAAATATCAGCACCGCTCTCTGCATTTAGATGGAAATATCTACACAGCTATCACTTTAAACATGGAAATCACTACACCGCCATCTGTATGAACATAGAAATATCTGCACCGAAATCTGTATGAACATATAAATATCTACACCGCCATCTGTATTAAGATGGAGATATCTACACCGCTATCTGAATAAACATGGAAATATCTACACCGCTGTCTGTATAAACATGGAAATATCTACACCGGTATCTGTATAAACATGGAAATATCTACACCGCTACCTGTATAAACATGGAAATATCAGCACCGCTATCTGTATGAACATGGAAATATCTACACCGCTATCTGTATGAACAAGGAAATATATACACCGCTATCTGTATGAACATGGAAATATCTACAAAGCTATCTGAATGAACATGGAAATATCTACACCGCTATCTGTCTGAACATGTAAATATCTACACCGCTATCTGTATGAAAATGGAAATATCTACAAAGCTATCTGCATATTCATGGAAATATCTACACAGCTATCTCTTTAAGCATGGAAATAACTACACCACTATATCTATAAACATGGAAATATCTACACCGCCATCTGTATGAACATGGAAATATCTGCACCGACATCTGTATGAACATATAAATATCTACACCGCCATCTGTATTAATAAGGAAATATCTAAACCGCTATCTGTATAAACATGGAAATATCCACACCGCTGCCTGTATAAACACGGAAATATCAGCACCGCTCTCTGTATGAAAATGGAAATATCTACACCGCTATCTGTATGAACATGGAAATATCTACACCGCTATCTGTATGAACATGGAAATAGCTACACCGTTATCTGTATCAACATGGAAATAGCTACACCGCTACCTGTATGAACATGGAAGTATCTACACCGCTATCTGTATGAACATGGATATATCTACACAGCCATCTGGATGAACATGGAAATATCTACACCGCTATCTGTATGAACATGGAAATATCTACACCGCTATCTGTATGAACATGGAAATAGCTACACCGCTATCTGTATGAACATGTAAATAGCTACACCGCTATCAGTTTGAACATGGATATATCTACAGAGCCATCTGGATGAACATGGAAATTTCTACACAGCTATCTGTATGAACATGGAAATATATACACCGCTATCTGTGTAAACATGCATACATCTTCACCGCTGTCTGTATAAACATGGAAATATCTATACCGCTATCTGTATGAACATGGAAATATCTACACCGCTATCTGTATAAACATGGAAATTTCTACACCGCTACCTGTATAAACATGGAAATATCAGCACCACTATCGGTAGGAACATGGAAATATCTACACCGCTATCTGTACGAACATGGAAATATCTACACCGCTATCTGTATGAACATGGAAATAGCTACACCGCTATCTGTATGAACATGGAAATATCTACACCACTATCTGTATGAACATGGAAATATCTACACCGCTATCTGTATGAACATGGATATATCTACACAGCCATCTGGATGAACATGGAAATATCTACACCGCTATCTGTATGAACATGGAAATATCTACACCGCTATCTGTGTAAACATGCATACATCTTCACCGCTATCTGTATAAACATGGAAATATCTACACCGCTATCTGTATGAACATGGAAATAGCTACACCGCTATCTGTATGAACGTGGAAATATCTACACCGCTATCTGTATGAACATGGATATATCTACACAGCCATCTGGATGAACATGGAAATATCTACACTGCTATCTGTGTAAACATGCATACATCTTCACCGCTATCTGTATAAACATGGAAATATCTACACCGCTATCTGTATGAACATGGAAATATCTACACCGCTATCTGTATGAACATTGAAATATCTATGCCGCTATCTGTTTGAACATGGAAATATCTACACCGCTATCTGTATGAAGATGGAAATATCTACAACGCTATCTGTGTAAACATGCATACATCTTCACCGCTATCTATATAAACATGGAAATATCTACACTGCTTTCTGTATGAACGTGGAAATATCTACACCGCTATCTGTTTGAACATGGAAATATCTTCACCGCTATCTGCATGAAAATGGAAATATCTACACAGCGATCTGCATATACATGGAAATATCTACAAAGGTATCTCTTTACACATGGAAATAACCACAGCGCTATCTCTATAAACATACAAATATCTACACTGCCATTTGTATGAACACGGAAATATCTGCACCGCCATCTGTATGAACATATAAATATCTACTCCGCCATCTATATTAAGATGGAAATATCTACACCGCTATGTGTGTAAACTTGCTTACATCTTCACTGCTATCTGTATAAACATGGAAATATCTACACTGCTGCCTGCATATACATTTAAATATGTACACTGCTATCTCTTTACACATGGAAATAACTACACCGTTACCTCTATGAATATGGAAATAACTACACCGCCATCTGTATGAACATGGAAATATCTGCACCGCCATCTGTATGAAAATATAAATATCTACACCGCCATCTGTATTAAGATAGATATATCTCCACTGCTATCTGTATAAACATGGAAATATCTACACTGCTATCTGTATAAACATGGAAATATCTACACCGCTATCTGTATAAACATGGAAATATATGCACCGCTATCTGTTTGAACATGGAAATATCTAAACCGCTATCTGCATGAAAATGGAAATAAATAAACAGCTATGTGCATATACATGGAAATATCTACACAGCTATCTCTTTACACATGGAAATAACTACACAGCTATCTGTATGAACATGGAAATATCTTCACCGCCATCTATATGAACATGGATATATCTACACAGCCATCTGGATGAACATGGAAATATCTACACCGCTATCTGTGTAAACATGCATAGATCTTCACCGCTATCTGTATAAACATGGAAATATCTACGCCGCTATCTCTATGAACATGGAAATATCTACACCGCTATCTGTATGAACATGGAAATATCTACACCGCTATCTGTTTGAACATGGAAATATCTACACTGCTATCTGCATGGAAATGGAAATATCTACACTGCTATCTGCATATACATTTAAATATCTACACAGCTATCTCTTTACACATGGAAATAACTACACCGCTATCTGTATGAACATGGAAATATCTACACCGCCATCTGTATGAACATGGAAATATCTGCACCGCCATCTGTATGAACATATAAATATCTACACTGCCATCTGTATTAAGATGGAGATATCTACACTGCTATCTGTATAAACATGGAAATACCTACACCGCCATCTCTGTGAACATATAAATATCTACACCGCCATCTGTATTAAGAAGGAAATATCTAAACCGCATTATTTATAAACATGGAAATATCTACACCGCTACCTGTATAAACATGGAAATATCAGCACCGCTATCTGAATGAACATGGAAATATCTACACCGCTATCTGTATGAACATGGAAATATCTACACTGCTATCTGTATGAACATGGAAATAGCTACACCGCTATGTGAATGAACATGGATATATCTACAAAGCCATCTGGATGAACATGGAAATATCTACACAGCTATCTGTGTAAACATGCATAGATCTTCGCCGCTATCTGTATAAACATTTAAATATCTACACCGCTATCTGTATGAACCTGGAAATATCTACACCGCTCTCTGTTTGAACATGGAAATATCTACACCGCTATCTGTATGGACATGGAAATATCTACACCGCAATCTGTTTGAACATGGAAATATCTACACCGCTATCTGCATGAAAATGGAAATATCTACACTGCTATCTGCATATACATTTAAATGTCTACACAGTTATCTCTTTACACATGGAAATAACTACACCGCTATCTGTATGAACATGGAAATATCTACAGCGCCATCTGAATGAACATGGAAATATCTGCACCGCCATCTGTATGAACATATAAATATCTACACCGCCATCTGTATTAAGATGGAGATATCTACACTGCTATCTGTATAAACATGGAAATATCTACACCGCTATCTGTATAAACATGGAAATATCTACACCGCTATCTGTAAAAACATTGAAATGTCTACACCACTACCTGTATAAACATGGAAATATCAGCACCGCTATCTGTATGAACATGGAAATATCTACACCGCTATCTGTATGAACATGGAAATAACTAGACCGCTATCTGTATGAACATTTAAATATCTACACCGCTATCTTTATGAACATGGAAATATGTACACCGCTATCTGTTTGAACTTGGAAATATCTACACCGCTATCTGTATGAACATGGAAATATCTACACCGCTATCTGTATGAACATGGAAATATCTACACCGCTCTCTGTTCGAACGTGGAAATATATACACCGCTATCTGCATGAAAATGGAAATATCTACACAGCTATCTGCATATACATGGAAATATCTACACAGCTATCTCTTTACACATGGAAATAACTACACCGCTATCTGTATGAACATGGAAATATCTACACCGCCATCTGTATGAACATGGAAATATCTGCACCGCCATCTGTATGAACATATAAATATCTACACCGCCATCTGCATTAAGATGGAGATATCTACACCGCTATCTGTATAAACATGGAAATATCTACACCACTATCTGTATAAACATGGAAATATCTACACCGCTATCTGTATAAACATGGAAATTTCTACACCGCTACCTGTATAAACATGGAAATATCAGCACTGCTATCTGTATGAACATGGAAATATCTACACTGCTATCTGTACGAACATGGAAATATCTACACCGCTATCTGTATTAACATGGAAATAGCTACACCGCTATCTGTATGAAGATGGAAATATCTACACCACTATCTGTATGAACATGGAAATATCTACACCGCTATCTGTATGAACATGGATATATCTACACAGCCATCTGGATGAACATGGAAATATCTACACCGATATCTGTATGAACATGGAAATAACTACACCGCTATCTGTGTAAACATGCATACATCTTCACCGCTATCTGTATAAACATGGAAATATCTACACCGCTATCTGTATGAACATGGAAATAGCTACACCGCTATCTGTATTAACATGGAAATATCTGCAAAGCTATCTGTTTGAACATGGAAATATCTACAATGCTATCTGAATGAAAATGGAAATATCTGCACTGCTATCTGCATATACATGGAAATATCTACACAGCTGTCTCTTTACACATGGAAATAACTACACCGCTATCTGTATGAACATGGAAATATCTACACCGCCATCTGTATGAACATGGAAATATCTGCACCGCCATCTGTATGAACATATAAATATCTACACCGCCATCTGTATTAAGATGGAGATAACTACACCGCAATCTGTATAAACATGGAAATATCTACACCGCTATCTGTATAAACATGGAAATATCCACACCACTATCTGTATAAACGTGGAAATATCTCCAGCGCTACCTGTATAAACATGGAAATATAAGCACCGCTATCTGTATGAACATGGAAATATCTACACCGCTATCTGTATGAACATGGAAATAGCTACACCGTTATCTGTATCAACATGGAAATAGCTACACCGCTATCTGTATGAACATGGAAGTATCTACACCGCTATCTGTATGAACATGGATATATCTACACAGCCATCTTGATGAACATGGAAATATCTACACCGCTATCTGTATGAACATGGAAATATCTACACCGCTATCTGTGTGAACATGGATATATCTACACAGCCATCTGGATGAACATGGAAATATCTACACCGCTATCTGTGTAGACTTGCATAGAATTTCACCGCTATCTGTATAAATATGGAAATATCTACACCGCTATCTGTATGAACATGGAAATATCTACACCGCTATCTGTATGAACATGGAAATATCTACACCGCTCTCTGTTCGAACGTGGAAATATATACACCGCTATCTGCATGAAAATGGAAATATCTACACAGCTATCTGCATATACATGGAAATATCTACACAGCTATCTCTTTACACATGGAAATAACTACACCGCTATCTGTATGAACATGGAAATATCTACACCGCCATCTGTATGAACATGGAAATATCTGCACCGCCATCTGTATGAACATATAAATATCTACACCGCCATCTGCATTAAGATGGAGATATCTACACCGCTATCTGTATAAACATGGAAATATCTACACCACTATCTGTATAAACATGGAAATATCTACACCGCTATCTGTATAAACATGGAAATTTCTACACCGCAACCTGTATAAACATGGAAATATCAGCACTGCTATCTGTATGAACATGGAAATATCTACACCGCTATCTGTAGGAACATGGAAATATCTACACCGCTATCTGTATTAACATGGAAATAGCTACACCGCTATCTGTATGAAGATTGAAATATCTACACCACTATCTGTATGAACATGGAAATATCTACACCGCTATCTGTATGAACATGGATATATCTACACAGCCATCTGGATGAACATGGAAATATCTACACCGATATCTGTATGAACATGGAAATAATTACACCGCTATCTGTGTAAACATGCATACATCTTCACCGCTATCTGTATAAACATGGAAATATCTACACCGCTATCTGTATGAACATGGAAATAGCTACACCGCTATCTGTATTAACATGGAAATATCTGCAAAGCTATCTGTTTGAACATGGAAATATCTACAACGCTATCTGCATGAAAATGGAAATATCTGCACTGCTATCTGCATATACATGGAAATATCTACACAGCTGTCTCTTTACACATGGAAATAACTACACCGCTATCTGTATGAACATGGAAATATCTACACCGCCATCTGTATGAACATGGAAATATCTGCACCGCCATCTGTATGAACATATAAATATCTACACCGCCATCTGTATTAAGATGGAGATAACTACACCGCTATCTGTACAAACATGGAAATATCTACACCGCTATCTGTATAAACATGGAAATATCCACACCACTATCTGTATAAACGTGAAAATATCTCCAGCGCTACCTGTATAAACATGGAAATATAAGCACTGCTATCTGTATGAACATGGAAATATCTACACCGCTATCTGTATGAACATGGAAATATCTACACCGCTATCTGTATGAACATGGATATAGCTACACAGCCGTCTAGATTAACATGGAAATATCCACACCGCTATCTGTGTAAACATGCATACATCTTCACCGCTATCTGTATAAACATGGAAATATCTACACCGCTATCTGTATGAACAGGTAAATATCTACACCGCTATCTGTTTGAAGATGGACATATATACACCGCTATCTGCATGAAAATGGAAATATCTACACAGCTATCTGCATATAGATGGAAATATCTACACAGCTATCTCTTTACACGTGGAAATAACTACACCGCTATCTGTATGAACATGGAAATATCTACACCGCCATCTGTATGAACATGGAAATATCTGCACCGCCATCTGTATGAGCATATAAATATCTACACCGCCATCTGTATTAAGAAGGAGATATCTACACCGCTATCTGAATAAACATGGAAATATCTACACCGCTATCTGTATAAACATGGAAATATCTACACCGCTATCTGTATAAACATGGAAATATCTACACCGCTACCTGTATAAACATGGAAATATCAGCACCGCTATCTGTATGAACATGGAAATATCTACACCACTATCTGTATGAACAAGGAAATATGTACACCGCTATCTGAATGAACATGGAAATATCTACAAAGCTATCTGAATGAACATGGAAATATCTACACCGCTATCTGTTTGAACATGTAAATATCTACACCGCTCTCTGCATGAAAATGGAAATATCTACAAAGCTATCTGCATATTCATGGAAATATCTACACAGCTATCTCTTTACACATGGAAATAACTACACCGCTATCTGTATGAACCTGGAAATATCTACACCGCTATCTGTATAAGCATGGAAATATCTAAACCGCTATCTGTATAAACATGGAAATTTCTACAGCGCTACCTGTATAAACATGGAAATATCAGCACTGCTATCTGTATGAACATGGAAATATCTACACCGCTATCTGTACGAACATGGAAATATCTACACCGCTATCTGTATTTACATGGAAATAGCTACACCGCTATCTGTATGAACATGGAAATATCTACACCACTATCTGTATGAACATGGATATATCTACACATCCATCTGGATGAACATGGAAATATCTACACTGATATCTGTATGAACATGGAAATATCTACACCGCTATCTTTATGAACATGGAAATATGTACACCGCTATCTGTTTGAACTTGGAAATATCTACACCGCTATGTGTATGAACATGGAAATATCTACACCGCTATCTGTATGAACATGGAAATATCTACACCGCTCTCTGTTCGAACGTGGAAATATATACACCGCTATCTGCATGAAAATGGAAATATCTACACAGCTATCTGCATATACATGGAAATATCTACACAGCTATCTCTTTACACATGGAAATAACTACACCGCTATCTGTATGAACATGGAAATATCTACACCGCCATCTGTATGAACATGGAAATATCTGCACCGCCATCTGTATGAACATATAAATATCTACACCGCCATCTGCATTAAGATGGAGATATCTACACCGCTATCTGTATAAACATGGAAATATCTACACCACTATCTGTATAAACATGGAAATATCTACACCGCTATCTGTATAAACATGGAAATTTCTACACCGCTACCTGTATAAACATGGAAATATCAGCACTGCTATCTGTATGAACATGGAAATATCTACACTGCTATCTGTACGAACATGGAAATATCTACACCGCTATCTGTATTAACATGGAAATAGCTACACCGCTATCTGTATGAAGATGGAAATATCTACACCACTATCTGTATGAACATGGAAATATCTACACCGCTATCTGTATGAACATGGATATATCTACACAGCCATCTGGATGAACATGGAAATATCTACACCGATATCTGTATGAACATGGAAATAACTACACCGCTATCTGTGTAAACATGCATACATCTTCACCGCTATCTGTATAAACATGGAAATATCTACACCGCTATCTGTATGAACATGGAAATAGCTACACCGCTATCTGTATTAACATGGAAATATCTGCAAAGCTATCTGTTTGAACATGGAAATATCTACAATGCTATCTGAATGAAAATGGAAATAACTGCACTGCTATCTGCATATACATGGAAATATCTACACAGCTGTCTCTTTACACATGGAAATAACTACACCGCTATCTGTATGAACATGGAAATATCTACACCGCCATCTGTATGAACATGGAAATATCTGCACCGCCATCTGTATGAACATATAAATATCTACACCGCCATCTGTATTAAGATGGAGATAACTACACCGCAATCTGTATAAACATGGAAATATCTACACCGCTATCTGTATAAACATGGAAATATCCACACCACTATCTGTATAAACGTGGAAATATCTCCAGCGCTACCTGTATAAACATGGAAATATAAGCACCGCTATCTGTATGAACATGGAAATATCTACA
Source organism: Gorilla gorilla gorilla (assembly GCF_029281585.2). NCBI lineage: Eukaryota > Metazoa > Chordata > Mammalia > Primates > Hominidae > Gorilla > Gorilla gorilla. The sequence goes on from NC_086017.1 coordinate 1,455,290, forward strand.
CCGCTATCTGTATGAACATGGAAATAGCTACACCGTTATCTGTATCAACATGGAAATAGCTACACCGCTATCTGTATGAACATGGAAGTATCTACACCGCTATCTGTATGAACATGGATATATCTACACAGCCATCTTGATGAACATGGAAATATCTACACCGCTATCTGTATGAACATGGAAATATCTACACCGCTATCAGTGTGAACATGGATATATCTACACAGCCATGTGGATGAACATGGAAATATCTACACCGCTATCTGTGTAGACTTGCATAGAATTTCACCGCTATCTGTATAAATATGGAAATATCTACACCGCTATCTGTATGAACATGGAAATATCTACACCGCTATCTGTATGAACATGGAAATATCTACACCGCTCTCTGTTCGAACGTGGAAAAATATACACCGCTATCTGCATGAAAATGGAAATATCTACACAGCTATCTGCATATACATGGAAATATCTACACAGCTATCTCTTTACACATGGAAATAACTACACCGCTATCTGTATGAACATGGAAATATCTACACCGCCATCTGTATGAACATGGAAATATCTGCACCGCCATCTGTATGAACATATAAATATCTACACCGCCATCTGCATTAAGATGGAGATATCTACACCGCTATCTGTATAAACATGGAAATATCTACACCACTATCTGTATAAACATGGAAATATCTACACCGCTATCTGTATAAACATGGAAATTTCTACACCGCTACCTGTATAAACATGGAAATATCAGCACTGCTATCTGTATGAACATGGAAATATCTACACTGCTATCTGTAGGAACATGGAAATATCTACACCGCTATCTGTATTAACATGGAAATAGCTACACCGCTATCTGTATGAAGATGGAAATATCTACACCACTATCTGTATGAACATGGAAATATCTACACCGCTATCTGTATGAACATGGATATATCTACACAGCCATCTGGATGAACATGGAAATATCTACACCGATATCTGTATGAACATGGAAATAACTACACCGCTATCTGTGTAAACATGCATACATCTTCACCGCTATCTGTATAAACATGGAAATATCTACACCGCTATCTGTATGAACATGGAAATAGCTACACCGCTATCTGTATTAACATGGAAATATCTGCAAAGCTATCTGTTTGAACATGGAAATATCTACAACGCTATCTGCATGAAAATGGAAATATCTGCACTGCTATCTGCATATACATGGAAATACCTACACAGCTGTCTCTTTACACATGGAAATAACTACACCGCTATCTGTATGAACATGGAAATATCTACACCGCCATCTGTATGAACATGGAAATATCTGCACCGCCATCTGTATGAACATATAAATATCTACACCGCCATCTGTATTAAGATGGAGATAACTACACCGCTATCTGTACAAACATGGAAATATCTACACCGCTATCTGTATAAACATGGAAATATCCACACCACTATCTGTATAAACGTGAAAATATCTCCAGCGCTACCTGTATAAACATGGAAATATAAGCACTGCTATCTGTATGAACATGGAAATATCTACACCGCTATCTGTATGAACATGGAAATATCTACACCGCTATCTGTATGAACATGGATATATCTACACAGCCGTCTAGATTAACATGGAAATATCCACACCGCTATCTGTGTAAACATGCATACATCTTCACCGCTATCTGTATAAACATGGAAATATCTACACCGCTATCTGTATGAACAGGTAAATATCTACACCGCTATCTGTTTGAAGATGGACATATATACACCGCTATCTGCATGAAAATGGAAATATCTACACAGCTATCTGCATATAGATGGAAATATCTACACAGCTATCTCTTTACACGTGGAAATAACTACACCGCTATCTGTATGAACATGGAAATATCTACACCGCCATCTGTATGAACATGGAAATATCTACACAGCCATCTTGACGAACATGGAAATATCTACACCGCTATCTGTATGAACATGGAAATATCTACACCGCTATCTGTGTGAACATGGATATATCTACACAGCCATCTGGATGAACATGGAAATATCTACACCGCTATCTGTGTAGACTTGCATAGAATTTCACCGCTATCTGTATAAATATGGAAATATCTACACCGCGATCTGTATGAACATGGAAATATCTACACCGCTATCTGTATGAACATGGAAATATCTACACCGCTCTCTGTTCGAACGTGGAAAAATATACACCGCTATCTGCATGAAAATGGAAATATCTACACAGCTATCTGCATATACATGGAAATATCTACACAGCTATCTCTTTACACATGGAAATAACTACACCGCTATCTGTATGAACATGGAAATATCTACACCGCCATCTGTATGAACATGGAAATATCTGCACCGACATCTGTATGAACATATAAATATCTACACCGCCATCTGCATTAAGATGGAGATATCTACACCGCTATCTGTATAAACATGGAAATATCTACACCACTATCTGTATAAACATGGAAATATCTACACCGCTATCTGTATAAACATGGAAATTTCTACACCGCTACCTGTATAAACATGGAAATATCAGCACTGCTATCTGTATGAACATGGAAATATCTACACTGCTATCTGTAGGAACATGGAAATATCTACACCGCTATCTGTATTAACATGGAAATAGCTACACCGCTATCTGTATGAAGATGGAAATATCTACACCACTATCTGTATGAACATGGAAATATCTACACCGCTATCTGTATGAACATGGATATATCTACACAGCCATCTGGATGAACATGGAAATATCTACACCGATATCTGTATGAACATGGAAATAACTACACCGCTATCTGTGTAAACATGCATACATCTTCACCGCTATCTGTATAAACATGGAAATATCTACACCGCTATCTGTATGAACATGGAAATAGCTACACCGCTATCTGTATTAACATGGAAATATCTGCAAAGCTATCTGTTTGAACATGGAAATATCTACAACGCTATCTGCATGAAAATGGAAATATCTGCACTGCTATCTGCATATACATGGAAATATCTACACAGCTGTCTCTTTACACATGGAAATAACTACACCGCTATCTGTATGAACATGGAAATATCTACACCGCCATCTGTATGAACATGGAAATATCTGCACCGCCATCTGTATGAACATATAAATATCTACACCGCCATCTGTATTAAGATGGAGATAACTACACCGCTATCTGTACAAACATGGAAATATCTACACCGCTATCTGTATAAACATGGAAATATCCACACCACTATCTGTATAAACGTGAAAATATCTCCAGCGCTACCTGTATAAACATGGAAATATAAGCACTGCTATCTGTATGAACATGGAAATATCTACACCGCTATCTGTATGAACATGGAAATATCTACACCGCTATCTGTATGAACATGGATATATCTACACAGCCGTCTAGATTAACATGGAAATATCCACACCGCTATCTGTGTAAACATGCATACATCTTCACCGCTATCTGTATAAACATGGAAATATCTACACCGCTATCTGTATGAACAGGTAAATATCTACACCGCTATCTGTTTGAAGATGGACATATATACACCGCTATCTGCATGAAAATGGAAATATCTACACAGCTATCTGCATATACATGGAAATATCTACACAGCTATATCTTTACACATGGAAATAACTACACCGCTATCTGTATGAACATGGAAATATCTACACCGCCATCTGTATGAACATGGAAATATCTGCACCGCCATCTGTATGAGCATATAAATATCTACACCGCCATCTGTATTAAGAAGGAGATATCTACACCGCTATCTGAATAAACATGGAAATATCTACACCGCTATCTGTATAAACATGGAAATATCTACACCGCTATCTGTATAAACATGGAAATATCTACACCGCTACCTGTATAAACATGGAAATATCAGCACCGCTATCTGTATGAACATGGAAATATCTACACCACTATCTGTATGAACAAGGAAATATGTACACCGCTATCTGAATGAACATGGAAATATCTACAAAGCTATCTGAATGAACATGGAAATATCTACACCGCTATCTGTTTGAACATGTAAATATCTACACCGCTCTCTGCATGAAAATGGAAATATCTACAAAGCTATCTGCATATTCATGGAAATATCTACACAGCTATCTCTTTACACATGGAAATAACTACACCGCTATCTGTATGAACCTGGAAATATCTACACCGCTATCTGTATAAGCATGGAAATATCTACACCGCTATCTGTATAAACATGGAAATTTCTACAGCGCTACCTGTATAAACATGGAAATATCAGCACTGCTATCTGTATGAACATGGAAATATCTACACCGCTATCTGTACGAACATGGAAATATCTACACCGCTATCTGTATTTACATGGAAATAGCTACACCGCTATCTGTATGAACATGGAAATATCTACACCACTATCTGTATGAACATGGATATATCTACACATCCATCTGGATGAACATGGAAATATCTACACCGATATCTGTATGAACATGGAAATATCTACACCGCTATCTGTGTAAACATGCATACATCTTCACCGCTATCTGTATAAACATGGAAATATCTACACCACTATCTGTATGAACATGGAAATAGCTACACCGCTATCTGTATGAACATGGAAATATCTGCACCGCTATCTGTATGAACATGGAAATATCTACACTGCTATCTGTTTGAACATGGAAATATCTACACCGCTATCTGCATGAAAATGGAAATATCTGCACTGCTATCTGCATATACATGGAAATATCTACACAGCTATCTCTTTACACTTGGAAATAACTACACCGCTATCTGTATGAACATGGAAATATCTACACAGCCATCTGTATGAACATGGAAATATCTGCACCGCCATCTGTATGAACGTATAAATATCTACACCGCCATCTGTATTAAGATGGAGATATCTACACCGCTGTCTGTATAAACATGGAAATATCTACACCGATATCTGTATAAACATGGAAATATCCACACCACTATCTGTATAAACATGGAAATATCTACAACAATACCTGTATAAACATGGAAATATCAGCACCGCTATCTGTATGAAAATGGAAATATCTACACCGCTATCTGCATGAACATGGAAATATCTATACCGCTGTCTGTATGAACATGGATATATCTACACAGCCCTCTGGATTAACATGGAAATATCCACACCGCTATCTGTGCAAACATGCATACTTCTTCACTGTTATCTGTATAAACATGGAAATATCTACACCGCTCTCTGTATGAACATGGAAATATCTACACCGCTATCTGTTTGAAGATGGAAATATATACACCGCTATCTGCATGAAAATGGAAATATCTACACAGCTATCTGCATATAGATGGAAATATCTACACAGCTATCTCTTTACACATGGAAATAACTACACCGCTATCTGTGTGAAAATGGAAATATCTACACCGCCATCTGTATGAACATGGAAATATCTACACCACTATCTGTATGAACATGGATATACCTACACAGCCATCTGGATGAGCATGGAAATATCTACACCGCTATCTGCATGAACATGGAAATATCTACACCGCTATCTGTGTGAACATGCATACATGTTCACCGCAATCTGTATAAACATGGAAATATCTACACCGCTATCTGTATCAACATGGAAATATCTACACCGCTATCTGTATGAACATGTAAATAGCTACACCGTTATCTGTATGAACATGGAAATAGCTACACCGCTATCTGTATGAACATGGAAATATCTACACCGCTATCTGTATGAACATGGATATATCTACACAGCCATCTGGATGAACACGGAAATATCTACACCGCTATCTTTATGAACATGGAAATATCTACACCGCTATCTCTTTGAACATGGAAATATCTACACCGATATCTGCATGAAAATGGTAATATCTACACTGCTATCTGCATATACATTTAAATATCTACACAGCTATCTCTTTACACATGGAAATAACTACACCGCTATCTGTATGAACATGGAAATATCTACACCACCATCTGTATGAACATGGAAATATCTGCACCGCCATCTGTATGAACATATAAATATCTACACCGCCATCTGAATTAAGATGGAGATATCTACAAAGCTATCTGTATAAACATGGAAATAACTACACCGCCATCAGTACGAACATATAAATATCTACACGGCCATCTGTATTAAGAAGGAAATATTTAAACCGCTATCTGAATAAACATGGAAATATCTACACCGCTGCCTGTATAAACATGGAAATATCAGCACCGCTATCTGTATGAACATGGAAATATCTACACCGCTATCTGTATGAACATGGAAATATCTACACCGCTATCTGTATGAACATGGAAATAGCTACACCGCTATCTGTGTAAACATGCATAGATCTTCACCGCTATCTCTATAAACATGGAAATATCTACACTGCTATCTGTATGAACATGGAAATATCTACACAGCCATCTGGATGAACATGGAAATATCTAAACCGCTATCTGTGTAAACATGCATAGATCTTCACCGCTATCTCTATAAACATGGAAATATCTACCCTGCTATCTGTATGAACATGGAAATATCTACACCTCTATCTGTATGAACATGGAAATATCTACACCGCTATCTGTTTGAACATGGAAATATCTACACCGCTATCTGCATGAAAATGGAAATACCTACACTGCTATCTGCATATACATGAAAATATCTACACAGCTATCTCTTTACACATGGAAATAACTACACCGCTATCTGTATGAACTTGGAAATATCTACACCGCCACATGTATGAACATGGAAATATCTGCAACGCCATCTGTATGAACATATAAATATCTACACCGCCATCTGTATTAAGATGGAGATATCTACACCGCTATCTGTATAAACATGGAAATATCTACACCGCTATCTGTATAAACATGGAAATATCTACACCGCTATCTGTATAAACATGGAAATATCAGCACCGCTCTCTGTATGAACATGGAAATATCAGCCCCTCTATGTGTATGAACATGGAAGTATCTACACCGCTATCTCTATGAACATGGAAATATCTACACCGCTATCTGTTTGAACATGGAAATATCTAAACCGCTATCTGCATGAAAATGGAAATATATACACAGCTATCTGCATATACATGGAAATATCTACACAGCTATCTATTTACACATGGAAATAACTGCACCGCTATCTGTATGAAGATGGAAATATCTTCAACGCCATCTGTAGGAACATGGATATATCTACACAGCCATCTGGATGAACATGGAAATATCTACACCGCTATCTGTATGAACATGGAAATATCTACACCGCTATCTGTGTAAACATGCATACATCTTCACTGCTTTCTGTATAAACATGGAAATATCTACAACGCTATCTGTATGAACATGCAAATATCTACTCCGCTATCTGTACGAACATGGAAATATCTAAACCGCTATCTGCATGAAAATAGAAATATCTACACAGCTATCTGCATATACATGGAAATATCCACAAAGCTATCTCTTTACACATGGGAATAGCTACACCGCTATCTCTATAAACACGGAAATATCTACACCGCCATCTGTATGAACATGGAAATATCTGCACCGCCATCTGTATAAACATATAAATATCTACACCGCCATCTGTATTAAGAAGGAGATATCTACACCGCTATCTGTATATACTTGGAAATATCTACACCGCTATCTGTATAAACATGGAAATACCTACACCGCTATCTGTATAAACATGGAAGTATCAGCACCGCTATCTGTATGAACATGGAAATATCTACACCGCTATCTGTATGAACATGGAAATAGGAACACTGCTATCTGTATGAACATGGAAATATCTACACCGCTATCTGTATGAACATGGATATATCTACACAGCCATCTGGATAAACATGGAAATATCTACACCGCTATCTGCATGAACATGGAAATATCTACACCGCTATCTGTGTCAGCATGCATACATCTTCACTGCAATCTGTATAAGCATGGAAATATCAACACCGCTATCTGTATGAACGTGGAAATATCTACAGCGCTATCTGTTTGAACATGGGAATATCTAAACCGCTATCAGCATGAAAATGGAAATATCTACACAGCTATCTGCATATACATGGAAATATCTACACATCTATCTCTTTTCACATGGAAATAACTACACCGCTATCTGTATGAACATGGAAATGTCTGCACCGCCATCTGTATGAACATATAAATATCTACACCGCCATCTGTATTAAGATGGAGATATCTACACCGCTATCTGTATATACATGCAAATATCTACACAGCTATCTCTTTACACATGGAAATAACTACACCGCTATCTGTATGAACATGGAAATACCTACACCGCCATCTGTATGAACATGGAAATATCTGCACCGCCATCTGTATGAACATATAAATATCTACACCGCCATCTGTGTTAAGATGGAGATATCAACACCGCTATCTGAATAAACATGGAAATGTCTACACCGCTATCTGTATAAACATGGAAATATCTACACCGCTATCTGTATAAACATGGAAATATCTACACCGCTACCTGTATAAACATGGAAATATCAGCACCGCTATCTGTATGAACCTGGAAATATCTACACCGCTATCTGTATGAACATGGAATTATCTACACCGCTATCTGTGTGAACAAGGAAATATCTACAAAGCTATCTGAATGAACATGGAAATATCTACACCGCTATCTGTTTGAACATGTAAATATCTACACTGCAATCTGCATGAGAATGGAAATATCTACAAAGCTATCTGCATATACATGGAAATATCTACACAGCTATCTCTTTACACATGGAAATAACTACACCGCTATATCTATAAACATGGAAATATCTACACCGCCATCTGAATGAACATGGAAATATCTGCACCGCCATCTGTATGAACATATAAATATCTACACCGCCATCTGTATTAAGAAGGAAATATCTAAACTGCTATCTGTAAACATGGAAATATCTACACCGCTGCCTGTATAAACATGGAAATATCAGCACCGCTCTCTGTATGAAAATGGAAATATCTACACCGCTATCTGTATGAACATGGAAATATCTACACTGCTATCTGTATGAACAAGGAAATAGCTACACCGTTATCTGTATGAACATGGAAATAGCTACACCGCTATCTGTATGAACATGGAAATATCTACACCGCTGTCTGTATGAACATGGATATATCTACACAGCCATCTGGATGAACATGGAAATATCTATACTGCTATCTGTATATACATGGAAATATCTACACCGCTATCTGTATGAACATGGATATATCTACACAGCCATCTGGATGAACATGGAAATATCTACACCGCTATCTGTGTAAACATGCATACATCTTCACCGCTATCTGTATAAACATGGAAATATCTACACCGCTATCTGTATGAACATGGAAATATCTACACCGCTATCTGTATGAACATGGAAATATCTACACCGCTATCTGTTTGAACATGGAAATATCTACACCGCTATCTGCATGAAAATGGAAATATCTACACTGCTATCTGCATATACATTTAAATATCTACACAGCTATCTCTTTACACATGGAAATAACTACACCGATATCTGTATGAACATGGAAATATCTACACCGCCATCTTTATGAACATGGAAATATCTGCACCGCCATCTGTATGAACATATAAATATGTACACCGCCATCTGTATTACGATGGAGATATCTACACTGCTATCTGTATAAACACGGAAACATCTACACCGCCATCTGTATGAACATATAAATATCTACACCGCCATCTGTATTAAGAAGGAAATATCTAAACTGCTATCTGTATAAAAATGGAAATATCTACACCGCTGCCTGTATAAACATGGAAATATCAGCACCACTCTCTGTATGAACATGGAAATATCTACACCGCAATCTGTATGATCATGGATATATCTACACAGCCATCTGGATGAACATGGAAATATCTACACCGCTATCTCTATGAACATGGAAATATCTACAGCGCTATCTGTGTAAACATGCATACATCTTCACCACTATCAGTATAAACATGGAAATATCTACACCGCTATCTGTATGAACATGGAAATATCTACACCGCTATCTGTATGAACATGGAAATGTCTTCACCGCCATATGAATGAAAATGGATATATCTACAGAGCCATCTGTATGAACATGGAAATATCTACACAGCTATCTGTATGAACAAGGAAATATATACACCGCTATCTGTGTAAACATGCATACATTTTCACCGCTATCTGTATAAACATGGAAATATCTACACCGCTATCTGTATGAACATGGAAATATCTACACCGCTATCTGCATGAAAATGGAAATACCTACACAGCTATCAGCATATACATGAAAATATCTACAAAGCTATCTCTTTACACATGGAAATAACTACACCGCTATCTCTATTAACATGGAAATATCTACACCGCCATCTGTATGAACATGGAAATATCTGCACCGCCATCTGTATTAACATATAAATATCTACACCGCCATCTGTATTAAGATGGAGATATCTACACCGCTATCTGTGTAAACCTGGAAATATCTACACCGTTATCTGTATAAACATGGAAATATCTACACCGCTATCTGTATGAACATGGAAATGTCTTCACCGCCATATGAATGAAAATGGATATATCTACAGAGCCATCTGTATGAACATGGAAATATCTACACAGCTATCTGTATGAACAAGGAAATATATACACCGCTATCTGTGTAAACATGCATACATTTTCACCGCTATCTGTATAAACATGGAAATATCTACACCGCTATCTGTATGAACATGGAAATATCTACACCGCTATCTGCATGAAAATGGAAATACCTACACAGCTATCAGCATATACATGGAAATATCTACAAAGCTATCTCTTTACACATGGAAATAACTACACCGCTATCTCTATTAACATGGAAATATCTACACCGCCATCTGTATGAACATGGAAATATCTGCACCGCCATCTGTATTAACATATAAATATCTACACCGCCATCTGTATTAAGATGGAGATATCTACACCGCTATCTGTGTAAACCTGGAAATATCTACACCGTTATCTGTATAAACATGGAAATATCTACACCGCTATCTGTATAAACACGGAAATTTCTACACCGCTACCTGTATAATTATGGAAATATCAGCACTGCTATCTGTATGAACATGGAAATATCTACACCGCTATCTGTACGAATATGGAAATATCTACACCGCTATCTGTATTAACATGGAAATACCTACACCGCTATCTGTATGAACATGGAAATATCTACACCACTATTGGTATGAACATGGAAATATCTACACCGCTATCTGTATGAACATGGATATATCTACACAGCCATCTGGATGAACATGGAAATATCTACACCGATATCTGTATGAACATGGAAATATCTACAGCGCTATCTGTGTAAACATGCATACATCTTCACCACTATCAGTATAAACATGGAAATATCTACACCGCTATCTGTATGAACATGGAAATATCTACACCGCTATCTGTATGAACATGGAAATGTCTTCACCGCCATATGAATGAAAATGGATATATCTACAGAGCCATCTGTATGAACATGGAAATATCTACACAGCTATCTGTATGAACAAGGAAATATATACACCGCTATCTGTGTAAACATGCATACATTTTCACCGCTATCTGTATAAACATGGAAATATCTACACCGCTATCTGTATGAACATGGAAATATCTACACCGCTATCTGCATGAAAATGGAAATACCTACACAGCTATCAGCATATACATGGAAATATCTACAAAGCTATCTCTTTACACATGGAAATAACTACACCGCTATCTCTATTAACATGGAAATATCTACACCGCCATCTGTATGAACATGGAAATATCTGCACCGCCATCTGTATTAACATATAAATATCTACACCGCCATCTGTATTAAGATGGAGATATCTACACCGCTATCTGTGTAAACCTGGAAATATCTACACCGTTATCTGTATAAACATGGAAATATCTACACCGCTATCTGTATGAACATGGAAATGTCTTCACCGCCATATGAATGAAAATGGATATATCTACAGAGCCATCTGTATGAACATGGAAATATCTACACAGCTATCTGTATGAACAAGGAAATATATACACCGCTATCTGTGTAAACATGCATACATTTTCACCGCTATCTGTATAAACATGGAAATATCTACACCGCTATCTGTATGAACATGGAAATATCTACACCGCTATCTGCATGAAAATGGAAATACCTACACAGCTATCAGCATATACATGGAAATATCTACAAAGCTATCTCTTTACACATGGAAATAACTACACCGCTATCTCTATTAACATGGAAATATCTACACCGCCATCTGTATGAACATGGAAATATCTGCACCGCCATCTGTATTAACATATAAATATCTACACCGCCATCTGTATTAAGATGGAGATATCTACACCGCTATCTGTGTAAACCTGGAAATATCTACACCGTTATCTGTATAAACATGGAAATATCTACACCGCTATCTGTATAAACACGGAAATTTCTACACCGCTACCTGTATAATTATGGAAATATCAGCACTGCTATCTGTATGAACATGGAAATATCTACACCGCTATCTGTACGAATATGGAAATATCTACACCGCTATCTGTATTAACATGGAAATACCTACACCGCTATCTGTATGAACATGGAAATATCTACACCACTATTGGTATGAACATGGAAATATCTACACCGCTATCTGTATGAACATGGATATATCTACACAGCCATCTGGATGAACATGGAAATATCTACACCGATATCTGTATGAACATGGAAATATCTACAGCGCTATCTGTGTAAACATGCATACATCTTCACCACTATCAGTATAAACATGGAAATATCTACACCGCTATCTGTATGAACATGGAAATATCTACACCGCTATCTGTATTAACATGGAAATGTCTTCACCGCCATATGAATGAAAATGGATATATCTACAGAGCCATCTGTATGAACATGGAAATATCTACACAGCTATCTGTATGAACAAGGAAATATATACACCGCTATCTGTGTAAACATGCTTACATTTTCACCGCTATCTGTATAAACATGGAAATATCTACACCGCTATCTGTATGAACATGGAAATATCTACACCGCTATCTGTATGAACATGGAAATGTCTTCACCGCCATATGAATGAAAATGGATATATCTACAGAGCCATCTGTATGAACATGGAAATATCTACACAGCTATCTGTATGAACAAGGAAATATATACACCGCTATCTGTGTAAACATGCATACATTTTCACCGCTATCTGTATAAACATGGAAATATCTACACCGCTATCTGTATGAACATGGAAATATCTACACCGCTATCTGCATGAAAATGGAAATACCTACACAGCTATCAGCATATACATGGAAATATCTACAAAGCTATCTCTTTAAACATGGAAATAACTACACCGCTATCTCTATTAACATGGAAATATCTACACCGCCATCTGTATGAACATGGAAATATCTGCACCGCCATCTGTATTAACATATAAATATCTACACCGCCATCTGTATTAAGATGGAGATATCTACACCGCTATCTGTGTAAACCTGGAAATATCTACACCGTTATCTGTATAAACATGGAAATATCTACACCGCTATCTGTATGAACATGGAAATGTCTTCACCGCCATATGAATGAAAATGGATATATCTACAGAGCCATCTGTATGAACATGGAAATATCTACACAGCTATCTGTATGAACAAGGAAATATATACACCGCTATCTGTGTAAACATGCATACATTTTCACCGCTATCTGTATAAACATGGAAATATCTACACCGCTATCTGTATGAACATGGAAATATCTACACCGCTATCTGCATGAAAATGGAAATACCTACACAGCTATCAGCATATACATGGAAATATCTACAAAGCTATCTCTTTACACATGGAAATAACTACACCGCTATCTCTATTAACATGGAAATATCTACACCGCCATCTGTATGAACATGGAAATATCTGCACCGCCATCTGTATTAACATATAAATATCTACACCGCCATCTGTATTAAGATGGAGATATCTACACCGCTATCTGTGTAAACCTGGAAATATCTACACCGTTATCTGTATAAACATGGAAATATCTACACCGCTATCTGTATAAACACGGAAATTTCTACACCGCTACCTGTATAATTATGGAAATATCAGCACTGCTATCTGTATGAACATGGAAATATCTACACCGCTATCTGTACGAATATGGAAATATCTACACCGCTATCTGTATTAACATGGAAATACCTACACCGCTATCTGTATGAACATGGAAATATCTACACCACTATTGGTATGAACATGGAAATATCTACACCGCTATCTGTATGAACATGGATATATCTACACAGCCATCTGGATGAACATGGAAATATCTACACCGATATCTGTATGAACATGGAAATATCTACAGCGCTATCTGTGTAAACATGCATACATCTTCACCACTATCAGTATAAACATGGAAATATCTACACCGCTATCTGTATGAACATGGAAATATCTACACCGCTATCTGTATTAACATGGAAATGTCTTCACCGCCATATGAATGAAAATGGATATATCTACAGAGCCATCTGTATGAACATGGAAATATCTACACAGCTATCTGTATGAACAAGGAAATATATACACCGCTATCTGTGTAAACATGCATACATTTTCACCGCTATCTGTATAAACATGGAAATATCTACACCGCTATCTGTATGAACATGGAAATATCTACACCGCTATCTGCATGAAAATGGAAATACCTACACAGCTATCAGCATATACATGGAAATATCTACAAAGCTATCTCTTTACACATGGAAATAACTACACCGCTATCTCTATTAACATGGAAATATCTACACCGCCATCTGTATGAACATGGAAATATCTGCACCGCCATCTGTATTAACATATAAATATCTACACCGCCATCTGTATTAAGATGGAGATATCTACACCGCTATCTGTGTAAACCTGGAAATATCTACACCGTTATCTGTATAAACATGGAAATATCTACACCGCTATCTGTATAAACACGGAAATTTCTACACCGCTACCTGTATAATTATGGAAATATCAGCACTGCTATCTGTATGAACATGGAAATATCTACACCGCTATCTGTACGAATATGGAAATATCTACACCGCTATCTGTATTAACATGGAAATACCTACACCGCTATCTGTATGAACATGGAAATATCTACACCACTATTGGTATGAACATGGAAATATCTACACCGCTATCTGTATGAACATGGATATATCTACACAGCCATCTGGATGAACATGGAAATATCTACACCGATATCTGTATGAACATGGAAATATCTACGCCGCTATCTGTGTAAACATGCATACATCTTCACCGCTATCTGTATAAACATGGAAATATCTACACCGCGATCTGTATGAACATGGAAATATCTACATCGCTATCTGTATGAACATGGAAATATCTACACCGCTATCTGTATGAACATGGAAATATCTACACCGCTATCCGTTTGAACATGGAAATATCTACACCGCTATCTGCATGAAAATGGAAATATCTGCACTGCTATCTACATATACATGGAAATATCTACACAGCTATCTCTTTACACATGGAAATAACTACACCGCTATCTGTATGAACATGGAAATATCAGCCCCTCTCTCTGTATGAACATGGAAGTATCTACACCGCTATCTCTATGAACATGGAAATATCTACACCGCTATCTGTTTGAACATGGAATTATCTAAACCGCTATCTGCATGAAAATGGAAATATATACACAGCTATCTGCATATACATGCAAATATCTACACAGCTATCTCTTTACACATGGAAATAACTACACCGCTATCTGTATGAACATGGAAATACCTACACCGCCATCTGTATGAACATGGAAATATCTGCACCGCCATCTGTATGAACATATAAATATCTACACCGCCATCTGTGTTAAGATGGAGATATCAACACCGCTATCTGAATAAACATGGAAATGTCTACACCGCTATCTGTATAAACATGGAAATATCTACACCGCTATCTGTATAAACATGGAAATATCTACACCGCTACCTGTATAAACATGGAAATATCAGCACCGCTATCTGTATGAACCTGGAAATATCTACACCGCTATCTGTATGAACATGGAATTATCTACACCGCTATCTGTGTGAACAAGGAAATATCTACAAAGCTATCTGAATGAACATGGAAATATCTACACCGCTATCTGTTTGAACATGTAAATATCTACACCGCAATCTGCATGAGAATGGAAATATCTACAAAGCTATCTGCATATACATGGAAATATCTACACAGCTATCTCTTTACACATGGAAATAACTACACCGCTATATCTATAAACATGGAAATATCTACACCGCCATCTGAATGAACATGGAAATATCTGCACCGCCATCTGTATGAACATATAAATATCTACACCGCCATCTGTATTAAGAAGGAAATATCTAAACTGCTATCTGTAAACATGGAAATATCTACACCGCTGCCTGTATAAACATGGAAATATCAGCACCGCTCTCTGTATGAAAATGGAAATATCTACACCGCTATCTGTATGAACATGGAAATATCTACACTGCTATCTGTATGAACAAGGAAATAGCTACACCGTTATCTGTATGAACATGGAAATAGCTACACCGCTATCTGTATGAACATGGAAATATCTACACCGCTGTCTGTATGAACATGGATATATCTACACAGCCATCTGGATGAACATGGAAATATCTATACTGCTATCTGTATATACATGGAAATATCTACACCGCTATCTGTATGAACATGGATATATCTACACAGCCATCTGGATGAACATGGAAATATCTACACCGCTATCTGTGTAAACATGCATACATCTTCACCGCTATCTGTATAAACATGGAAATATCTACACCGCTATCTGTATGAACATGGAAATATCTACACCGCTATCTGTATGAACATGGAAATATCTACACCGCTATCTGTTTGAACATGGAAATATCTACACCGCTATCTGCATGAAAATGGAAATATCTACACTGCTATCTGCATATACATTTAAATATCTACACAGCTATCTCTTTACACATGGAAATAACTACACCGATATCTGTATGAACATGGAAATATCTACACCGCCATCTTTATGAACATGGAAATATGTGCACCGCCATCTGTATGAACATATAAATATGTACACCGCCATCTGTATTACGATGGAGATATCTACACTGCTATCTGTATAAACATGGAAACATCTACACCGCCATCTGTATGAACATATAAATATCTACACCGCCATCTGTATTAGGAAGGAAATATCTAAACTGCTATCTGTATAAAAATGGAAATATCTACACCGCTGCCTGTATAAACATGGAAATATCAGCACCACTCTCTGTATGAACATGGAAATATCTACACCGCAATCTGTATGATCATGGATATATCTACAGAGCCATCTGGATGAACATGGAAATATCTACACCGCTATCTCTATGAACATGGAAATATCTACAGCGCTATCTGTGTAAACATGCATACATCTTCACCACTATCAGTATAAACATGGAAATATCTACACCGCTATCTGTATGAACATGGAAATATCTACACCGCTATCTGTATGAACATGGAAATGTCTTCACCGCCATATGAATGAAAATGGATATATCTACAGAGCCATCTGTATGAACATGGAAATATCTACACAGCTATCTGTATGAACAAGGAAATATATACACCGCTATCTGTGTAAACATGCATACATTTTCACCGCTATCTGTATAAACATGGAAATATCTACACCGCTATCTGTATGAACATGGAAATATCTACACCGCTATCTGCATGAAAATGGAAATACCTACACAGCTATCAGCATATACATGGAAATATCTACAAAGCTATCTCTTTACACATGGAAATAACTACACCGCTATCTCTATTAACATGGAAATATCTACACCGCCATCTGTATGAACATATAAATATCTGCACCGCCATCTGTATTAACATATAAATATCTACACCGCCATCTGTATTAAGATGGAGATATCTACACCGCTATCTGTGTAAACCTGGAAATATCTACACCGTTATCTGTATAAACATGGAAATATCTACACCGCTATCTGTATAAACATGGAAATTTCTACACCGCTACCTGTATAATTATGGAAATATCAGCACTGCTATCTGTATGAACATGGAAATATCTACACCGCTATCTGTACGAATATGGAAATATCTACACCGCTATCTGTATTAACATGGAAATACCTACACCGCTATCTGTATGAACATGGAAATATCTACACCACTATTGGTATGAACATGGAAATATCTACACCGCTATCTGTATGAACATGGATATATCTACACAGCCATCTGGATGAACATGGAAATATCTACACCGATATCTGTATGAACATGGAAATATCTACGCCGCTATCCGTGTAAACATGCATACATCTTCACCGCTATCTGTATAAACATGGAAATATCTACACCGCGATCTGTATGAACATGGAAATATCTACACCGCTATCTGTATGAACATGGAAATATCTACACCGCTATCTGTATGAACATGGAAATATCTACACCGCTATCCGTTTGAACATGGAAATATCTACACCGCTATCTGCATGAAAATGGAAATATCTGCACTGCTATCTGCATATACATGGAAATATCTACACAGCTATCTCTTTACACATGGAAATAACTACACCGCTATCTGTATGAACATGGAAATATCTGCACCGCCATCTGTATAAACATATAAATATCTACACCGCCATCTGTATTAAGATGGAGATATCTACACCGCTATCTGTATAAACATGGAAATATCTACACCTCTATCTGTATAAACATGGAAACATCCACACCACTATCTGTATAAACATGGAAATATCTACACCGCTACCTGTATAAACATGGAAATATCAGCACCGCTATCTGAATGAACATGGAAATATCTACACCGCTATCTATATGAACATGGAAATATCTACACCGCTATCTGTATGAACATGTTTATATCTACACAGCCCTCTGGATGAACATGGAAATATCCACACCGCTATCTGTGTAAACATGCATACATCTTCACCGCTATCTGTATAAATATGGAAATATCTACACCGCTATCTGTATGAACATGGAAATATCCACACCGCTATATGTTTGAAGATGGAAATATATACACCGCTATCTGCATGAAAATGGAAATATCTACACAGCTATCTGCATATAGATGGAAATATCTACACAGCTATCTCTTTACACATGCAAATAACTACACTGCTATCTGTATGAACATGGAAATATCTACACCGCCATCTGTATGAACATAGAAATATCTGCACCGCCATCTGTATGAACATATAAATATCTACACCGCCATCTGTTTTAAGATGGATATATCTACACCGCTATCTGAATAAACATGGAAATATCTACACCGCTATCTGTATAAACATGGAAATATCTACACCGCTATCTGTATAAACATGGAAATATCTATACCGCTATCTGTATAAACATGGAAATATCAGCACCGCTATCTGTATGAACATGGAAATATCTACACCGCTATCTGTATGAACAAGGAAATATATACACTGCTATCTGTATGAACATGGAAATATCTACAAAGCTATCTGAATGAACATGGAAATATCTACAATGCTATCTGTTTCAACATGTAAATATCTACACCGCTATCTGCATGAAAATGGAAATATCTACAAAGCTATCTGCATATTCATGGAAATATCTACACAGCTATCTCTTTACACATGGAAATAACTACACCGCTATATCTATAAACATTGAAATATCTACACCGCCATCTGTATGAACATGGAAATATCTGCACCGCCATCTGTATGAACATATAAATATCTACAATGCCATCTGTATTAAGAAGGAAATATCTAAACCACTATCTGTATAAACGTGGAAATATCTACACCACTGCCTGAGTAAACATGGAAATATGAGCACCGCTCTCTGTATGAAAATGGAAATATCTACACCGCTATCTGTATGAACATGGAAATATCTACACTGCTATCTGTATGAACATGGAAATAGCTACACCGTTATCTGTATGAACATGGAAATAGCTACACAGCTATTTGTATGAACATGGAAATATCTAAACTGCTATCTGTATGAACATGGAAATAGCTACACCGTTATCTGAATCAAAATGGAAATAGCTACACCGCTATCTGTATGAACATGGAAGTATCTACACCGCTTTCTGTATGAACATGGATATATCTACACAGCCATCTGGATGAACATGGAAATATCTACACCGCTATCTGTATGAACATGGAAATATCTACACCGCTATCTGTGTGAACATGGATATAACTACACAGCCATCTGGATGAACATGGAAATATCTACACCGCTGTCTGTGTAAACATGCATAGAACTTCACCGCTATCTGTATGAACATGGAAATATCTACACCGCTATCTGTTTGAACATGGAAATATATACACCGCTATCTGCATGAAAATGGAAATATCTACACAGCTATCTGCATATACATGGAAATATCTACACAGCTATCTCTTTACACATGGAAATAACTACACCGTTATCTGTATGAACATGGAAATATCTACACCGCTATCTTTATGAACATGGAAATATCTACACCGCTACCTCTTTGAACATGGACATATCTACACCGCTATCTGCATGAAAATGGAAATATCTACACTGCTATCTGCATATACATTTAAATATCTACACAGCTATCTCTTTACACATGGAAATAACTACACCGCTATCTGTATGAACATGGAAATATCTACACCGCCATCTGTATGTACATGGAAATATCTGCACCGCCATCTGTATGAACATATAAATATCTACACCGCCATCTGTATTAAGATGGAGATATCTACACCGCTATCTGTATAAACATGGAAATAACTACACCGCCATCTGTACGAACATACAAATATCTACACCGCCATCTGTATTAAGAAGGAAATATTTAAACTGCTATCTGAATAAACATGGAAATATCTACACCGCTGCCTGTATAAACATGGAAATATCAGCACCGCTATCTGTATGAACATGGAAATATCTACACCGCTATCTGTATGAACATGCAAATATCTGCACCGCTATCTGTATGAACATGGAAATATCTACAAAGCTATCTGAATGAACATGGAAATATCTACACCGCCATCTGTATGAGCATGGAAATATCTGCACCGCCATCTGTATGAACATATAAATATCTACACCGCCATCTGTATTAAGATGGAGATATCTACACCGCTATCTGTATAAACTTGGAAATATCTACACCGCTATCTGTATAAACATGGGAATACCTACACCGCTATCTGTATAAACATGGAAATATCTACACCGCTACCTGTATAAACATGGAAATATCAGCACCGCTATCTGTATGAACATGGAAATATCTACACCACTATCTGTATGAACATGGAAATAGCTACACCGCTATCTGTATGAACATGGAAATATCTACACAGCCATCTGGATGAACATGGAAATATCTACACCGCTATCTGTTTAAACATGCATAGATCTTCACCGCTATCTCTATAAACATGGAAATATCTACACCGCTATCTGTATGAACATGGAAATATCTTCACCTCTATCTGTATGAACATGGAAATATCTACACCGCTATCTGTTTGAACATGGAAATATCTACACCGCTATCTGCATGAAAATGGAAATATCTACACAGCTATCTGCATATACATGGAAATATCTACACAGCTATCTCTTTACACATGGAAATAACTACACCGCTATCTGTATGAACATGGAAATATCTACACCGCCACATGTATGAACATGGAAATATCTGCACCGCCATCTGTATGAACATATAAATATCTACACCGCCAACTGTATTAAGATGGAGATATCTACACTGCTATCTGTATAAACATGGAAATATCTACACCGCTATCTGTATAAACATGGAAATATCTACACCGCTATCTGTATAAACATGGAAATATCAGCACCGCTCTCTGTATGAACATGGAAATATCAGCCCCTCTATCTGTATGAACATGGAAGTATCTACACCGCTATCTCTATGAACATGGAAATATCTACACCGCTATCTGTTTGAACATGGAAATATCTAAACGGCTATCTGCATGAAAATGGAAATATATACACAGCTATCTACATATACATGGAAATATCTACACAGCTATCTCTTTACACATGGAAATAACTACACCGCTATCTGTATGAACATGGAAATATCTTCAACGCCATCTGTAGGAACATGGATATATCTACACAGCCATCTGGATGAACATGGAAATATCTACACCGCTATCTGTATGAACATGGAAATATCTACACCGCTATCTGTGTAAACATGCATACATCTTCACCGCTATCTGTATAAACATGGAAATATCTACAACGCTATCTGTATGAACATGCAAATATCTACACCGCTATCTGTACGAACATGGAAATATCTAAACCGCTATATGCATAAAAATAGAAATATCTACATAGCTATCTGCATATACATGGAAATATCCACAAAGCTATCTCTTTACACATGGAAATAGCTACACTGCTATCTGTATAAACATGGAAATATCTACACCGCTACCTGTATAAACATGGAAATATCAGAACCGCTATCTGTATGAACATGGAAATATCTACACCGATATCTCTATGAACATGGAAATATCTACACCGCTATCTGTATGAACATGGAAATAGGAACACTGCTATCTGTATGAACATGGAAATATCTACACCACTATCTGTATGAACATGGAAATATCTACACCGCTATCTGTATGAACATGGATATATCTACACAGCCATCTGGATGAACATGGAAATATCTACACCGCTATCTGCATGAACATGGAAATATCTACACCGCTATCTGAGTCAACATGCATACATCTTCACCGCAATCTGTATAAGCATGGAAATATCAACACCGCTATCTGTATGAACGTGGAAATATCTACACCGCTATCTGTTTGAACATGGAAATATCTAAACCGCTATCAGCATGAAAATGGAAATATCTACACAGCTATCTGCATATACATGGAAATATCTACACATCTATCTCTTTTCACATGGAAATAACAACACCGCTATCTGTATGAACATGGAAATATCTACACCGCTATCCGTTTGAACATGGAAATATCTACACAGCTATCTGCATGAAAATGGAAATATCTGCACTGCTATCTGCATATACATGGAAATAACTACACAGCTATCTCTTTACACATGGAAATAACTACACCGCTATCTGTATGGACATGGAAATATCTGCACCGCCATCTGTATAAACATATAAATATCTACACCGCCATCTGTATTAAGATGGAGATATCTACACCGCTATCTGTATGAAGATGGAAATA
This sequence comes from Gorilla gorilla gorilla, assembly GCF_029281585.2. Classification (NCBI taxonomy): domain Eukaryota; kingdom Metazoa; phylum Chordata; class Mammalia; order Primates; family Hominidae; genus Gorilla; species Gorilla gorilla. Next base: position 1,479,024 of record NC_086017.1, read on the forward strand.
TCTACACCACTATCTGTATGAACATGGAAATATCTACACCGCTATCTGTATGAACATGGATATATCTACACAGCCATCTGGATGAACATGGAAATATCTACACCGATATCTGTATGAACATGGAAATATCTACACCACTATCTGTGTAAACATGCATACATCTTCACCGCTATCTGTATAAACATGGAAATATCTACACCGCTATCTGTATGAACATGGAAATAGCTACACCGCTATCTGTATGAACATGGAAATATCTGCACCGCTATCTGCATGAACATGGAAATAACTACACCGCTATCTGTTTGAACATGGAAATATCTACAACGCTATATGCATGAAAGTGGAAATATCTGCACTGCTATCTGCATATACATGGAAATATCTACACAGCTATCCCTTTACACATGGAAATAACTACACCGCTATCTGTATGAACATGGAAATATCTACACCGCCATCTGTATGAACATGGAAATATCTGCACCGCCATCTGAATGAACATATAAATATCTACATCGCCATCTGTATTAAGATGGAGATATCAACACCGCTATCTGTATGAACATGGAAATATCAGCACCACTATCTGTATGAACATGGAAATATCTACACCGCTATCTGTATGAACATGGAAATATCTACACCGCTATCTGTATGAACATGGATATATCTACACAGCCCTCTGGATTAACATGGAAATATCCACACCGCTATCTGTGTAAACATGCATACATCTTCACCGCTATCTGTATAAACATGGAAATATCTAAACCGCTATCTGTATGAACTTGGAAATATCTACACCGCTATCTGTTTGAAGATGGAAATATATACACCGCTATCTGCATGAAAATGGAAATATCTACACAGCTCTCTGCATAAAGATGGAAATATCTACACAGCTATCTCTTTACACATGGAAATAACTACACCGCCATCTGTATGAACATAGAAATATCTGCACCAAAATCTGTATGAACATAGAAATATCTACACCGCCATCTGTATTAAGATGGAGATATCTACACCGCTATCTGAATAAACATGGAAATATCTACACCGCTATCTGTATAAACATGGAAATATCTACACCGCTATCTGTATAAACATGGAAATATCTACACCGCTACCTGTACAAACATGGAAATAGGACCGCTATCTGTATGAACATGGAAATATCTACACCGCTATCTGTATGAACATGGAAATATCTACACCGCTATCTGTATGAACATGGAAATATCTACACCGCTATCTTTATGAACATGGAAATATCTACAAAGCTATCTGAATGAACATGGAAATATCTACACCGCTATCTGTTTGAACATGAAAATATCTACACCGCTATCTACATCAAAATGGAAATTTCTAAAAACCTATCTGCATATACATGGAAATAACTACACAGCTATCTCTTTACACATGGAAATAACTACACCGCTATATCTATAAACATGGAAATATCTACCCCGCCATCTGTATGAACATGGAAATATCTGCACCGCCATCTGTATGAACATATAAACATCTACACCGCCATCTGTATTAAGAAGGAAATATCTAAACCGCTGTCTATATAAACAGGGAAATATCTACACCGCTGCCTGTATAAACATGGAAATATCAGCACCGCTATCTGTATTAACATGGAAATATCTACACCGCTATCTGTATGAACATGGAAATATCTACACTGCTATCTGCATATACATTTAAATATCTACACAGCTATCTCTTTAAACATGGAAATAACTACACCGCTATCTGTATGAACATGGAAATACCTACACCGCCATGTGTATGAACATGGAAATATCTTCACCGCCATCTGTATGAACATATAAATATCTACACCGCAATCTGTATTAAGATGGAGATATCTACTCTGCTATCTGTATAAACATGGAAATATCTACACCGCCATCTGTATGAACATATAAATATCTACACCATCATCTGTATTAAGAAGGAAATATCTAAACCGCAATGTGTATAAACATGGAAATATCTACACCGCTGCCTGTATAAACATGGAAATATCAGCACCGCTATCTGTTTGAACATGGAAATATCTACACCGCTATCTGTATGAACATGGAAATATCTACACCGCTATCTGTATGAACATGGAAATAGCTACACCGCTATCTGTATGAACATGGATATATCTACACAGCCATCTGGATGAACATGGAAATATCTACACCGCTATCTGTGTAAACATGCATACATCTTCACCGCTATCTGTATAAACATGGAAATATCTACACTGCTATCAGTATGAACATGGAAATATCTACACCGCTATCTTTATGAACATGGAAATATCTACACCGCTATCTGTTTGAACATGGAAATATCTACACCGCTATCTGTATGAACATGGAAATATCTACACCGCTATCTGTTTGAACATGGAAATATCTACACCGCTATCTGCGTGAAAATGGAAATATCTACACTGCTATCTGCATATACATGGAAATATCTACACACCTATCTCTTTACACATGGAAATAACTACAACGCTCTCTGTATGAACATGGAAATATCTACACCGCCATCTGTTTGAACATGGAAATATCTGCACCGCCATCTGCATGAACATATAAATATCTACACCGCCATCTGTATTAAGATGGAGATATCTACACCGCTATCTGTATGAACATGGAAATATCTACACCTCTATCTGTATAAACATGGAAACATCTACACCGCTATCTGTATAAACATGGAAATATCTACACCGCTACCTGTACAAACATGGAAATAGCACCGCTATCTGTATGAACATGGAAATATCTACACCGCTATCTGTATGAACATGGAAATATCTACACCGCTATCTGTATGAACATGGAAATATCTACACCGCTATCTTAATGAACATGGAAATATCTACAAAGCTATCTGAATGAACATGGAAATATCTACACCGCTATCTGTTTGAACATGGAAATATCTACACCGCTATCTACATGAAAATGGAAATATCTACAAAGCTATCTGCATATACATGGAAATATCTACACAGCTATCTCTTTACACATGGAAATAACTACACTGCTATATCTATAAAAATGGAAATATCTTCACCGCCATCTGTATGAGCATGGAAATATCTGCACCGCCATCTGTATGAACATATAAATATCTACACCGCCATCTGTATTAAGAAGGAAATATCTAAACCGCTATATATATAAACATGGAAATATCTACACCGCTGCCTGTATAAACATGGAAATATCAGCACCGATATCTGTATGAACATGGAAATATCTACACCGCCATCTGTATGAACATGGAAATATCTGCACCGCCGTCTGTATGAACATATAAATATCTACACCGCCATCTGTATTAAGAAGGAGATATCTACACCGCTATCTGTATAAACATGGAAATATCTACACCGCTACCTGTATAAACATGGAAATATCTACACCGCTATCTGTATAAACATGGAAATATCTACACAGCTACCTGTATAAACATGGAAATATCAGCACCACCATCTGTATGAAGATGGAAATATCTACACCACTATCAGTATGAACATGGAAATATCTACACTGCTATCTGGATGAACATGGAAATATCTACAAAGCTATCTGAATGAACAAGGAAATATCTACACCGCTATCTGTTTGAACATGTAAATATCTACACCGCTATCTGCATGAAAATGGAAATATCTACAAAGCTATCACCATATACATGGAACTATCTACACAGCTATCTCTTTACACATGGAAACAACTACAATGCTATCTCTATAAACACGGAAATATCTACACCGCCATCTGTATGAACGTGGAAATATCTGCGCCGCCATCTAAATGAACATATAAATATCTACACCGCCATCTGTATTAAGATGGAGATATCTACATCGCTATCTGTATAAACATGGAAATACCTACACCGCTATCTGTATAAACATGGAAATATCTACACCGCTACCTGTATAAACATGGAAATATCAGCACCGCTATCTATATGAACATGGAAATATCTACTCCGCTATCTCTATGAACATGGAAATATCTACACCGTTATCTGTATGAACATGGAAATAGCTACACCGCTATCTGTATGAACATGGAAATATCTACACCACTATCTGTATAAACATGGAAATATCTACACCGCTATCTGTATAAACATGGAAATATCAGCACCGCTATCTGTATGAACATGGAAATATCAGCCCCTCTATCTGTATGAACATGGAAGTATCTACACCGCTATCTGTATGAACATGGAAATAGCTACACCGCTATCTGTATGAACATGGATATATCTACACAGCCATCTGGATGAACATGGAAATATCTACACCGCTATCTGTGTAAACATGCATACATCTTCACCGCTATCTGTATAAACATGGAAATATCTACACCGCTATCTGTATGAACATGGAAATATCTACACTGCTATCTGTATGAACATGGAAATATCTACACCGCTATCTGTTTGAACATGGAAATATCTACACCGCTATTTGTATGAACATGGAAATATCTACACCGCTATCTGTTTGAACATGGAAATATCTACACCGCTATCTGTATGAACATGGATATATCTACACAGCCCTCTGGATGAACATGGAAATATCCACACCGCTATCTGTGTAAACATGCATACATCTTCACCGCTATCTGTATAAACATGGAAATATCTACAAAGCTTTCTGTATGAACATGGAAATATCTACACCGCTATCGGTTTGAAGATGGAAATACATACACCGCTATCTGAATGAAAATGGAAATATCTACACAGCTATCTGCATACACATGGAAATATCTACACAGCTATCTCTTTACACATGGAAATAACTACACCGCTATCTGTATGAACATGGAAATATCTACACCGCCATCTGTAAGAACATGGAAATATCTGCACCGCCACCTGTATGAACATATAAATATCTACACCGCCATCTGTATTAAGAAGGAAATATCTAAACCGCTATCTGTATGAACATGGATTTAGCTACACCGTTATCTGTATGAACATGGGAATAGCTACACCGCTATCTGTATGAACATGGAAATATCTACACCGCTATCTGTATGAACATGGAAATATCTACACCGCTATCTGTATGAACATGGAAATAGCTACACCGTTATCTGTATGAACATGGGAATAGCTACACCACTATCTGTATGAACATGGAAATATCTACACCACTATCTGTATGAACATGGATATATCTACACAGCCATCTGTATGAACATGGAAGTATCTACACCGCTATCTGTATGAACATGGAAATATATGCACCGCTATCTGTTTGAACATGGAAATATCTAAACCGCTATCTGCATGAAAATGGAAATAAATACACAGCTATGTGCATATACACGGAAATATCTACACAGCTATCTCTTTACACATGGAAATAACTACACAGCTATCTGTATGAACATGGAAATATCTTCACCGCCATCTGTATTAACATGGATATATCTACACAGCCATCTGGATGAACATGGAAATATCTACACCGCTATCTGTGTAAACATGCATAGATCTTCACCGCTATCTGTATAAACATGGAAATATCTACACCGCTATCTGTATGAACATGGAAATATCTACACCGCTATCTGTATGAACATGGAAATATCTACACCGCTATCTGTTTGAACATGGAAATATCTACACCGCTATCTGCATGAAAATGGAAATATCTACACTGCTATCTGCATATACATTTAAATATCTACACAGCTATCTCTTTGCACATGGAAATAACTACACCTCTATCTGTATGAACATGGAAATATCTACACCGCCTTCTGTATGAACATGGAAATATCTGCACCGCCATCTGTATGAACATATAAATATCTACACTGCCATCTGTATTAAGATGGAGATATCTACACTGCTATCTGTATAAACATGGAAGTACCTACACCGCCATCTCTGTGAACATATAAATATCTACACCGCTATCTGTTTGTACATGGAAATATCTACACCGCTATCTGCGTGAAAATGGAAATATCTACACTGCTATCTGCATATACATTTAAATATCTACACAGCTATCTCTTTACACATGGAAATAACTACACCGCTATCTGTATGAACATGGAAATATCTACACCGCCATCTGTATGAACATGGATATATCTGCACCGCCATCTGTATGAACATATAAATATCTACACTGCCATCTGTATTAAGATGGAGATATCTACACTGCTATCTGTATAAACATGGAAGTACCTACACCGCCATCTCTGTGAACATATAAATATCTACACCGCCATCTGTATTAAGAAGGAAATATCTAAACCGCAATCTTTATAAACATGGAAATATCTACACCACTGCCTGTATAAACATGGAAACATCAGCACCGCTAACTGTATGAACATGGAAATATCTACACCGCTATCTGAATGAACATGGAAATATCTACACTGCTATCTGTATGAACATGGAAATAGCTACACCGCTGTCTGTATGAACATGGATATATCTATACAGCCATCTGGATGAACATGGAAATATCTACACCGCTATCTGTGTAAACATGCATAGATCTTCGCCGCTATCTGTAGAAACATGCAAATATCTACACCGCTATCTGTATGAACCTGGAAATATCTACACCGCTCTCTGTTTGAACATGGAAATATCTACACCGCTATCTGTATGGACATGGAAATATCTACACCGCAATCTGTTTGAACATGTAAATATCTACACCGCTATCTGCATGAAAAGGGAAATATCTACACTGCTATCTGCATATACATTTAAATGTCTACACAGTTATCTCTTTACACATGGAAATAACTACACTGCTATCTGTATGAACATGGAAATATCTACACCGCCATCTGTATGAACATGGAAATATCTGCACCGCCATCTGTATGAACATATAAATATCTACACCGCCATCTGTATTAAGCTGGAGATATCTACACTGCTATCTGTATAAACATAGAAATATCTACACCGCTATCTGTATAAACATGGAAATATTTACACCGCTATCTGTAAAAACATGGAAATGTCTACACCACTACCTGTATAAACATGGAAATATCAACACCGCTATCTGTATGAACATTTAAATATCTACACCGCTATCTTTATGAACATGGAAATATGTACACCGCTATCTGTTTGAACTTGGAAATATCTACACCGCTGTCTGCATGAAAATGGAAATATCTACACAGCTATCTGCATGTACATGGAAATATCTACACAGCTATCTCTTAACACTTGGAAATAACTACACCGCTATCTCTATAAACATGGAAATATCTACACCGCCATCTGTATGAACATGGAAATATCTGCACCGCCATCTGTATGAACATATAAATAACTACACCGCCATCTGTATTAAGAAGGAGATATCTACACCGCTATCTGTATAAACATGGAAATATCTACACCGCTACCTGTATAAACACGGAAATATCTACACCGCTACCTATATAAACATGGAAATATCAGCACCGCCATCTGTATGAACATGGAAATATCTACACCACTATCAGTATGAACATGGAAATATCTACACTGCTATCTGTATGAACATGGAAATATCTACAAAGCTATCTGAATGAACAAGGAAATATCTACACCGCTATCTGTTTGAACATGTAAATATCTACACCGCTATCTGCATGAAAATGGAAATATCTACAAAGCTATCTGCATATATATGGAAATATCTACACAGCTATCTCTTTACACATGGAAATAACTACACCGCTATCTCTATAAACACGGAAATATCTACACCGCCAACTGTATGAACGTGGAAATATCTGCGCCGTCATCTAAATGAACATATAAATATCTACACTGCCATCTGTATTAAGATGGAGATATCTACATCGCTATCTGTATAAACTTGGAAATATCTACACCGCTATCTGTATAAACATGGAAATACCTACACCGCTATCAGTATAAACATGGAAATATCTACACCGCTACCTGTATAAACATGGAAATATCAGCACCGCTATTTGTATGAACATGGAAATATCTACTCCGCTATCTCTTTGAACATGGAAATATCTACACCGCTATCTGTATGAACATGGAAATAGCTACACCGCTATCTGTATGAACATGGAAATATCTACACCACTATCTGTATAAACATGGAAATATCTACACCGCTCTCTGTATAAACATGGAAATATCAGCACCGCTATCTGTATGAACATGGAAATATCAGCCCCTCTATCTGTATGAACATGGAAGTATCTACACCGCTATCTGTATGAACATGGAAATAGCTACACCGCTATCTGTATGAACATGGATATATCTACACAGCCATCTGGATGAACATGGAAATATCTACACCGCTATCTGTGTAAACATGCATACATCTTCACCGCTATCTGTATAAACATGGAAATATCTACACCGCTATCTGTATGAACATGGAAATATCTACACTGCTATCTGTATGAACATGGAAATATCTACACCGCTATCTGTTTGAACATGGAAATATCTACACCGCTATTTGTATGAACATGGAAATATCTACACCGCTATCTGTTTGAACATGGAAATATCTACACCGCTATCTGCGTGATAATGGAAATATCTGCACTGCTATCTGCATATACAAGGAAATATCTACACAGCTATCTCTTTACACATGGAAATAACTACACCGCTCTCTGTATGAACATGGAAACATCTACACCGCCATCTGTATGAACATGGAAATATCTGCACAGCCATCTGTATGAACATATAAATATCTACACCGCCATCTGTATTAAGATGGAGATACCTACACCGCTATCTGAATAAACATGGAAATATCTACACCTCTATCTGTATAAACATGGATATATCTACACCGCTATCTGTATAAACATGGAAATATCTACACAGCTACCTGTATAAACATGGAAATATCAGCACCGCTTTCTGTATGAACATGGAAATATCTACAAAGCTATCTCTATGAACATGGAAATATCTACACTGCTATCTGTATGAACATGGAAATATCTACACCGCTATCTGTATGAACATGGATATATCTACACAGCCCTCTGGATGAACATGGAAATATCCACACCGCTATCTGTGTAAACATGCATACATCTTCACCACTATGTGTATAAACATGGAAATATCTACAAAGCTTTCTGTATGAACATGGAAATATCTACACCGCTATCTGTATGAAGATGGAAATACATACACCGCTATCTGCATGAAAATGGAAATATCTACACAGATATCTGCATACACATGGAAATATCTACCCAGCTATCGCTTTACACATGGAAATAACTACACCGCTATCTGTATGAACATGGAAATATCTACACCGACATCTGTATGAACATGGAAATATCTAAACCCCCATCTGTATGAACATGGAAATATCTGCACCGCCAACTGTATGAACATATAAATATCTACACCGCCATCTGTATTAAGAAGGAAATATCTAAACCGCTATCTGTATAAACATGGAAATATCTACACCGCTGCCTGTATTAACATGGAAATATCAGCACCGCTATCTGTATGAACATGGAAATATCTACACCGCTATCTGTATAAACATGGAAATATCTACACCGCTATCTGTATGAACATGGATATAGCTACACCGTTATCTGTATGAACATGGGAATAGCTACACCGCTATCTGTATGAACATGGAAATATCTACACCGCTATCTGTATGAACATGGAAATATCTACACCGCTATCTGTATGAACATGGAAATAGCTACACCGTTATCTGTATGAACATAGGAATAGCTACACCGCTATCTGTATGAACATGGAAATATCTACACCACTATCTGTATGAACATGGATATATCTACACAGCCATCTGGATGAACATGGAAATATCTACACCGCTATCTGTATGAACATGGAAATATCTACACCGCTATCTGTGTGAACATGGATATAACTACACAGCCATCTGGAAGAACATGGAAATATCTACACCGCTATCTGTGTAAACATGCATAGATCTTCACCGCTATCTGAATAAACATGGAAATATCTACACCACTATCTGTATGAACATGGAAATATCTACACCGCTATCTGTATGAACATGGAAATATCTACACAGCTATCTGTTTGAACGTGTAAATATCTACACAGCTATCTGCATGAAAATGGAAATATCTACACTGCTATCTGCATACACATTTAAATGTCTACACAGCTATCTCTTTACACGTGGAAATATCTACACCGCTATCTGGATGAACATGGAAATATCTACGCCGCCATCTGTATGAACTTGGAAATATCTGCACCGCCATCTGTATGAACCTATAAATATCTACACCGCCATCTGTATGAAGATGGAGATATCTACACTGCTATCTGTATAAACATGGAAATATCTACACCGCCATCTGTATGAACATGTAAATATCTACACCGCCATCTGTATTAAGAAGGAAATATCTAAACCGCTATCTGTATAAACATGGAAATATCTACACCGCTGCCTGTATAAACATGGAAATATCAGCACCGATATCTGTATGAACATGGAAATATCTACACCGCTATGTGTATGAACATGGGAATATCTACACCGCTATCTGTATGAACATGGAAATAGCTACACCGCTATCTGTATGAACATGGATATATCTACACAGCCGTCTGGATGAACATGGAAATATCTACACCGCTATCTGTGTAAACATGCATACATCTTCACCGCTATCTGTATAAACATGGAAATATCTACACCGCTATCTGTATGAACATGGAAATATCTACACCGCTATCCGTATGGACATGGGAATATCTACACCGCAATCTGTTTGAACATGGAAATATCTACACCGCTATCTGCATGAAAATGGAAATATCTATACTGCTATCTGCACATACATTTAAATGTCTACACAGTTATCTCTTTAAACATGGAAATAACTAAACCGCTATCAGTATGAACATGGAAATATCTACACCACCATCTGTATGAACATGGAAATATCTGCACCGCCATCTGTATGAACATATAAATATCTACACCGCCATCTGTATTAAGATGGAGATACCTACACTGCTATCTGTATATACATGGAAATATCTACACCGCTATCTGTATAAACATGGAAATATCTACACCGCTATCTGTAAAAACATGGAAATGTCTACACCACTACTTGCATAAACATGGAAATATCAGCACCGCTATCTGTAGAAACATGGAAATATCTACACCGCTATCTGTATCAACATGGAAATATCTACACCGCTATCTGTATGAACATTTAAATATCTACACCGCTATCTTTATGAACATGGAAATATGTACACCGCTATCTGTTTGAACTTGGAAATATCTACACCGCTGTCTGAATGAAAATGGAAATATCTACACAGCTATCTGCATATACATGGAAATATCTACACAGCTATCTCTTAACACTTGGAAATAACTACACCGCTATCTCTATAAACATGGAAATATCTACACCGCCATCTGTATGAACATGGAAATATCTGCACCGCCATCTGTATGAACATATAAATATCTACACCGCCATCTGTATTAAGAAGGAGATATCTACACCGATATCTGTATAAACATGGAAATATCTACACCGCTATCTGTATAAAAATGGAAATATCTACACCGCTATCTGTATAAACATGGAAATATCTACACCGCTACCTGTATAAACATGGAAATATCAGCACCGCTATCTGTATGAACATGGAAATATCTACACCACTTTCAGTATGAACATGGAAATATCTACACTGCTATTTGTATGAACATGGAAATATCTACAAAACTATCTGAATGAACAAGGGAATATCTACACCGCTATCTGTTTGAACATGTAAATATCTACACCGCTATCTGCATGAAAATGGAAATATCTACAAAGCTATCTGCATATACATGGAACTATCTACACAGCTATCTCTTTACACATGGAAATAACTACACCGCTATCTCTATAAACACGGAAATATCTACACCGCCATCTGTATGAACGTGGAAATAACTGCGCCGCCATCTAAATGAACTTATAAATATCTACACCGCCATCTGTATTAAGATGGAGATATCTACATCGCTATCTGTATGAACATGGAAATATCTACACCACTATCTGTTTAAACATGGAAATATCTACACCGCTATCTGTATAAACATGGAAATAGCTACACCGCTATCTGTATGAACATGGAAATATTAGCCCCTCTATCTGTATGAACATGGAAGTATCTACACCGCTATCTGTATGAACATGGAAATATATGCACCGCTATCTGTTTGAACATGGAAATATCTAAACCGCTATCTGCATGAAAATGGAAATAAATACACAGCTATGTGCATATACACGGAAATATCTACACAGCTATCTCTTTACACATGGAAATAACTACACAGCTATCTGTATGAACATGGAAATATCTTCACCGCCATCTGTATGAACATGGATATATCTACACAGCCATCTGGATGAACATGGAAATATCTACACCGCTATCTGTGTAAACATGCACAGATTTTCACCGCTATCTGTATAAACATGGAAATATCTACACCGCTATCTGTATGAACATGGAAATATCTACACCGCTATCTGTATGAACATGGAAATATCTACACTGCTATCTGTATGAACATGGAAATAGCTACACCGCTATCTGTATGAACATGGATATATCTATACAGCCATCTGGATGAACATGGAAATATCTACACCGCTATCTGTGTAAACATGCATAGATCTTCGGCGCTATCTGTATAAACATGTAAATATCTACACCGCTATCTGTATGAACCTGGAAATATCTACACCGCTCTCTGTTTGAACATGGAAATAACTACACCGCTATCTGTATGGACATGGAAATATCTACACCGCAATCTGTTTGAACATGGAAATATCTACACCGCTATCTGCATGAAAATGGAAATATCTACACGGCTATCTACATATACATTTAAATGTCTACACAGTTATCTCTTTACACATGGAAATAACTACACCGCTATCTGTATGAACATGGAAATATCTACACCGCCATCTGTATGAACATGGAAATATCTGCACCGCCATCTGTATGAACATATAAATATCTACACCGCCATCTGTATTAAGATGGAGATATCTACACTGCTATCTGTATAAACATGGAAATATCTACACCGCTATCTGTAGAAACGTAGAAATATCTACACCGCTATCTGTAAAAACATGGAAATGTCTACACCACTACCTGTATAAACATGGAAATATCAGCACCGCTATCTGTATGAACATGGAAATATCTACACCGCTATCTGTATGAACATGGAAATATCTACACCGCTATCTGCATGAAAACGGAAATATCTACACTGCTATCTGCATATACATTTAAATGTCTACACAGTTATCTGTTTACACATGGAAATAACGACACCACTATCTGTATGAACATGGAAATATCTACACCGCCATCTGTATGAACATGGAAATATCTGCACCGCCATCTGTATGAACATATAAATATCTACACCGCCATCTGTATTAAGATGGAGATATCTACACTGCTATCTGTATAAACATGGAAATATCTACACCGCTATCTGTATAAACGTAGAAATATCTACACCGCTATCTGTAAAAACATGGAAATGTCTAAACCACTACCTGTATAAACATGGAAATGTCTGCACCGCTATCTGTGTGAACATGGAAATATCTACACCGCTATCTGTATGAACATGGAAATATCTACACCGCTATCTGTATGAACATTTAAATATCTACACCGCTATCTTTATGAACATGGAAATATGTACACCGCTATCTTTTGGAACTTGGAAATATCTACACTGCTGTCTGCATGAAAATGGAAATATCTACACAGCTATCTGCATGTACATGGAAATATCTACACAGCTATCTCTTAACACTTGGAAATAACAACACCGCTATCTCTATAAACATGGAAATATCTACACCGCCATCTGTATGAACATGGAAATATCTGCACCGCCATCTGTATGAACATATAAATATCTACACCGCCATCTGTATTAAGAAGGAGATATCTACACCGCTATCTGTATAAAGATGGAAATATCTACACCACTACCTGTATAAACATGGAAATATCTACACCGCTATCTGTATAAACATGGAAATATCTACACCGCTACCTGTATAAACATGGAAATATAAGCACCGCCATCTGTATGAACATGGAAATATCTACACCACTATCAGTATGAACATGGAAATATCTACACTGCTATCTGTATGAACATGGAAGTATCTACAAAGCTATCTGAATGAACAAGGAAATATCTACACCGCTATCTGTTTGAACATGTAAATATCTACACCGCTATCTGCATGAAAATGGAAATATCTACAAAGCTATCTGCATATATATGGAACTATCTACACAGCTATCTCTTTACACATGGAAATAACTACACCGCTATCTGTATAAACATGGAAATATCTACACCGCCATCTGTATGAACGTGGAAATATCTGCACCGACATCTGTATGAATATATAAATATCTACACCGCCATCTGTATTAAGATGGAGATATCTACACTGCTATCTGTATAAACATGGAAATATCTACACCGCCATCTCTACGAACATATAAATATCTACACCGCCGTCTGTATTAAGAAGGAAATATCTAAACCGCTATCTGTATAAACATGGAAATATCTGCACCGCTATCTGTATGAACATGGAAATATCTAAACCACTATCTGTATGAACATGGAAATGTCTACACCGCTATCTGTATGAACATGGAAATATCTACACCGCTATCTGTATGAACATGGATATATCTACACAGCCATCTGGATGAACATGGAAATATCTACACCGCTATCTGTGTAAACATGCATAGATCTTCGCCGCTATCTGTATAAACATGGAAATATCTACACCGCTATCTGTATGAACATGGAAATATCTGCACCGCCATCTGTATGAACATGGAAATATCTGCACCGCCATCTGTATGAACATATAAATATCTACACCGCCATCTGTATTAAGATGTAGATACCTACACTGCTATCTGCATAAACATGGAAATATCTACACCGCTATCTGTATAAACATGGAAATATCTACACCGCTATCTGCACAAACATGGAAATATCTACACCACTTCCTGTATAAACATGGAAATATCAGCACCGCTATCTGTATGAACATGGAAATATCTACACCGCTATCTGTATGAACATGGAAATATCTACACCGCTATCTGTAAGAACGTGGAAATAGCTACACCGCTATCTGTTTGAAGATGGACATATATACACCGCTATCTGCATGAAAATGGAAATATCTACACAGCTATCTGCATATACATGGAAATATCTACACAGCTATCTCTTTACACATGGAAATAACTACACCGCTATCTGTATGAACATGGAAATATCTTCAACGCCATCTGTAGGAACATGGATATATCTGCACCGCCATCTGTATGAACATATAAATATCTACACCGCCATCTGTATTAAGATGTAGATACCTACACTGCTATCTGCATAAACATGGAAATATCTACACCGCTATCTGTATAAACATGGAAATATCTACACCGCTATCTGCACAAACATGGAAATATCTACACCACTTCCTGTATAAACATGGAAATATCAGCACCGCTATCTGTATGAACATGGAAATTTCTACACCGCTATCTGTATGAACATGGAAATATCTACACCGCTATCTGTATGAACATGGAAATATCTACAACGCTATCTGTATGAACATGGAAATATCTACAATGCTATCTGTTTGAACATGGAAATATCTACACCGCTGTCTGCATGAAAATGGAAATATGTACAAAGCTATCTGCATATACATGGAAATACCTACACAGCTATCTCTTTACAAATGGAAATAACTACACTGCTATCTCCATAAACATGGAAATATCTACACCGCCATCTGTATGAACATGGAATTATCTGCACCGCCATCTGTATGAATATATAAATATCTACACCGCCATCTGTATTAAGGAGATATCTACACCGCTATCTTTACATACATGGAAATATCTACACCGCTATCTGTATAAATATGGAAATATCTACACCGCTACCTGTATAAACATGGAAATATGAGCACCGCTATCTGTATGAACATGTAAATATCTACACAGCTATCTGTATGAACATGGAAATATCTACACCGCTATCTGTATGAACATGGAAATATCTACAAAGCTATCTGAATGAACATGGAAATATTTACACAGCTATCTGTTTGAACATGTAAATATCTACACCGCTATCTGCATGAAAATGGAAATATCTACAAAGCTATCTGCATATACATGGAAATATCTACAAAGCTATCCCTTTACACATGGAAATAACTACACCGCTATCTCTATAAACATGGAAATATCTACACCGCCATCTGTATGAACATGGAAATAACTGCACCGCCATCTGTATGAACATATAAATATCTACACCGCCATCTGTATTAAGATGGAGATATCTACACCGCTGTCTGTGTAAACCTGGAAATATCTACACCGTTATCTGTATAAACATAGAAATATCTACACCGCTATCTGTATAAACATGGAAATTTCTAGACCGCTACCTGTATGAACATGGAAATATCAGCACCGCTATCTGTATGAACATGGAAATATCTACACCGCTATCTGTATGAACATGGAAGTATGTACACCGCTATCTGTGTAAACATGCATACATCTTCACCGCTATCTGTATAAACATGGAAATATCTACACCACTATCTGTATGAACATGGAAATATCTACACCGCTATCGGTATGAACATGGATATATCTACACAGCCATCTGGATGAACATGGAAATATCTACACCGCTATCTGTATGAACATGGAAATATCTACACCGCTATCTGTTTAAACATGGAAATATCTACACCGCTATCTGCATGAAAATGGAAATATCTGCACTGCTATCTGCATATACATGGAAATATCTACACAGCTATCTCTTTACACATGGAAATATCTACACCGCTATCTGTATGAACATGGAAATATCTGCACCGCAATCTGTATGAACATATAAATATCTACACCGCCATCTGTATTAAGATGGAGATATCTACACCGCTATCTGTATAAACATGGAAATATCTACACCGCTATCTGTATGAACATGGAAATATCTACACCGCTATCTGTTTGATCATGGAAATATCTACACCGCTATCTGCATGAAAATGGAAATATCTGCACTGATATCTGCATATACATGGAAATATCTACACAGCTATCTCTTTACACATGGAAATATCTACACCGCTATCTGTATGAACATGGAAATATCTACACCGCTATCTGTATGAACATGGAAATATCTACACCGCTATCTGTATGAACATGGATATATCTACATAGCCCTCTGGATTAACATGGAAATATTCACACCGCTATCTGTGTAAACATGCATACATCTTCACCGCTATCTGTATAAATATGGAAATATCTACACCGCTATCTGTATGAACATGGAAATATCTACACCGCTATCTGTTTGAATATGGAAATATATACACAGCTATCTGCATGAAAATGGAAATATCTACACAGCTATCTGCATATAGATGGAAATATCTACACAGCTATCTCTTTACACATGCAAATAACTACACTGCTATCTGTATGAACATGGAAATATCTACACCGCCATCTGTATGAACATAGAAATATCTGCACCGCCATCTGTATGAACATATAAATATCTACACCGCCATCTGTATTAAGATGGAGATATCTACAGCGCTATCTGAATAAACATGGAAATATCTACACCGCTATCTGTATAAACATGGAAATATCTACACCTCAATCTGTATAAACATGTAAATATCTACACCGCTACCTTTATAAACATGGAAATATCAGCACAGCTATCTGTATGAACATGGAAATATCTACACCGCTATCTGTATGAACAAGGAAATATATACACCGCTATCTGTATGAACATGGAAATATCTACAAAGCTATCTGAATGAACTTGGAAATATCTACACTGCTATCTGTTTCAACATGTAAATATCTACACCGCTATCTGCATGAAAATGGAAATATCTACAAAGCTATCTGCATATTCATGGAAATATCTACACAGCTATCTCTTTACACATGGAAATAACTACACCGCTATATCTATAAACATGGAAATATCTACACCGCCATCTGTATGAACATGGAAATATCTGCACTGCTATCTGTATGAACATATAAATAACTTCAACGCCATCTGTATTAAGAAGGAAATATCTAAACCGCTATCTGTATAAACATGGAAATATCTAAACCGCTGCCTGAATAAACATGGAAATATCAGCACCGCTCTCTATATGAAAATGGAAATATCTACACCGATATCTGTACGAACATGGAAATATCTACACTGCTATCTGTATGAACATGGAAATAGCTACACCGTTATCTGTATGAACATGGAAATAGCTACACAGCTATCTGTATGAACATGGAAATATCTACACAGCTATCTGTATGAACATGGAAATAGCTACACCGTTATCTGTATCAACATGGAAATAGCTACACCGCTATCTGTATGAACATGGAAGTATCTAAACCGCTATCTGTATGAACATGGATATATCTACACAGCCATCTGGATGAACATGGAAATATCTACACCGCTATCTGTATGAACATGGAAATATCTACACCGCTATCTGTGTGAACATGGATATATCTACACAGCCATCTGGATGAACATGGAAATATCTACACCGCTATCTGTGTAAACATGCATAGAACTTCACCGTTATCTTTATAAACATGCAAATATCTACACCGCTATCTGTATGAACATGGAAATATCTACACCGCTATCTGTATGAACATGGAAATATCTACACCGCTCTCTGTTCGAACGTGGAAATATATACACCGCTATCTGCATGAAAATGGAAATATCTACACAGCTATCTGCATATACATGGAAATATCTACACAGCTATCTCTTTACACATGGAAATAACTACACCGCTATCTGTATGAACATGGAAATATCTACACCGCCATCTGTATGAACATGGAAATATCTGCACCGCCATCTGTATGAACATATAAATATCTACACCGCCATCTGCATTAAGATGGAGATATCTACACCGCTATCTGTATAAACATGGAAATATCTACACCACTATCTGTATAAACATGGAAATATCTACACCGCTATCTGTATAAACATGGAAATTTCTACACCGCTACCTGTATAAACATGTAAATATCAGCACTGCTATCTGTATGAACATGGAAATATCTACACTGCTATCGGTACGAACATGGAAATATCTACACCGCTATCTGTATTAACATGGAAATAGCTACACCGCTATCTGTATGAAGATGGAAATATCTACACCACTATCTGTATGAACATGTAAATATCTACACCGCTATCTGTATGAACATGGATATATCTACACAGCCATCTGGATGAACATGGAAATATCTACACCGATATCTGTATGAACATGGAAATATCTACACCGCTATCTGTGTAAACATGCATACATCTTCACCGCTATCTGTATAAACATGGAAATATCTACACCGCTATCTGTATGAACATGGAAATAGCTACACCGCTATCTGTATGAACATGGAAATATCTGCAAAGCTATCTGTTTGAACATGGAAATATCTACAGCGCTATCTGCATGAAAATGGAAATATCTGCACTGCTATCTGCATATACATGGAAATATCTACACAGCTATCTCTTTACACATGGAAATAACTACACCGCTATCTGTATGAACATGGAAATATCTACACCGCCATCTGTATGAACATGGAAATATCTGCACCGCCATCTGTATGAACATATAAATATCTACACCGCCATCTGTATTAAGATGGAGATAACTACACCGCTATCTGTATAAACATGGAAATATCTACACCGCTATCTGTATAAACATGGAAATATCCACACCACTATCTGTATAAACATGGAAATATCTCCAGAGCTACCTGGATAAACATGGAAATATCAGCACCGCTATCTGTATGAACATGGAAATATCTACACCGATATCTGTATGAACATGGAAATATCTACACCGCTATCTGTATGAACATGGATATATCTACACAGCCGTCTAGATTAACATGGAAATATCCACACCGCTATCTGTGTAAACATGCATACATCTTCACCGCTATCTGTATAAACATGGAAATATCTACACCGCTATCTGTATGAACATGGAAATATCTACACCGCTATCTGTTTGAAGATGGACATATATACACCGCTATCTGCATGAAAATGGAAATATCTACACAGCTATCTGCATATACATGGAAATATCTACACAGCTATCTCTTTACACATGGAAATAACTACACCGCTATCTGTATGAACATGGAAATATCTTCAACGCCATCTGTAGGAACATGGATATATCTACACAGCCATCTGGATGAACATGGAAATATCTACACCGCTATCTGTATGAACATGGAAATATCTACACCGCTATCTGTGTAAACATGCATACATCTTCACCGCTATCTGTATAAACATGGAAATATCTACAACGCTATCTGTATGAACATGCAAATATCTACACCGCTATCTGTACGAACATGGAAATATCTAAACCGCTATCTGCATGAAAATAGAAATATCTACACAGCTATCTGCATATACATGGAAATATCCACAAAGCTATCTCTTTACACATGGAAATAGCTACACCGCTATCTCTATAAACACGGAAATATCTACACCGCCATCTGTATGAACATGGAAATATCTGCAGCGCCATCTGTATAAACATATAAATATCTACACCGCCATCTGTATTAAGATGGAGATATCTACACCGCTATCTGTATAAACTTGGAAATATCTACACCGCTATCTGTATAAACATGGAAATACCTACACCGCTATCTGTATAAACATGGAAATATCAGCACCGCTATCTGTATGAACATGGAAATATCTACACCGCTATCTGTATGAACATGGAAATAGGAACACTGCTATCTGTATGAACATGGAAATATCTACACCGCTTTCTGTATGAACATGGATATATCTACACAGCCATCTGGATAAACATGGAAATATCTACACCGCTATCTGCATGAACATGGAAATATCTACACCGCTATCTGTGTCAGCATGCATACATCTTCACTGCAATCTGTATAAGCATGGAAATATCAACACCGCTATCTGTATGAACGTGGAAATATCTACAGCGCTATCTGTTTGAACATGGAAATATCTAAACCGCTATCAGCATGAAAATGGAAATATCTACACAGCTATCTGCATATACATGGAAATATCTACACATCTATCTCTTTTCACATGGAAATAACTACACCGCTATCTGTATGAACATGGAAATGTCTGCACCGCCATCTGTATGAACATATAAATATCTACACCGCCATCTATATTAAGATGGAGATATCCACAGCGCTATCTGTATAAACATGGAAATATCTACACCGCTATCTGTATAAACATGGAAATATCTACACCGCTCTCCGTATAAACATGGAAATATCAGCACCGCTATCTGTATGAACATGGAAATATCAGCCCCTCTCTCTGTATGAACATGGAAGTATCTACACCGCTATCTCTATGAACATGGAAATATCTACACCGCTATCTGTTTGAACACGGAATTATCTAAACCGCTATCTGCATGAAATTGGAAATATATACACAGCTATCTGCATATACATGGAAATATCTACACAGCTATCTCTTTACACATGGAAATAACTACACTGCTATCTGTATGAACATGGAAATACCTACACCGCCATCTGTATGAACATGGAAATATCTGCACCGCCATCTGTATGAACATATAAATATCTACACCGCCATCTGTGTTAAGATGGAGATATCTACACCGCTATCTGAATAAACATGGAAATGTCTACACCGCTATCTGTATAAACATGGAAATATCTACACCGCTATCGGTATAAACATGGAAATATCTACACAGCTACCTGTATAAACATGGAAATAGCAGCACCGCTATCTCTATGAACCTGGAAATATCTACACCGCTATCTGTATGAACATGGAAATATCTACACCGCTATCTGTTTGAACAAGGAAATATCTACAAAGCTATCTGAATGAACATGGAAATATCTACACCGCTATCTGTTTGAACATGTAAATATCTACACCGCTATCTGCATGAGAATGGAAATATCTACACCGCTATCTGTATATACATGGAAATATCTACACCGCTATCTGTATGAACATGGATATATCTGCACCGCCATCTGTATGAACATATAAATATCTACACCGCCATCTGTATTAAGAAGGAAATATCTAAACTGCTATCTGTAAACATGGAAATATCTACACCGCTGCCTGTATAAACATGGAAATATCAGCACCGCTCTCTGTATGAAAATGGAAATATCTACACTGCTATCTGTATGAACAAGGAAATAGCTACACCGTTATCTGTATGAACATGGAAATAGCTACACCGCTATCTGTATGAGCATGGAAATATCTACACCGCTATCTGTATGAACATGGATATATCTACGCAGCCATCTGGATGAACATGGAAATATCTACACCGCTATCTGTATATACATGGAAATATCTACACCGCTATCTGTATGAACATGGATATATCTACACAGCCATCTGGATGAACATGGAAATATCTACACCGCTATCTGTTTAAACATGCATACATCTTCACCGCTATCTGTATAAACATGGAAATATCTACACCACTATCTGTATGAACATGGAAATATCTACACCGCTATCTGTATGAACATGGAAATATCTACACCACTATCTGTTTGAACATGGAAATATCTATACCGCTATCTGCATGAAAATGGAAATATCTACACTGCTATCTGCATATACATTTAAATATCTACATAGCTATCTCTTTACACATGGAAATAACTACACCGATATCTTTATGAACATGGAAATATCTACACCGCCATCTGTATGAACATGGAAATATCTGCACCGCCATCTGTATGAACATATAAATATCTACACCGCCATCTGTATTACGATGGAGATATCTACACTGCTATCTGTATAAACATGGAAATATCTACACCGCCATCTGTATGAACATATAAATATCTACACCGCCATCTGTATTAAGAAGGAAATATCTAAACTGCTATCTGTATAAAAATGGAAATATCTACACCGCTGCCTGTATAAACATGGAAATATCAGCACCACTCTCTTTATGAACATGGAAATATCTACACCGCAATCTGTATGATCATGGATATATCTACACAGCCATCTGGATGAACATGGAAATATCTACACCGCTATCTGTATGAACATGGAAATATCTACACCGCTATCTGTGTAAACATGCATACATCTTCACCACTATCAGTATAAACATGGAAATATCTACACCGCTATCTGTATGAACATGGAAATAACTACACCGCTATCTGTATGAACATGGAAATATCCTCACCGCTATCTGTATGAACATGGCTATATCTACACAGCCATCTGGATGAACATGGAAATATCTACACCGCTATCTGTATGAACATGGAAATATCTACACCGCTATCTGTATGAACATGGAAATGTCTTCACCGCCATATGTATGAAAATGGATATATCTACAGAGCCATCTGGATGAACATGGAAATATCTACACAGCTATCTGTATGAACAAGGAAATATATACACCGCTATCTGTGTAAACATGCATACATTTTCACCGCTATCTGTATAAACATGGAAATATCTACACCGCTATCTGTATGAACATGGAAATATCTACACCGCTATCTGCATGAAAATGGAAATACCTACACAGCTATCTGCATATACATGGAAATATCTACAAAGCTATCTCTTTACACATGGAAATAACTACACCGCTATCTCTATAAACATGGAAATATCTACACCGCCATCTGTATGAACATGGAAATATCTGCACCGCCATCTGTATGAACATATAAATATCTAAACCGCCATCTGTATTAAGATGGAGATATCTACACCGCTATCTGTGTAAACCTGGAAATATCTACACCGTTATCTGTATAAAGATGGAAATATCTACACCGCTATCTGTATAAACATGGAAATTTCTACACCGCTACCTGTATAATTATGGAAATATCAGCACTGCTATCTGTATGAACATGGAAATATCTACACCGCTATCTGTACGAATATGGAAATATCTACACCGCTATCTGTATTAACATGGAAATACCTACACCGCTATCTGTATGAACATGGAAATATCTACACCACTATCGGTATGAACATGGAAATATCTACACCGCTATCTGTATGAACATGGATATATCTACACAGCCATCTGGATGAACATGGAAATATCTACACCGATATCTGTATGAACATGGAAATATCTACACCGCTATCTCTTTAAACATGCATACATCTTCACCGCTATCTGTATAAACATGGAAATATCTACACCGCTATCTGTATGAACATGGAAATAGCTACACCGCTATCTGTATGAACATGGAAATATCTACACCGCTATCTGTATGAACATGGAAATATCTACATCGCTATCCGATTGAACATGGAAATATCTACACCGCTATCTGCATGAAAATGGAAATATCTGCACTGCTATCTGCATATACATGGAAATATCTACACAGCTATCTCTTTACACATGGAAATAACTACACCGCTATCTGTATGAACATGGAAATATCTGCACAGCCATCTGTATAAACATATAAATATCTACACCGCCATCTGTATTAATATGGAGATATATACACCGCTATCTGTATAAACATGGAAATATCTACACCGCTATCTGTATAAACATGGAAACATCCACACCTCTATCTGTATAAACATGGAAATATCTACACCGCTACCTGTATAAACATGGAAATATCAGCACCGCTATCTGAATGAACATGGAAATATCTACACCGCTATCTATATGAACATGCAAATATCCACACCGCTATCTGTATGAACATGGATATATCTACACAGCCCTCTGGATGAACATGGAAATATCCACACCGCTATCTGTGTAAACATGCATACATCTTAACCGCTATCTGTATAAATATGGAAATATCTACACCGCCATCTGTATGAACATGGAAATATCTACACAGCTATCTGTTTGAAGATGGAAATATATACACCGCTATCTGCATGAAAATGGAAATATCTACAAAGCTATCTGCATATTCATGGAAATATCTACACAGCTATCTCTTTACACATGGAAATAACTACACCTCTATATCTATAAACATGGAAATATCTACACCGCCATCTGTATGAACATGGAAATATCTGCACCGCCATCTGTATGAACATATAAATATCTACAACGCCATCTGTATTAAGAAGGAAATATCTAAACCGCTATCTGTATAAACATGGAAATATCTACACCGCTGCCTGAATAAACATGGAAATATCAGCACCGCTCTCTGTATGAAAATGGAAATATCTACACCGCTATCTGTATGAACATGGAAATGTCTACACTGCTATCTGTATGAACATGGAAATAGCTACACCGTTATCTGTATGAACATGGAAATAGCTACACAGCTATCAGTATGAACATGGAAATATCTACACCGCTCTCTGCATGAAAATGGAAATATCTACACTGCTATCTGCATATACATTTAAATATCTACACAGCTATCTCTTTACACATGGAAATAACTACACCGATATCTGTATGAACATGGAAATATCTACACCGCCATGTGTATGAACATGGAAATATCTGCACCGCCATCTGTACGAACATATAAATATCTACACCGCCATCTGTATTACGATGGAGATATCTACACTGCTATCTGTATAAACATGGAAACATCTACACCGCCATCTGTATGAACATATAAATATCTACACTGCCATCTGTATTAAGAAGGAAATATCTAAACTGCTATCTGTATAAAAATGGAAATATCTACACCGCTGCCTGTATAAACATGGAAATATCAGCACCACTCTCTTTATGAACATGGAAATATCTACACCGCAATCTGTATGATCATGGATATATCTACACAGCCATCTGGATGAACATGGAAATATCTACACCGCTATCTGTATGAACATGGAAATATCTACACCGCTATCTGTGTAAACATGCATACATCTTCACCACTATCAGTATAAACATGGAAATATCTACACCGCTATCTGTATGAACATGGAAATAACTACACCGCTATCTGTATGAACATGGAAATATCTACACCGCTATCTGTATTAACATGGCTATATCTACACAGCCATCTGGATGAACATGGAAATATCTACACCGCTATCTGTATGAACATGGAAATATCTACACCGCTATCTGTATGAACATGGAAATGTCTTCACCGCCATATGTATGAAAATGGATATATCTACAGAGCCATCTGGATGAACATGGAAATATCTACACAGCTATCTGTATGAACAAGGAAATATATACACCGCTATCTGTGTAAACATGCATACATTTTCACCGCTATCTGTATAAACATGGAAATATCTACACCGCTATCTGTATGAACTTGGAAATATCTACACCGCTATCTGCATGAAAATGGAAATACCTACACAGCTATCTGCATATACATGGAAATATCTATAAAGCTATCTCTTTACACATGGAAATAACTACACCGCTATTTCTATAAACATGGAAATATCTACACCGCCATCTGTATGAACATGGAAATATCTGCACCGCCATCTGTATGAACATATAAATATCTAAACCGCCATCTGTATTAAGATGGAGATATCTACACCGCTATCTGTGTAAACCTGGAAATATCTACACCGTTATCTGTATAAACATGGAAATATCTACACCGCTATCTGTATAAACATGGAAATTTCTACACCGCTACCTGTATAATTATGGAAATATCAGCACTGCTATCTGTATGAACATGGAAATATCTACACCGCTATCTGTACGAATATGGAAATATCTACACCGCTATCTGTATTAACATGGAAATACCTACACCGCTATCTGTATGAACATGGAAATATCTACACCACTATCGGTATGAACATGGAAATATCTACACCGCTATCTGTATGAACATGGATATATCTACACAGCCATCTGGATGAACATGGAAATATCTACACCGATATCTGTATGAACATGGAAATATCTACACCGCTATCTCTGTAAACATGCATACATCTTCACCGCTATCTGTATAAACATGGAAATATCTACACCGCTATCTGTATGAACATGGAAATAGCTACACCGCTATCTGTATGAACATGGAAATATCTACACCGCTATCTGTATGAACATGGAAATATCTACATCGCTATGCGATTGAACATGGAAATATCTACACCGCTATCTGCATGAAAATGGAAATATCTGCACTGCTATCTGCATATACATGGAAATATCTACACAGCTATCTCTTTACACATGGAAATAACTACACCGCTATCTGTATGAACATGGAAATATCTGCACCGCTATCTGTATAAACATATAAATATCTACACCGCCATCTGTATTAAGATGGAGATATATACACCGCTATCTGTATAAACATGGAAATATCTACACCGCTATCTGTATAAACATAGAAACATCCACACCACTATCTGTATAAACATGGAAATATCTACACCGCTACCTGTATAAACATGGAAATATCAGCACCGCTATCTGAATGAACATGGAAATATCTACACCGCTATCTATATGAACATGCAAATATCTACACCGCTATCTGTATGAACATGGATATATCTACAAAGCCCTCTGGATGAGCATGGAAATATCCACACCGCTATCTGTGTAAACATGCATACATCTTCACCGCTATCTGTATAAATATGGAAATATCTACACCGCTATCTGTATGAACATGGAAATATCTACACCGCTATCTGTTTGAAGATGGAAATATATACACCGCTATCTGCATGAAAATGGAAATATCTACAAAGCTATCTGCATATTCATGGAAATATCTACACAGCTATCTCTTTACACATGGAAATAACTACACCTATATATCTATAAACATGGAAATACCTACACCGCCATCTGTATGAACATGGAAATATCTGCACCGCCATCTGTATGAACATATAAATATCTACAACGCCATCTGTATTAAGAAGGAAATATCTAAACCGCTATCTGTATAAACATGGAAATATCTACACCGCTGCCTGAATAAACATGGAAATATCAGCACCGCTCTCTGTATGAAAATAGAAATATCTACACCGCTATCTGTATGAACATGGAAATATCTACACTGCTATCTGTATGAACATGGAAATAGCTACACCGTTATCTGTATGAACATGGAAATAGCTACACAGCTATCTGTATGAACATGGAAATATCTACACCGCTATCTGTATGAACATGGAAATAGCTACACCGTTATCTGTATCAACATGGAAATAGCTACACCGCTATCTGTATGTACATGGAAGTATCTACACCGCTTTCTATATGAACATGGATATATCTACACAGCCATCTGGATGAACATGGAAATATCTACACCGCTATCTGTATGAACATGGAAATAGCTACACCGCTATCTGTATGAACATGGAAATATCTACACCGCTATCTGTATGAACATGGAAATATCTACATCGCTATCCGATTGAACATGGAAATATCTACACCGCTATCTGCATGAAAATGGAAATATCTGCACTGCTATCTGCATATACATGGAAATATCTACACAGCTATCTCTTTACACATGGAAATAACTACACCGCTATCTGTATGAACATGGAAATATCTGCACCGCCATCTGTATAAACATATAAATATCTACACCGCCATCTGTATTAAGATGGAGATATATACACCGCTATCTGTATAAACATGGAAATATCTACACCGCTATCTGTATAAACATGGAAACATTAACACCACTATCTGTATAAACATGGAAATATCTACACCGCTACCTGTATAAACATGGAAATATCAGCACCGCTATCTGAATGAACATGGAAATATCTACACCGCTATCTATATGAACATGCAAATATCTACACCGCTATCTGTATGAACATGGATATATCTACACAGCCATCAGGATGAACATGGAATTATCTACACCGATATCTGTATGAACATGGAAATATCTACACCGCTATCTGTGTAAACATGCATACATCTTCACCGCTATCTGTATAAACATGGAAATATCTACACCGCTATCTGCATGAACATGGAAATAACTACACCGCTATCTGTTTGAACATGGAAATATCTACAACGCTATATGCATGAAAATGGAAATATCTGCACTGCTATCTGCATATACATGGAAATATCTACACAGCTATCTTTTTACACATGGAAATAACTACACCGCTATCTGTATGAACATGGAAATATCTACACCGCCATCTGTATGAACATGGAAATATCTGCACCGCCATCTGAATGAACATATAAATATCTACATCGCCATCTGTATTAAGATGGAGATATCAACACCGCTATCTGTAGGAACATGGAAATATCAGCACCGCTATCTGTATGAACATGGAAATATCTACACCGCTATCTGTATGAACATGGAAATATCTACACCGCTATCTGTATGAACATGGATATATTTACACAGCCCTCTGGATTAACATGGAAATATCCACACCGCTATCTGTGTAAACATGCATACATCTTCACCGCTATCTGTATAATCATGGAAATATCTACACCGCTATCTGTATGAACTTGGAAATATCTACACCGCTATCTGTTTGAAGATGGAAATATATACACCGCTATCTGCATGAAAATGGAAATATCTACACAGCTCTCTGCATTTAGATGGAAATATCTACACAGCTATCTCTTTAAACATGGAAATCACTACACCGCCATCTGTATGAACATAGAAATATCTGCACCGAAATCTGTATGAACATATAAATATCTACACCGCCATCTGTATTAAGATGGAGATATCTACACCGCTATCTGAATAAACATGGAAATATCTACACCGCTATCTGTATAAACATGGAAATATCTACACCGGTATCTGTATAAACATGGAAATATCTACACCGCTACCTGTATAAACATGGAAATATCAGCACCGCTATCTGTATGAACATGGAAATATCTACACCGCTATCTGTATGAACAAGGAAATATATACACCGCTATCTGTATGAACATGGAAATATCTACAAAGCTATCTGAATGAACATGGAAATATCTACACCGCTATCTGTCTGAACATGTAAATATCTACACCGCTATCTGCATGAAAATGGAAATATCTACAAAGCTATCTGCATATTCATGGAAATATCTACACAGCTATCTCTTTACGCATGGAAATAACTACACCGCTATATCTATAAACATGGAAATATCTACACCGCCATCTGTATGAACATGGAAATATCTGCACCGACATCTGTATGAACATATAAATTTCTACACCGCCATCTGTATTAATAAGGAAATATCTAAACCGCTATCTGTATAAACGTGGAAATATCCACACCGCTGCCTGTATAAACACGGAAATATCAGCACCGCTCTCTGTATGAAAATGGAAATATCTACACCGCTATCTGTATGAACATGGAAATATCTACACCGCTATCTGTATGAACATGGAAATAGCTACACCGTTATCTGTATCAACATGGAAATAGCTACACCGCGATCTGTATGAACATGGAAGTATCTACACCGCTATCTGTATGAACATGGATATATCTACACAGCCATCTGGATGAACATGGAAATATCTACACCGCTATCTGTATGAACATGGAAATATCTACACCGCTATCTGTATGAACATGGAAATAGCTACACCGCTATCTGTATGAGCATGTAAATAGCTACACCGCTATCTGTTTGAACATGGATATATCTACAGAGCCATCTGGATGAACATGGAAATTTCTACACAGCTATCTGTATGAACATGGAAATATATACACCGCTATCTGTGTAAACATGCATACATCTTCACCGCTATCTGTATAAACATGGAAATATCTACACCGCTATCTGTATGAACATGGAAATATCTACACCGCTATCTGTATAAACATGGAAATTTCTACACCGCTACCTGTATAAACATGGAAATATCAGCACCGCTATCGGTAGGAACATGGAAATATCTACACCGCTATCTGTACGAACATGGAAATATCTACACCGCTATCTGTATGAACATGGAAATAGCTACACCGCTATCTGTATGAACATGGAAATATCTACACCACTATCTGTATGAACATGGAAATATCTACACCGCTATCTGTATGAACATGGATATATCTACACAGCCATCTGGATGAACATGGAAATATCTACACCGCTATCTGTATGAACATGGAAATATCTACACCGCTATCTGTGTAAACATGCATACATCTTCACCGCTATCTGTATAAACATGGAAATATCTACACCGCTATCTGTATGAACATGGAAATAGCTACACCGCTATCTGTATGAACATGGAAATATCTACACCGCTATCTGTATGAACATGGATATATCTACACAGCCATCTGGATGAACATGGAAATATCTACACTGCTATCTGAGTAAACATGCATACATCTTCACCGCTATCTGTATAAACATGGAAATATCTACACCGCTATCTGTATGAAGATGGAAATATCTACACCGCTATCTGTATGAACATTGAAATATCTATGCCGCTATCTGTTTGAACATGGAAATATCTACACCGCTATCTGTATGAAGATGGAAATATCTACAACGCTATCTGTGTAAACATGCATACATCTTCACCGCTATCTATATAAACATGGAAATATCTACACTGCTTTCTGTATGAACGTGGAAATATCTACACCGCTATCTGTTTGAACATGGAAAAATCTACACCGCTATCTGCATGAAAATGGAAATATCTACACAGCGATCTGCATATACATGGAAATATCTACAAAGGTATCTCTTTACACATGGAAATAACCACAGCGCTATCTCTATAAACATACAAATATCTACACCGCCATTTGTATGAACACGGAAATATCTGCACCGCCATCTGTATGAACATATAAATATCTACTCCTCCATCTATATTAAGATGGAAATATCTACACCGCTATGTGTGTAAACATGCTTACAACTTCACTGCTATCTGTATAAACATGGAAATATCTACACTGCTGTCTGCATATACATTTAAATATGTACACTGCTATCTCTTTACACATGGAAATAACTACACCGTTACCTGTATGAACATGGAAATATCTACACCGCCATCTGTATGAACATGGAAATATCTGCACCGCCATCTGTATGAAAATATAAATATCTACACCGCCATCTGTATTAAGATAGATATATCTCCACTGCTCTCTGTATAAACATGGAAATATCTACACTGCTATCTGTATAAACATGGAAATATCTACACCGCTATCTGTATAAACATGGAAATATCTACACAACTACCTGTATAAACATGGAAATATCAGCACCGCTATCTGTATGAACATGGAAATATCTTCACCGCTATCTGTATGAACATGGAAATATCTACACCGCCATCTGTATGAACATGGAAATATCTGCACCGCTATCTGTATGAACATGGAAATATCTACACCGCTATCTGTTTGAACATGGAAATATCTACACCGCTGTCTGCATGAAGATGCAAATATCTACACAGCCCTCTGGATGAACATGGAAATATCCACACCGCAACTGTGTAAACATGCATACATCTTCACCGTTATCTGTATAAACATGGAAATAACTACACCGCTATCTGTATGAACATGGAAATATCATAACCGCCATCTGTATGAACATGGATATATCTACACAGCCATCTGTATGAACATGGAAATATCTACACCCCTATCTGTGTAAACATGCATACATCTTCACCGCTACCTGTATAAACATGGAAATATCGACACTGCTATCTGTATGAACATGGAAATATCTACACCGCTATCTGTTTGAACATGAAAATATCTACACCGCTCTCTGCATGAAAATGGAAATATCTACACAGCGATCTGCATATACATGGAAATATCTACAAAGCTATCTCTTTACACATGGAAATAAGTACAGCGCTATCTCTATAAACATGGAAAAAGCTACACCGCCATCTGTATGAACATGGAAATATCTGCACCGCTATCTGTATGAACATGGAAATATCTACACCGCTATCTGTTTGAACATGGAAATATCTACACCGCTGTCTGCATGAAAATGGAAATATCTACACAGCTATCTGCATATACATGGAAATATCTACACAGCTATCTCTTTACACATGGAAATAACTACACCGCTATCTCTATAAACTTGGAAATATCTACACCGCCATCTGTATGAACATGGAAATATCTGCACCGCCATCTGTATGAACATATAAATATCTACACCGCCATCTGTATTAAGATGGAGATATCTACACCTCTATCTGTATAAACATGGAAATATCTACACAGCTATCTGTATGAACATGGAAATATCTACACCGCTACCTGTATTAACATGGAAATATCAGCACCGCTATCGGTATGAACATGGAAATATCTACACCGCTATCTGTATGAACATGGATATATCTACAACGCCATCTGTATGAACATGGAAATATCTTTACCGCCAACTGTATGAACATGGATATATCTACACAGCCATCTGTATAAACATGGAAATATCTTTTCTGCCATCTGTATGAACGTGGATATATCTACACAGCCATCTGTATGAACATGGAAATATCTACACCGCTATCTGTATGAACATGGAAATATCTACACCGCTATCTGTGTGAACATGGATATATCTACACAGCCATCTGGATGAACATGGAAATATCTACACCGCTATCTGTGTAAACATGCATAGATCTTCACCGCTATCTGTATAAACATGGAAATATCTACACCGCTATCTGTATGAACATGGAAATATCTACACCGCTATCTGTATGAACATGGAAATATCTACACCGCTATCTGTTTGAAGATGGAAATATATACACCGCTATCTGCATGAAAATGTAAATATCTACACAGCTATCTGCATATACATGGAAATATCTACACAGCTATATCTTTACACATGGAAATAACTACACCGCTATCTGTATGAACATGGAAATATCTACACCGCCATCTGTATGAACATGGAAATATCTGCACCGCCATCTGTATGAACATATAAATATCTACACCGCCATCTGTATTAAGATGGAGATATCTAGACCGCTATCTGTATAAACATGGAAATATCTACACCGCTATCTGTATAAACATGGAAATATCTACACCGATATCTGTATAAACATGGAAATTTCTGCAACGCTACCTGTATAAACATGGAAATATCAGCACTGCTATCTGTATGAACATGGAAATATCTACACCGCTATCTGTACGAACATGGAAATATCTACACCCCTATCTGTATGAACATGGAAATATCTACACCGCTATCTGTATGAACATGGATATATCTACACAGCCATCTGGATGAACATGGAAATATCTACACCGCTATCTGTATGAACATGGATATATCTACACAGCCATCTGGATGAACATGGAAATATCTACACCGATATCTGTATGAACATGGAAATATCTACACCGCTATCTGTGTAAACATGCATACATCTTCACCGCTATCTGTTTAAACATGGAAATATCTACACCGCTATCTGTATGAACATGGAAATAGCTACACCGCTATCTGTATGAACATGGAAATATCTGCACCGCTATCTGTATGAACATGGAAATATCTACACCGCTATCTGAACATGGAAATATCTACACCGCTATCTGCATAAAAATGGAAATATCTGCACTGCTATATGCATATACATGGAAATATCTACACAGCTATCTCTTTACACTTGGAAATAACTACACCGCTGTCTGTATGAACATGGAAATATCTACACCGCCATCTGTATGAACATGGAAATATCTGCACCGCCGTCTGTATGAACATATAAATATCTACACCGCCATCTGTATTAAGATGGAGATATCTACACCGCTATCTGTATAAACATGGAAATATCCACACCACTATCTGTATAAACATGGAAATATCTACAGCGCTACCTGTATAAACATGGAAATATCAGCACCGCTATCTGTATGAACATGGAAATATCTACACCGCTATCTGTATGAACATGGAAATATCTACATCGCTATCTGTAGGAACATGGATATATCTACACAGCCCTCTGGATGAACATGGAAATATCCACACCGCAACTGTGTAAACATGCATACATCTTCACCGTTATCTGTATAAACATGGAAATAACTACACCGCTATCTGTATGAACATGGAAATATCTTAACCGCCATCTGTATGAACATGGATATATCTACACAGCCATCTGGATGAACATGGAAATATCTACACTGCTATCTGTATGAACATGGAAATATCTACACCCCTATCTGTGTAAACATGCATACATCTTCACCGCTACCTGTATAAACATGGAAATATCGACACTGCTATCTGCATGAACATGGAAATATCTACACCGCTATCTGTTTGAACATGAAAATATCTACACCGCTCTCTGCATGAAAATGGAAATATCTACACAGCGATCTGCATATACATGGAAATATCTACAAAGCTATCTCTTTACACATGGAAATAAGTACAGCGCTATCTCTATAAACATGGAAAAAGCTACACCGCCATCTGTATGAACATGGAAATATCTGCACCGCCATCTGTATGAACATTTAAATATCTACACCGCCATCTATATTAACATGGAGATAACTACACCGCTATCTGTATAAACCTGGAAATATCTACACCGCTATCTGTATAAACATGGAAATATCTACACCGCTATCTGTATAAACATGGAAATATCAGCACCGCTATCTGTATGAACATGGAAATATCTACACCGCTATCTCTATGAACATGGAAATATCTACACCGCTATCTGTATGAACATGGAAATATCTACACCGATATCTGTATGAACATGGGAATATCTACACCGCTATCTGTATGAACATGGATTTATCTACACAGCCCTCTGGATGAACAAGGAAATATCCACACCGCTATCTGTGTAAACATGCATACATCTTCACAGCTATCTGTAGAAACATGGAAATATCTACACCACTATCTGTATGAACATGGAAATATCTACACCGCTATCTGTTTGACGATGGAAATATATACACCGCTAGCTGCATGAAAATGGAAATATCTACACCGCCATCTGTATTAAGATGGAGATATCTACACCGCTATCTGAATAAACATGGAAATATCTACACCGCTATCTATATAAACATGGAAATATCTACTCCGCTATCTGTATAAACATGGAAATATCTACACCGCTACCTGTATAAACATGGAAATATCAGCACCGCTATCTGTATGAACATGGAAATATCTACACCGCTATCTGTATGAACATGGAAATATCTACACCGCTATCTGTATCAACATGGAAATATCTACAAAGCTATCTGAATGAACATGGAAATATCTACACCGCTCTCTGTTTGAACATGTACATATCTACACCACTATCTGCATGAAAATGGAAATATCTACAAAGCTATCTGCATATACAATGAAATATCTACACAGCTATCTCTTTACACATGGAAGTAACTACATCGCTATATCTATAAACATGGAAATATCTACACCGCCATCTGTATGAACATGGAAATATCTGCACCGCCATCTGTATGAACATATAAATATCTACACCGCCATCTGTATTAAGAGGGAAATATCTACACCGCTATCTGTATAAACATGGAAATATCTACACCGCTATCTGTATGAACATGGAAATGTCTACACCGCTATCTGTATCAACATGGAAATATCTACACCGCTATCTGTATGAACATGGAAATAGCTACACCAATATCTGAATGAACATGGAAATATCTACACCGCTATCTGTATGAACATGGATATATCTACAGAGCCATCTGGATGAACATGGAAATATCTACACCGATATCTGTATGAACATGGAAATATCTACCCCACTCTCTGTATGAACATGGATATATCTTCACAGCCATCTGGATGAACATGGAAATATCTACACCGCTATCTGTATAAAAATGGAAATATCAGCACTGCTATCTGTATGAACATGGAAATATCTACACAGCTATCTGTATGAACATGGAAATATCTACACTGCTATCTGTATGCACATGGAAATATCTACACCGCTATCTGTGTAAACATGCATACATATTCACCGCTATCTGTATAAACATGGAAATATCTACAACGCTATCTGTATGAACATGGAAATATCTACACCGCTATCTGTTTGAACATGGAAATATCTACACCGCTATCTGTATAAACTTGGAAATATCTACACTGCTATCTCTATGAACATGGAAATTTCTACACCGCTATCTGTATGAACATGGAAATTGCTACACCGCTATCAGTATGAACATGGAAATATCAACACCACTACCTGTATGGACATGGAAATATCTACACCGCTATCTGTATGAACATGGATATATCTACACAGCCATCTGGATGAACACGGAAATATCTACACTGCTATCTGTATGAACATGGAAACATCTACACCACTATCTGTGTAAATATGCATACATCTTCACCGCAATCTGTATAAACATGGAAATATCTACACCGCTATCTGTATGAACATGGAAATATCTACACCGCCATCTGTATGAACATGGAAATATCTGCACCGCCATCTGTATGAACATATAAATATCTACAATGCCATCTGTATAAAGATGGAGATATCTACACCGATATCTGTATAAACATGGAAATATCTGCACCGCCATCTGTATGAACACATAAATATCTACACTGCGATCTGTATTAAGATGGAGATATCTACACCGCTATCTGAATAAACATGGAAATATCTACACTGCTATCTGTATAAACATGGAAATATCAGCACCGCTATCTGTATGAACATGGAAATATCAGCCCCTCAATCTGTATGAACATGGAGATATCTACACCGCCATCTGTATGAACATGAATATATCTACACAGCCATCTGGAGGAACATGGAAATATCTACACCGCTATTTGTATGAACATGGAGATATCTACACCGCTATCTGTATGAAAATGGATATATCTACACAGCCATCTGGATGAACATGGAAATATCTACACCGCTATCTGTGTTAACATGCATACATCTTCACCGCTATCTGTATAAACATGGAAATATCTACACCGCTATCTGTATGAACATGGAAATATCTGCACCGCTATCTGTATGAACATGGACATATCTACACCGCTATCTGTTTGAACATGGAAATATCTACAGAGCTATCTCTTTACATATGGAAATAACTACACCGCTATCTGTATGAACATGGAAATATCTACACCGCCATCTGTATGAACATGGAAATATCTGCACCGCCATCTGTATGAACATATAAATATCTACACCGCCATCTGTATTAAGATGGAGATATCTACACCGCTATCTGTAAAAACATGGAAATATCAACACCGCTATCTGTATAAACATGGAAATATCTACACCGCTATCTGTATAAACATGGAAATATCTACAGCGCTACCTGTATAAACATGGAAATATCAGCACCGCTATCTGTATGAACATGGATATAACTACACCGCTATCTGTATGAACATGGAAATATCTACACCGCTATCTGTATGAACATGGATATATCTACACAGCCCTCTGGATGAACATGGAAATATCCACACCGCTATCTGTCTAAACATGCATACATCTTCACCGCTATCTGTATAAACATGGAAATATCTACACCGCTATCTGTATGAACATGGAAATATCTGCACCGCTATCTGTATGAACATGGAAATATCTACACCGATATCTGAACATGGAAATATTTACACCACTATCTGCATGAAAATGGAAATATCTGCACTGCTATATGCATATACTTGGAAACATCTACACAGCTATCTCTTTACACGTGGAAATAACTACACCGCTATCTGTATGAACATGGAAATATCTACACCGCCATCTGTATGAACATGGAAATATCTGCACCGCCATCTGTATGAACATATAAATATCTACACCGCCATCTGTATTAAGATGGAGATATCTACACCGCTATCTGTATAAACATGGAAATATCTACACCGCTATCTGTATAAACATGGAAATATCCACACCACTATCTGTATAAACATGGAAATATCTACAGCGCTACCTGTATAAACATGGAAATATCAGCACCGCTATCTGTATGAACATGGAAATATCTACACCGCTATCTGTATGAACATGGAAATATCTACACCGCTATCTGTAGGAACATGGATATATCTACACAGCCCTCTGGATGAACATGGAAATATCCACACCGCAACTGTGTAAACATGCATACACCTTCACCGTTATCAGTATAAACATGGAAATAACTACACCGCTATCTGTATGAACATGGAAATATCTTAACCGCCATCTGTATGAACATGGATATATCTACACAGCCATCTGGATGAACATGGAAATATCTAAACCGCTATCTTTATGAACATGGAAATATCTACACCCCTATCTGAGTAAACATGCATACATCTTCACCGCTACCTGTAAAAACATGGAAATATCGACACTGCTATCTGTATGAACATGGAAATATCTACACCGCTATCTGTTTGAACATGAAAATATCTACACCGCTATCTGCATGAAAATGGAAATATCTACACAGCGATCTGCATATACATGGAAATATCTACAAAGCTATCTCTTTACACATGGAAATAAGTACAGCGCTATCTCTATAAACATGGAAAAAGCTACACCGCCATCTGTATGAACATGGAATTATCTGCACCGCCATCTGTATGAACATTTAAATATCTACACCGCCATCTATATTAAGATGGAGATATCTACACCGCTATCTGTATAAACCTGGAAATATCTACACCGCTATCTGTATAAACATGGAAATATCTACACCGCTACCTGTATAAACATGGAAATGTCAGCACCGCTATCTGTATTACCATGGAAATATCTACACTGCTATCTCTATGAACATGGAAATATCTACACCGCTATCTGTATGAACATGGAAATATCTACACCGCTATCTTTATGAACATGGAAATATCTACACCGCTATCTGTATGAACATGGATATATCTACACAGCCCTCTGGATGAACAAGGAAATATCCACACCGCTATCTGTGTAAACATGCATACATCTTCAACGCTATCTGTAGAAACATGGAAATATCTAAACCGCTATCTGTATGAACATGGAAATATTTACACCGCTATGTGTTTGAAGATGGAAATATATACACCGCTAGCTGCATGAAAATGGAAATATCTACACAGCTATCTGCATATACATGGAAATATCTACACAGCTATCTCTTTACACATGGAAATAACTACACCACTATCTGTATGAACATGGAAATATCTACACCGCCATCTGTATGAACATGGAAATATCTGCACCGCCATCTGTATGAACATATAAATATCTACACCGCCATCTGTATTAAGATGGAGATATCTACACCGCTATCTGAATAAACATGGAAATATCTACACTGCTATCTATATAAACATGGAAATATCCACTCAGCTATCTGTATAAACATGGAAATATCTACACCGCTACCTGTATAAACATGGAAATATCAGCACCGCTATCTGTATGAACATGGAAATATCTACACCGCTATCTGTATGAACATGGAAATATCTACACCGCTATCTGTATGAACATGGAAATATCTACAAAGCTATCTGTATGAACATGGAAATATCTACACCGCTATATGTTTGAACATGTGCATATCTACACCACTATCTGCATGAAAATGGAAATATCTACAAAGCTATCTGCATATACAATGAAATATCTACACAGCTATCTATTTACACATGGAAGTAACTACACCGCTATATCTATAAACATGGAAATATCTACACCGCCATCTGTATGAACATGGAAATATCTGCACCGCGATCTGTATGAACATATAAATATCTACACCGCCATCTGTATTAAGAAGGAAATATCTAAACTGCTATCTGTATAAACATGGAAATATCTACACCGCTATCTGTATGAACATGGAAATATCTACACCGCTATCTGTATCAACACGGAAATATCTACACCGCTATCTGTATGAACATGGATATAGCTACACCGCCATCTGAATGAACATGGAAATATCTACACCGCTATCTGTATGAACATGGATATATCTTCACAGCCATCTGGATGAACATGGAAATATCTACACCGCTATCTGTATGAACATGGAAATATCTACACCACTCTCTGTATGACCATCGATATATCTTCACAGCCATCTGGATGAACATGGAAATATCTACACCGCTATCTGTGTAAACATGCATAGAACTTCACCGATATCTGTATAAACATGGAAATATCTACACCGCTATCTGTATGAACATGGCAACATCTACACCGCTATCTGTATGAACATGGAAATATCTACACCGCTATCTGTTTGAACATGGAAATATCTTCACCGCTATCTGCATGAATATGGTAATATCTACAATGCTATCTGCATATACATTTAAATATCTACACAGCTATCTCTTTACACATGGAAATAACTACACCGCTATCTGTATGAACATGGAAATATCTACACCGCCATCTGTATGAACATGGAAATATCTGCACCGCCATCTGTATGAACATATAAATATCTACACCGCCATCTGTATTAAGATGGAGATATCTACACTTCTATCTGTATAAACATGGAAATATCTACACCGCCATCTGTACGAACATATAAATCTCTACACCGCCATCTGTATTAAGAAGGAGATATCTAAACCGCTATCTGTATAAACATGGAAATATCTACACCGCTGCCTGTATGAACATGGAAATATCAGCACCGCTATCTGTATGAACATGGAAATATCTACACCGCTATCTGTATGAACATGGAAATAGCTACACCGCTATCTGTATGAACATGGAAATAGCTACACCGCTCTCTGTATGAACATGGATATATCTACAGAGCCATCTGGATGAACATGGAAATATCTACACAGCTATCAGTATGAACATGGAAATATATACACCGCTATCTGTGTAAACATGCATACATCTTCACCGCTATCTGTATAAACATGGAAATATCTACACCGCTATCTGTATGAACATGGAAATATCTACACCGCTATCTGTATAAACATGGAAATTTCTACACCGCTACCTGGATAAACATGGAAATATCAGCACCGCTATCGGTAGGAACATGGAAATATCTACACCGCTATCTGTACGAACATGGAAATATCTACACAGCTATATGTATGAACATGGAAATAGCTACACCGCTATCTGTATGAACATGGAAATATCTACACCACTATCTGTATGAACATGGAAATATCTACACCGCTATCTGTATGAACATGGATATATCTACACAGCCATCTGGATGAACATGGAAATATCTAAACCGCTATCTGTATGAACATGGAAATATCTACACCGCTATCTGGGTAAACATGCATACACCTTCACCGCTATCTGTATAAACATGGAAATATCTACACCGCTATCTGTATGAACATGGAAATAGCTACACCGCTATCTGTATGAACATGGAAATATCTACACCGCTATCTGTATGAACATGGATATATCTACACTGCCATCTGGATGAACATGGAAATATCTACACCGCTATCTGTGTAAACATGCATACATCTTCACCGCTATCTGTATAAACATGGAAATATCTACACTGCTATCTGTATGAACATGGAAATATCTACACCGCTATCTGTATGAACATGGAAATATCTACACCGCTATCTGTTTGAACATGGAAATATCTACACCGCTATCTGTATGAAGATGGAAATATCTACAACGCTATCTGTGTAAACATGCATACATCTTCACCGCTATCTATATAAACATGGAAATATCTACACTGCTTTCTGTATGAACGTGGAAATATCTACACCGCCATCTGTTTGAACATGGAAATATCTACACCGCTATCTGCATGAAAATGGAAATATCTACACAGCGATCTGCATATACATGGAAATATCTACAAAGCTATCTCTTTACACATGGAAATAACTACAGTGCTATCTCTATAAACATACAAATATCTACACCGCCATCTGTATGAACACGGAAACATCTGCACCGCCATCTGTGTGAACATATAAATATCTACTCCGCCATCTATATTAAGATGGAAATATCTACACCGCTATGTGTGTAAACATGCTTACATCTTCACCGCTATCTGTATAAACATGGAAATATCTACACCGCTATCTTTATCAACATGGAAATATCTACACCGCTATCTGTATGAACATTTAAATATCTACACCGCTATCTGTTTGAACATGGAAATATCTACACCACTATCTGCATGAAAATGGAAATATCTACACTGCTATCTGCATATACATTTAAATATGTACACTGCTATCTCTTTACACATGGAAATAACTACACCGTTATCTGTATGAACATGGAAATATCTACACCGCCATCTGTATGAACATGGAAATATCTGCACCGCCATCTTTATGAAAATATAAATATCTACACCGCCATCTGTATTAAGATAGAGATATCTCCACCGCTATCTGTATAAACATGGAAATATCTACACCGCTATCTGTATAAACATGGAAATATCTACACTGCTATCTGTATGAACATGGAAATATCTACACCGCTATCTGTATGAACATGGAAATATCTACACCGCTATCTGTTTGAACATGGAAATATCTACACCGCTATCTGTATGAAGATGGAAATATCTACAACGCTATCTGTGTAAACATGCATACATCTTCACCGCTATCTATATAAACATGGAAATATCTACACTGCTTTCTGTATGAACGTGGAAATATCTACACCGCCATCTGTTTGAACATGGAAATATCTACACCGCTATCTGCATGAAAATGGAAATATCTACACAGCGATCTGCATATACATGGAAATATCTACAAAGCTATCTCTTTACACATGGAAATAACTACAGTGCTATCTCTATAAACATACAAATATCTACACCGCCATCTGTATGAACACGGAAACATCTGCACCGCCATCTGTGTGAACATATAAATATCTACTCCGCCATCTATATTAAGATGGAAATATCTACACCGCTATGTGTGTAAACATGCTTACATCTTCACCGCTATCTGTATAAACATGGAAATATCTACACCGCTATCTTTATCAACATGGAAATATCTACACCGCTATCTGTATGAACATTTAAATATCTACACCGCTATCTGTTTGAACATGGAAATATCTACACCACTATCTGCATGAAAATGGAAATATCTACACTGCTATCTGCATATACATTTAAATATGTACACTGCTATCTCTTTACACATGGAAATAACTACACCGTTATCTGTATGAACATGGAAATATCTACACCGCCATCTGTATGAACATGGAAATATCTGCACCGCCATCTTTATGAAAATATAAATATCTACACCGCCATCTGTATTAAGATAGAGATATCTCCACCGCTATCTGTATAAACATGGAAATATCTACACCGCTATCTGTATAAACATGGAAATATCTACACCGCTACCTGTATAAACATGGAAATATCAGCACTGCTATC
Organism: Gorilla gorilla gorilla; assembly: GCF_029281585.2. NCBI lineage: Eukaryota > Metazoa > Chordata > Mammalia > Primates > Hominidae > Gorilla > Gorilla gorilla. The sequence continues at coordinate 1,523,944 of NC_086017.1, forward strand.
TGTATGAACATGGAAATATCTACACAGCTATCTGTATGAACATGGAAATATCTACACTGCTATCTGTATGCACATGGAAATATCTACACCGCTATCTGTGTAAACATGCATACATCTTCACCGCTATCTGTATAAACATGGAAATATCTACAACGCTATCTGTATGAACATCGAAATATCTACACCGCTATCTGTTTGAACATGGAAATATCTAAACCGCTATCTGCATGAAAATAGAAATATCTACACAGCTATCTGCATATACATGGAAATATCTTCAAAGCTATCTCTTTACACATGGAAATAACTACACCGCTATCTCTATAAACACGGAAATATCTACACTGCCATCTGTATGAACATGGAAATATCTGCACCGCCATCTGTATAAACATATAAATATCTACACCGCCATCTGTATTTAGATGGAGATATCTACACCGCTATCTGTATAAACTTGGAAATATCTACACCGCTATCTGTATAAACATGGAAATACCTACACCGCTATCTGTATAAACATGGAAATACCTACACCGCTACCTGTATAAACATGGAAATGTCAGCACCGCTATCGGTATGAACATGGATATATCTACACCGCTATCTCTATGAACATGGAAATATCTACACCGCTATCTGTATGAACATGGAAATATCTACACCACTATCTGTAGGAACATGGAAATATCTACACCGCTATCAGCATGAACATGGATATATCTACGCAGCCATCTGGATGAACATGGAAATATCTACACCGCTATCTGCATGAACATGGAAATATCTACACCGCTATCTGTGTACACATGCATACATCTTCACCGCAATCTGTATAAGCATGGAAATATCAACACCGCTATCTGTATGAACGTGGAAATATCTACACCGCTATCTGTTTGAACATGGAAATATCTAAACCGCTATCAGCATGAAAATGGAAATATCTACACAGCTATCTGCATATACATGGAAATATCTACACATCTATCTCTTTACACATGTAAATAACTACACCGCTTTCTGTATGAACATGGAAATGTCTGCACCGCCATCTGTATGAACATATAAATATCTACACCGCCATCTGTATTAAGATGGAGATATCTACACCGCTATCTGTATAAACATGGAAATATCTACACCGCTATCTGAATAAACATAGAAATATCTACACCGCTCTCTGTATAAACATGGAAATATCAGCAAGGCTATCTGTATGAACATGGAAATATCAGACCCTCTATCTGTATGAACATGGAAGTATCTACACCGCTATCTCTATGAACATGGAAATATCTAAACCGCTATCTGCATGAAAATGGAAATATATATACAGCTATCTGCATATACATGGAAATATCTACACAGCTATCTCTTTACACATGGAAATAACTACACCGCTATCTGTGAACATGGAAATATCTTCACCGCCATCTGTAGGAACATGGATATATCTACACAGCAATCTGGATGAACATGGAAATATGTACACCGCTATCTGTATGAACATGGAAATATCTACACCACTATCTGTGTAAACATGCATACATCTTCACCGCTATCTGTATAAACATGGAAATATCTACACTGCTTTCTGTATGAACATGGAAATATCTACACCGCTATCTGTTTGAACATGGAAATATCTACACCGCTATCTGCATGAAAATGGAAATATCTACACAGCGATCTGCATATACATGGAAATATCTACAAAGCTATCTCTTTACACGTGGAAATAAGTACAGCGCTATCTCTATAAACATGGAAATACCTACACCGCCATCTCTATGAACATGGATATATCTGCACCGCCATCTGTATGAACATATAAATATCTACACCGCCATCTATATTAAAATGGAGATATCTACACCGCTATCTGTATAAACTTGGAAATATCTACACTGCTATCTCTATGAACATGGAAATTTCTACACCGCTATCTGTATGAACATGGAAATTGCTACACCGCTATCAGTATGAACATGGAAATATCAACACCACTACCTGTATGAACATGGAAATATCTACACCGCTATCTGTATGAACATGGATATATCTACACAGCCATCTGGATGAACACGGAAATATCTACACTGCTATCTGTATGAACATGGAAATATCTACACCACTATCTGTGTAAATATGCATACATCTTCACCGCAATCTGTATAAACATGGAAATATCTACACCGCTATCTGTATGAACATGGAAATATCTACACCGCTATCTGTTTGAACATGGAAATATCTACACCGCTATCTGCATGAAAATGGAAATATCTACACAGCTATCTGCATATACATGGAAATATCTACACAGCTATCTCTTTACACATGGAAATAACTACACCGCTATCTGTATGAACATGGAAATATCTTCACCGCCATCTGTATGAACATGGAAATAGCTGCACCGACATCTGTATGAACATATACATATCTACACGGCCATCTGTATTAAGATGGAGATATCTACACCGATATCTGTATAAACATGGAAATATCTACACCGCTATCTGTATAAACATGGCAATATCTACACCGCTATCTGTATAAACATGGAAATATCTACACCGCTACCTGTATAAACATGGAAATATCAGCACCGCTGTCTGTATGAACATGGAAATATCAGCCCCTCTATCTGTATGAACATGCAGACATCTACACCGCTATCTGTATGAACATGGAAATATCTACACAGCTATCTGAATGAACATGGAAATAACTTCACCGCCATCTGTATGAACATGGATATATCTACATAGCCATCTGGATGAACATGGATATATCTACACAGCCCTCTGGATGAACATGGAAATATCCACACTGCTATCTGTGTAAACATGCATACATCTTCACCGCTATCTGTATAAACATGGAAATATCTACACCGCTAACTGTATGAACATGGATATATATACACAGCCCTCTGGATGAACATGGAAATATCCACACTGCTATCTGTGTAAACATGCATACATCTTCACCGCTATCTGTATAAACATGGAAATATCTACACCGCTATCTGTATGAACATGGAAATATCTACACCGCTATCTGTTTGCAGATGGAAATATATACACCGCTATCTGCATGAAAATGGAAATATCTACACAGCTATCTACATGAAAATGGAAATATCTACACAGCTATCTGCATATACATGGAAATATCTACACAGCTATCTCTTTACACATGTAAATTACTACACCGCTATCTGTATGAACATGGAAATATCTACACCGCTATCTGTTTGAACATGGAAATATGTACACCGCTATCTGCATGAAAATGGAAATACCTACAAAGCTATCTGCATATACATGGAAATATCTACACACCTATCTCTTTACACGTGGAAATATCTACACCGCTCTATCTATAAACATGGAAATATCTACACCGCCATCTGTATGAACATGGAAATATCTGCAAAGCCATCTGTATGAACATATAAATATCTACACCGCCATCTGTATTAAGAAGGATATATCTAAACCGCTATCTGTATAAACATGGAAATATCTACACCGCTGCCTGTATAAACATGGAAATATCAGCACCGCTATCTGTATGAACATGGAATACCTACACAGCTATCTCTTAACACATGGAAATAAGTACACCGCTATCTCTATAAACATGGAAATATCTACACCGCCATCTGTATGAACATGGAAATATCTGCACCACCATCTGTATGAACATATAAATATCTACACCGCCATCGGTATTAAGATGGAGATATCTACACCGCTATCTGAATAAACATGGAAATATCTACACCGCTATCTGTTTAAAGATGGAAATATCTACACCGCTATCTGTATAAACATGGAAATATCAGCACCGCTATCTGTATGAAGATGGAAATATCTAGACCGCTATCTTTATGAACATGGAAATATCTACACCGCTATCTGTATGAACATGGAAATGTCTACAAAGCTATCTGAATGAACATGGAAATATCTACACCTCTATCTGTTTGAACATGTAAATATCTACACCGCTATCTGCATGAAAATGGAAATATCTACAAAGCTATCTGCATATACATGGAAATATCTACAAAGCTATCCCTTTACACATGGAAATAACTACACCGCTATATCTATAAACATGGAAATATCTACACCGCCATCTGTATGAAAATGGAATTATCTGCACCAACATTAGTATGAACATATACTTATCTAGACGGCCATCTGTATTAAGATGGAGATATCTTCACCACAATCTGTATAAGCATGGAAATATCAACACCGCTATCTGTATAAACATGGAAATATCTAAACCTCTATCTGCATAAACATGGATATATCTACACCGCTACCTGTATAAACAAGGAAATATCAGCACCGCTATCTGTTTGAACATGGAAATATCAGCCCGTCTATCTGTATGAACATGAAGATATCTACACCGCTATCTGTATGAACATGGAAATATCTTCACTGCCATCTGTATGAACATGGATATATCTACACAGCCATCAGGATGAACATGGAAATATCTTCACTCCTATCTGTATGAACATGGATATAGCTACAACGCTATCTGTATGAACATAGAAATATCTTCACCGCCATCTGTATGAACATGGATATATCTACACAGCCATCTGGATGAACATGGAAATATCTACACCGCTATCTGTATGAACATGGAAATAGCTACACCGCTATCTGTATGAACATGGAAATATCTACACCGCAATCTGTATGAACATGGAAATATCTACACCGCTATCTGTATGAACATGGAAATATCTTCACCGCCATCTGTATGAACATGGATATATCTACAGAGCCATCGGGATGAACATGGAAATATCTACACAGCTATCTGTATGAACATGGAAATATATACACCGCTATCTGTGTAAACATGCATACATCTTCACTGCTATCTGTATAAACATGGAAATAACTACACCGCTATCTGTATTAAGATGGAGATATCTACACCGCTATCTGTATAAACATGGAAATATCTACACCGCTATCTGTATAAACATGGAAATATCTACACCGCTATTTGTATAAACATGGAAATATCAGCACCGCTATCTGTATGAAGATGGAAATATCTAGACCGCTATCTTTATGAACATGGAAATATCTACACCGCTATCTGTATGAACATGGAAATGTCTACAAAGCTATCTGAATGAACATGGAAATATCTACACCTCTATCTCTTTGAACATGTAAATATCTACACCGCTATCTGCATGAAAATGGAAATATCTACAAAGCTATCTGCATATACATGGAAATATCTACAAAGCTATCCCTTTACACATGGAAATAACTACACCACTATATCTATAAACATGGAAATATCTACACCGCCATCTGTATGAAAATGGAAATATCTGCACCAACATTAGTATGAACATATACTTATCTAGATGGCCATCTGTATTAATATGGAGATATCTTCACCGCAATCTGTATAAGCATGGAAATATCAACACCGCTATCTGTATAAACATGGAAATATCTACACCACTATCTGCATAAACATGGATATATCTACACCGCTACCTGTATAAACAAGGAAATATCAGCACCGCTATCTGTTTGAACATGGAAATATCAGCCCGTCTATCTGTATGAACATGGAGATATCTACACCGCTATCTGTATGAACATGGAAATATCTTCACTGCCATCTGTATGAACATGGATATATCTACACAGCCATCAGGATGAACATGGAAATATCTTCACTCCTATCTGTATGAACATGGATATAGCTACACCGCTATCTGTATGAACATGGAAATATCTTCACCGCCATCTGTATGAACATGGATATATCTACACAGCCATCTGGATGAACATAGAAATATCTACACCGCTATCTGTATGAACATGGAAATAGCTACACCGCTATCTGTATGAACATGGAAATATCTACACCGCAATCTGTATGAACATGGAAATATCTACACCGCTGTCTGTATGAACATGGAAATATCTTCACCGCCATCTGTATGAACATGGATATATCTACAGAGCCATCGGGATGAACATGGAAATATCTACACAGCTATCTGTATGAACATGGAAATATATACACGGCTATCTGTGTAAACATGCATACATCTTCACTGCTATCTGTATAAACATGGAAATAACTACACCGCTATCTGTATTAAGATGGAGATATCTACACCGCTATCTGTATAAACATGGAAATATCTACACCGCTATCTGTATGAACATGGATATATCTACACAGCCATCTGTATGAACATGGAAATAGGAACACTGCTATCTGTATGAACATGGAAATATCTACACCGCTTTCTGTATGAACATGGATATATCTACACAGCCATCTGGATAAACATGGAAATATCTACACCGCTATCTGCATGAACATGGAAATATCTACACCGCTATCTGTGTCAGCATGCATACATCTTCACTGCAATCTGTATAAGCATGGAAATATCAACACCGCTATCTGTATGAACGTGGAAATATCTACAGCGCTATATGTTTGAACAGGGAAATATCTAAACCGCTATCAGCATGAAAATGGAAATATCTACACAGCTATCTGCATATACATGGAAATATCTACACATCTATCTCTTTTCACATGGAAATAACTACACCGCTATCTGTATGAACATGGAAATGTCTGCACCACCATCTGTATGAACATATAAATATCTACACCGCCATCTGTATTAAGATGGAGATATCCACAGCGCTATCTGTATAAACATGGAAATATCTACACCGCTATCTGTATAAACATGGAAATATCTACACCGCTCTCCGTATAAACATGGAAATATCAGCACCGCTATCTGTATGAACATGGAAATATCAGCCCCTCTCTCTGTATGAACATGGAAGTATCTACACCGCTATCTCTATGAACATGGAAATATCTACACCGCTATCTGTTTGAACACGGAATTATCTAAACCGCTATCTGCATGAAATTGGAAATATATACACAGCTATCTGCATATACATGGAAATATCTACACAGCTATCTCTTTACACATGGAAATAACTACACTGCTATCTGTATGAACATGGAAATACCTACACCGCCATCTGTATGAACATGGAAATATCTGCACCGCCATCTGTATGAACATATAAATATCTACACCGCCATCTGTGTTAAGATGGAGATATCTACACCGCTATCTGAATAAACATGGAAATGTCTACACCGCTATCTGTATAAACATGGAAATATCTACACCGCTATCTGTATAAACATGGAAATATCTACACCGCTACCTGTATAAACATGGAAATAGCAGCACCGCTATCTCTATGAACCTGGAAATATCTACACCGCTATCTGTATGAACATGGAAATATCTACACCGCTATCTGTTTGAACAAGGAAATATCTACAAAGCTATCTGAATGAACATGGGAATATCTACACCGCTATCTGTTTGAACATGTAAATATCTACACCGCTATCTGCATGAGAATGGAAATATCTACACCGCTATCTGTATATACATGGAAATATCTTCACCGCTATCTGTATGAACATGGATATATCTGCACCGCCATCTGTATGAACATATAAATATCTACACCGCCATCTGTATTAAGAAGGAAATATCTAAACTGCTATCTGTAAACATGGAAATATCTACACCGCTGCCTGTATAAACATGGAAATATCAGCACCGCTCTCTGTATGAAAATGGAAATATCTACACTGCTATCTGTATGAACAAGGAAATAGCTACACCGTTATCTGTATGAACATGGAAATAGCTACACCGCTATCTGTATGAGCATGGAAATATCTACACCGCTATCTGTATGAACATGGATATATCTACGCAGCCATCTGGATGAACATGGAAATATCTACACCGCTATCTGTATATACATGGAAATATCTACACCGCTATCTGTATGAACATGGATATATATACACAGCCATCTGGATGAACATGGAAATATCTACACCGCTATCTGTGTAAACATGCATACATCTTCACCGCTATCTGTATAAACATGGAAATATCTACACCACTATCTGTATGAACATGGAATTATCTACACCGCTATCTGTATGAACATGGAAATATCTACACCACTATCTGTTTGAACATGGAAATATCTATACCGCTATCTGCATGAAAATGGAAATATCTACACTGCTATCTGCATATACATTTAAATATCTACACAGCTATCTCTTTACACATGGAAATAACTACACCGATATCTGTATGAACATGGAAATATCTACACCGCCATCTGTATGAACATGGAAATATCTGCACCGCCATCTGTACGAACATATAAATATCTACACCGCCATCTGTATTACGATGGAGATATCTACACTGCTATCTGTATAAACATGGAAACATCTACACCGCCATCTGTATGAACATATAAATATCTACACCGCCATCTGTATTAAGAAGGAAATATCTAAACTGCTATCTGTATAAAAATGGAAATATCTACACCGCTGCCTGTATAAACATGGAAATATCAGCACCACTCTCTTTATGAACATGGAAATATCTACACCGCAATCTGTATGATCATGGATATATCTACACAGCCATCTGGATGAACATGGAAATATCTACACCGCTATCTGTATGAACATGGAAATATCTACACCGCTATCTGTGTAAACATGCATACATCTTCACCACTATCAGTATAAACATGGAAATATCTACACCGCTATCTGTATGAACATGGAAATAACTACACCGCTATCTGTATGAACATGGAAATATCTACACCGCTATCTGTATGAACATGGCTATATCTACACAGCCATCTGGATGAACATGGAAATATCTACACCGCTATCTGTATGAACATGGAAATATCTACACCGCTATCTGTATGAACATGGAAATGTCTTCGCCGCCATATGTATGAAAATGGATATATCTACAGAGCCATCTGGATGAACATGGAAATATCTACACAGCTATCTGTATGAACAAGGAAATATATACACCGCTATCTGTGTAAACATGCATACATTTTCACCGCTATCTGTATAAACATGGAAATATCTACACCGCTATCTGTATGAACATGGAAATATCTACACCGCTATCTGCATGAAAATGGAAATACCTACACAGCTATCTGCATATACATGGAAATATCTACAAAGCTATCTCTTTACACATGGAAATAACTACACCGCTATCTCTATAAACATGGAAATATCTACACCGCCATCTGTATGAACATGGAAATATCTGCACCGCCATCTGTATGAACATATAAATATCTAAACCGCCATCTGTATTAAGATGGAGATATCTACACCGCTATCTGTGTAAACCTGGAAATATCTACACCGTTATCTGTATAAACATGGAAATATCTACACCGCTATCTGTATAAACATGGAAATTTCTACACCGCTACCTGTATAATTATGGAAATATCAGCACTGCTATCTGTATGAACATGGAAATATCTACACCGCTATCTGTACGAATATGGAAATATCTACACCGCTATCTGTATTAACATGGAAATACCTACACCGCTATCTGTATGAACATGGAAATATCTACACCACTATCGGTATGAACATGGAAATATCTACACCGCTATCTGTATGAACATGGATATATCTACACAGCCATCTGGATGAACATGGAAATATCTACACCGATATCTGTATGAACATGGAAATATCTACACCGCTATCTCTGTAAACATGCATACATCTTCACCGCTATCTGTATAAACATGGAAATATCTACACCGCTATCTGTATGAACATGGAAATAGCTACACCGCTATCTGTATGAACATGGAAATATCTACACCGCTATCTGTATGAACATGGAAATATCTACATCGCTATGCGATTGAACATGGAAATATCTACACCGCTATCTGCATGAAAATGGAAATATCTGCACTGCTATCTGCATATACATGGAAATATCTACACAGCTATCTCTTTACACATGGAAATAACTACACCGCTATCTGTATGAACATGGAAATATCTGCACCGCTATCTGTATAAACATATATATATCTACACCGCCATCTGTATTAAGATGGAGATATATACACCGCTATCTGTATAAACATGGAAATATCTACACCGCTATCTGTATAAACATGGAAACATCCACACCACTATCTGTATAAACATGGAAATATCTACACCGCTACCTGTATAAACATGGAAATATCAGCACCGCTATCTGAATGAACATGGAAATATCTACACCGCTATCTATATGAACATGCAAACATCTACACCGCTATCTGTATGAACATGGATATATCTACACAGCCCTCTGGATGAACATGGAAATATCCACACCGCTATCTGTGTAAACATGCATACATCTTCACCGCTATCTGTATAAATATGGAAATATCTACACCGCTATCTGTATGAACATGGAAATATCTACACCGCTATCTGTTTGAAGATGGAAATATATACACCGCTATCTGCATGAAAATGGAAATATCTACAAAGCTATCTGCATATTCATGGAAATATCTACACAGCTATCTCTTTACACATGGAAATAACTACACCTATATATCTATAAACATGGAAATACCTACACCGCCATCTGTATGAACATGGAAATATCTGCACCGCCATCTGTATGAACATATAAATATCTACAACGCCATCTGTATTAAGAAGGAAATATCTAAACCGCTATCTGTATAAACATGGAAATATCTACACCGCTGCCTGAATAAACATGGAAATATCAGCACCGCTCTCTGTATGAAAATAGAAATATCTACACCGCTATCTGTATGAACATGGAAATATCTACACTGCTATCTGTATGAACATGGAAATAGCTACACCGTTATCTGTATGAACATGGAAATAGCTACACAGCTATCTGTATGAACATGGAAATATCTACACCGCTATCTGTATGAACATGGAAATAGCTACACCGTTATCTGTATCAACATGGAAATAGCTACACCGCTATCTGTATGTACATGGAAGTATCTACACCGCTTTCTATATGAACATGGATATATCTACACAGCCATCTGGATGAACATGGAAATATCTACACCGCTATCTGTATGAACATGGAAATAGCTACACCGCTATCTGTATGAACATGGAAATATCTACACCGCTATCTGTATCAACATGGAAATATCTACATCGCTATCCGATTGAACATGGAAATATCTACACCGCTATCTGCATGAAAATGGAAATATCTGCACTGCTATCTGCATATACATGGAAATATCTACACAGCTATCTCTTTACACATGGAAATAACTACACCGCTATCTGTATGAACATGGAAATATCTGCACCGCCATCTGTATAAACATATAAATATCTACACCGCCATCTGTATTAAGATGGAGATATATACACCGCTATCTGTATAAACATGGAAATATCTACACCGCTATCTGTATAAACATGGAAACATTAACACCACTATCTGTATAAACATGGAAATATCTACACCGCTACCTGTATAAACATGGAAATATCAGCAACGCTATCTGAATGAACATGGAAATATCTACACCGCTATCTATATGAACATGCAAATATCTACACCGCTATCTGTATGAACATGGATATATCTACACAGCCATCAGGATGAACATGGAATTATCTACACCGATATCTGTATGAACATGGAAATATCTACACCGCTATCTGTGTAAACATGCATACATCTTCACCGCTATCTGTATAAACATGGAAATATCTACACCGCTATCTGCATGAACATGGAAATAACTACACCGCTATCTGTTTGAACATGGAAATATCTACAACGCTATATGCATGAAAATGGAAATATCTGCACTGCTATCTGCATATACATGGAAATATCTACACAGCTATCTTTTTACACATGGAAATAACTACACCGCTATCTGTATGAACATGGAAATATCTACACCGCCATCTGTATGAACATGGAAATATCTGCACCGCCATCTGAATGAACATATAAGTATCTACATCGCCATCTGTATTAAGATGGAGATATCAACACCGCTATCTGTAGGAACATGGAAATATCAGCACCGCTATCTGTATGAACATGGAAATATCTACACCGCTATCTGTATGAACATGGAAATATCTACACCGCTATCTGTATGAACATGGATATATTTACACAGCCCTCTGGATTAACATGGAAATATCCACACCGCTATCTGTGTAAACATGCATACATCTTCACCGCTATCTGTATAATCATGGAAATATCTACACCGCTATCTGTATGAACTTGGAAATATCTACACCGCTATCTGTTTGAAGATGGAAATATATACACCGCTATCTGCATGAAAATGGAAATATCTACACAGCTCTCTGCATTTAGATGGAAATATCTACACAGCTATCTCTTTAAACATGGAAATCACTACACCGCCATCTGTATGAACATAGAAATATCTGCACCGAAATCTGTATGAACATATAAATATCTACACCGCCATCTGTATTAAGATGGAGATATCTACACCGCTATCTGAATAAACATGGAAATATCTACACCGCTATCTGTATAAACATGGAAATATCTACACCGGTATCTGTATAAACATGGAAATATCTACACCGCTACCTGTATAAACATGGAAATATCAGCACTGCTATCTGTATGAACATGGAAATATCTACACCGCTATCTGTATGAACAAGGAAATATATACACCGCTATCTGTATGAACATGGAAATATCTACAAAGCTATCTGAATGAACATGGAAATATCTACACCGCTATCTGTCTGAACATGTAAATATCTACACCGCTATCTGCATGAAAATGGAAATATCTACAAAGCTATCTGCATATTCATGGAAATATCTACACAGCTATCTCTTTACGCATGGAAATAACTACACCGCTATATCTATAAACATGGAAATATCTACACCGCCATCTGTATGAACATGGAAATATCTGCACCGACATCTGTATGAACATATAAATATCTACACCGCCATCTGTATTAATAAGGAAATATCTAAACCGCTATCTGTATAAACATGGAAATATCCACACCGCTGCCTGTATAAACACGGAAATATCAGCACCGCTCTCTGTATGAAAATGGAAATATCTACACCGCTATCTGTATGAACATGGAAATATCTACACCGCTATCTGTATGAACATGGAAATAGCTACACCGTTATCTGTATCAACATGGAAATAGCTACACCGCTATCTGTATGAACATGGAAGTATCTACACCGCTATCTGTATGAACATGGATATATCTACACAGCCATCTGGATGAACATGGAAATATCTACACCGCTATCTGTATGAACATGGAAATATCTACACCGCTATCTGTATGAACATGGAAATAGCTACACCGCTATCTGTATGAACATGTAAATAGCTACACCGCTATCTGTTTGAACATGGATATATCTACAGAGCCATCTGGATGAACATGGAAATTTCTACACAGCTATCTGTATGAACATGGAAATATATACACCACTATCTGTGTAAACATGCATACATCTTCACCGCTATCTGTATAAACATGGAAATATCTACACCGCTATCTGTATGAACATGGAAATATCTACACCGCTATCTGTATAAACATGGAAATTTCTACACCGCTACCTGTATAAACATGGAAATATCAGCACCGCTATCGGTAGGAACATGGAAATATCTACACCGCTATCTGTACGAACATGGAAATATCTACACCGCTATCTGTATGAACATGGAAATAGCTACACCGCTATCTGTATGAACATGGAAATATCTACACCACTATCTGTATGAACATGGAAATATCTACACCGCTATCTGTATGAACATGGATATATCTACACAGCCATCTGGATGAACATGGAAATATCTACACCGCTATCTGTATGAACATGGAAATATCTACACCGCTATCTGTGTAAACATGCATACATCTTCACCGCTATCTGTATAAACATGGAAATATCTACACCGCTATCTGTATGAACATGGAAATAGCTACACCGCTATCTGTATGAACATGTAAATATCTACACCGCTATCTGTATGAACATGGATATATCTACACAGCCATCTGGATGAACATGGAAATATCTACACTGCTATCTGTGTAAACATGCATACATCTTCACCGCTATCTGTATAAACATGGAAATATCTACACCGCTATCTGTATGAAGATGGAAATATCTACACCGCTATCTGTATGAACATTGAAATATCTATGCCGCTATCTGTTTGAACATGGAAATATCTACACTGCTATCTGTATGAAGATGGAAATATCTACAACGCTATCTGTGTAAACATGCATACATCTTCACCGCTATCTATATAAACATGGAAATATCTACACTGCTTTCTGTATGAACGTGGAAATATCTACACCGCTATCTGTTTGAACATGGAAATATCTACACCGCTATCTGCATGAAAATGGAAATATCTACACAGCGATCTGCATATACATGGAAATATCTACAAAGGTATCTCTTTACACATGGAAATAACCACAGCGCTATCTCTATAAACATACAAATATCTACACTGCCATTTGTATGAACACGGAAATATCTGCACCGCCATCTGTATGAACATATAAATATCTACTCCTCCATCTATATTAAGATGGAAATATCTACACCGCTATGTGTGTAAACATGCTTACATCTTCACTGCTATCTGTATAAACATGGAAATATCTACACTGCTGTCTGCATATACATTTAAATATGTACACTGCTATCTCTTTACACATGGAAATAACTACACCGTTACCTGTATGAACATGGAAATATCTACACCGCCATCTGTATGAACATGGAAATATCTGCACCGCCATCTGTATGAAAATATAAATATCTACACCGCCATCTGTATTAAGATAGATATATCTCCACTGCTATCTGTATAAACATGGAAATATCTACACTGCTATCTGTATAAACATGGAAATATCTACACCGCTATCTGTATAAACATGGAAATATCTACACAACTACCTGTATAAACATGGAAATATCAGCACCGCTATCTGTATGAACATGGAAATATCTTCACCGCTATCTGTATGAACATGGAAATATCTACACCGCCATCTGTATGAACATGGAAATATCTGCACCGCTATCTGTATGAACATGGAAATATCTACACCGCTATCTGTTTGAACATGGAAATATCTACACCGCTGTCTGCATGAAAATGGAAATATCTACACAGCCCTCTGGATGAACATGGAAATATCCACACCGCAACTGTGTAAACATGCATACATCATCACCGTTATCTGTATAAACATGGAAATAACTACACCGCTATCTGTATGAACATGGAAATATCATAACCGCCATCTGTATGAACATGGATATATCTACACAGCCATCTGGATGAACATGGAAATATCTACACCGCTATCTGTATGAACATGGAAATATCTACACCCCTATCTGTGTAAACATGCATACATCTTCACCGCTACCTGTATAAACATGGAAATATCGACACTGCTATCTGTATGAACATGGAAATATCTACACCGCTATCTGTTTGAACATGAAAATATCTACACCGCTCTCTGCATGAAAATGGAAATATCTACACAGCGATCTGCATATACATGGAAATATATACAAAGCTATCTCTTTACACATGGAAATAAGTACAGCGCTATCTCTATAAACATGGAAAAAGCTACACCGCCATCTGTATGAACATGGAAATATCTGCACCGCTATCTGTATGAACATGGAAATATCTACACCGCTATCTGTTTGAACATGGAAATATCTACACCGCTGTCTGCATGAAAATGGAAATATCTACACAGCTATCTGCATATACATGGAAATATCTACACAGCTATCTCTTTACACATGGAAATAACTACACCGCTATCTCTATAAACTTGGAAATATCTACACCGCCATCTGTATGAACATGGAAATATCTGCACCGCCATCTGTATGAACATATAAATATCTACACCGCCATCTGTATTAAGATGGAGATATCTACACCTCTATCTGTATAAACATGGAAATATCTACACAGCTATCTGTATGAACATGGAAATATCTACACCGCTACCTGTATTAACATGGAAATATCAGCACCGCTATCGGTATGAACATGGAAATATCTACACCGCTATCTGTATGAACATGGATATATCTACAACGCCATCTGTATGAACATGGAAATATCTTTACCGCCAACTGTATGAACATGGATATATCTACACAGCCATCTGTATAAACATGGAAATATCTTTTCTGCCATCTGTATGAACATGGATATATCTACACAGCCATCTGTATGAACATGGAAATATCTACACCGCTATCTGTATGAACATGGAAATATCTACACCGCTATCTGTGTGAACATGGATATATCTACACAGCCATCTGGATGAACATGGAAATATCTACACCGCTATCTGTGTAAACATGCATAGATCTTCACCGCTATCTGTATAAACATGGAAATATCTACACCGCTATCTGTATGAACATGGAAATATCTACACCGCTATCTGTATGAACATGGAAATATCTACACCGCTATCTGTTTGAAGATGGAAATATATACACCGCTATCTGCATGAAAATGTAAATATCTACACAGCTATCTGCATATACATGGAAATATCTACACAGCTATATCTTTACACATGGAAATAACTACACGGCTATCTGTATGAACATGGAAATATCTACACCGCCATCTGTATGAACATGGAAATATCTGCACCGCCATCTGTATGAACATATAAATATCTACACCGCCATCTGTATTAAGATGGAGATATCTAGACCGCTATCTGTATAAACATGGAAATATCTACACCGCTATCTGTATAAACATGGAAATATCTACACCGATATCTGTATAAACATGGAAATTTCTGCAACGCTACCTGTATAAACATGGAAATATCAGCACTGCTATCTGTATGAACATGGAAATATCTACACCGCTATCTGTACGAACATGGAAATATCTACACCCCTATCTGTATGAACATGGAAATATCTACACCACTATCTGTATGAACATGGATATATCTACACAGCCATCTGGATGAACATGGAAATATCTACACCGCTATCTGTATGAACATGGATATATCTACACAGCCATCTGGATGAACATGGAAATATCTACACCGATATCTGTATGAACATGGAAATATCTACACCGCTATCTGTGTAAACATGCATACATCTTCACCGCTATCTGTTTAAACATGGAAATATCTACACCGCTATCTGAATGAACATGGAAATAGCTACACCGCTATCTGTATGAACATGGAAATATCTGCACCGCTATCTGTATGAATATGGAAATATCTACACCGCTATCTGAACATGGAAATATCTACACCGCTATCTGCATAAAAATGGAAATATCTGCACTGCTATATGCATATACATGGAAATATCTACACAGCTATCTCTTTACACATGGAAATAACTACACCGCCGTCTGTATGAACATGGAAATATCTACACCGCCATCTGTATGAACATGGAAATATCTGCACCGCCGTCTGTATGAACATATAAATATCTACACCGCCATCTGTATTAAGATGGAGATATCTACACCGCTATCTGTATAAACATGGAAATATCCACACCACTATCTGTATAAACATGGAAATATCTACAGCGCTACCTGTATAAACATGGAAATATCAGCACCGCTATCTGTATGAACATGGAAATATCTACACCGCTATCTGTATGAACATGGAAATATCTACATCGCTATCTGTAGGAACATGGATATATCTACACAGCCCTCTGGATGAACATGGAAATATCCACACCGCAACTGTGTAAACATGCATACATCTTCACCGTTATCTGTATAAACATGGAAATAACTACACCGCTATCTGTATGAACATGGAAATATCTTAACCGCCATCTGTATGAACATGGATATATCTACACAGCCATCTGGATGAACATGGAAATATCTACACCGCTATCTGTATGAACATGGAAATATCTACACCCCTATCTGTGTAAACATGCATACATCTTCACCGCTACCTGTATAAACATGGAAATATCGACACTGCTATCTGTATGAACATGGAAATATCTACACCGCTATCTGTTTGAACATGAAAATATCTACACCGCTCTCTGCATGAAAATGGAAATATCTACACAGCGATCTGCATATACATGGAAATATCTACAAAGCTATCTCTTTACACATGGAAATAAGTACAGCGCTATCTCTATAAACATGGAAAAAGCTACACCGCCATCTGTATGAACATGGAAATATCTGCACCGCCATCTGTATGAACATTTAAATATCTACACCGCCATCTATATTAACATGGAGATAACTACACCGCTATCTGTATAAACCTGGAAATATCTACACCGCTATCTGTATAAACATGGAAATATCTACACCGCTATCTGTATAAACATGGAAATATCAGCACCGCTATCTGTATGAACATGGAAATATCTACACCGCTATCTCTATGAACATGGAAATATCTACACCGCTATCTGTATGAACATGGAAATATCTACACCGATATCTGTATGAACATGGGAATATCTACACCGCTATCTGTATGAACATGGATTTATCTACACAGCCCTCTGGATGAACAAGGAAATATCCACACCGCTATCTGTGTAAACATGCATACATCTTCACAGCTATCTGTAGAAACATGGAAATATCTACACCACTATCTGTATGAACATGGAAATATCTACACCGCTATCTGTTTGACGATGGAAATATATACACCGCTAGCTGCATGAAAATGGAAATATCTACACAGCTATCTGCATATACATGGAAATATCTACACAGCTATCTCTTTACACATGGAAATAACTAAACCATTATCTGTATGAACATGGAAATATCTACACCGCCATCTGTATGAACATGGAAATATCTGCACCACCATCTGTATGAACATATAAATATCTACACCGCCATCTGTATTAAGATGGAGATATCTACACCGCTATCTGAATAAACATGGAAATATCTACACCGCTATCTATATAAACATGGAAATATCTACTCCGCTATCTGTATAAACATGGAAATATCTACACCGCTACCTGTATAAACATGGAAATATCAGCACCGCTATCTGTATGAACATGGAAATATCTACACCGCTATCTGTATGAACATGGAAATATCTACACCGCTATCTGTATCAACATGGAAATATCTACAAAGCTATCTGAATGAACATGGAAATATCTACACCGCTCTCTGTTTGAACATGTACATATCTACACCACTATCTGCATGAAAATGGAAATATCTACAAAGCTATCTGCATATACAATGAAATATCTACACAGCTATCTCTTTACACATGGAAGTAACTACATCGCTATATCTATAAACATGGAAATATCTACACCGCCATCTGTATGAACATGGAAATATCTGCACCGCCATCTGTATGAACATATAAATATCTACACCGCCATCTGTATTAAGAGGGAAATATCTACACCGCTATCTGTATCAACATGGAAATATCTACACCGCTATCTGTATGAACATGGAAATGTCTACACCGCTATCTGTATCAACATGGAAATATCTACACCGCTATCTGTATGAACATGGAAATAGCTACACCAATATCTGAATGAACATGGAAATATCTACACCGCTATCTGTATGAACATGGATATATCTACAGAGCCATCTGGATGAACATGGAAATATCTACACCGATATCTGTATGAACATGGAAATATCTACCCCACTCTCTGTATGAACATGGATATATCTTCACAGCCATCTGGATGAACATGGAAATATCTACACCGCTATCTGTATAAAAATGGAAATATCAGCACTGCTATCTGTATGAACATGGAAATATCTACACAGCTATCTGTATGAACATGGAAATATCTACACTGCTATCTGTATGCACATGGAAATATCTACACCGCTATCTGTGTAAACATGCATACATCTTCACCGCTATCTGTATAAACATGGAAATATCTACAACGCTATCTGTATGAACATGGAAATATCTACACCGCTATCTGTTTGAACATGGAAATATCTACACCGCTATCTGTATAAACTTGGAAATATCTACACTGCTATCTCTATGAACATGGAAATTTCTACACCGCTATCTGTATGAACATGGAAATTGCTACACCGCTATCAGTATGAACATGGAAATATCAACACCACTACCTGTATGGACATGGAAATATCTACACCGCTATCTGTATGAACATGGATATATCTACACAGCCATCTGGATGAACACGGAAATATCTACACTGCTATCTGTATGAACATGGAAATATCTACACCACTATCTGTGTAAATATGCATACATCTTCACCGCAATCTGTATAAACATGGAAATATCTACACCGCTATCTGTATGAACATGGAAATATCTACACCGCCATCTGTATGAACATGGAAATATCTGCACCGCCATCTGTATGAACATATAAATATCTACAATGCCATCTGTATTAAGATGGAGATATCTACACCGATATCTGTATAAACATGGAAATATCTGCACCGCCATCTGTATGAACACATAAATATCTAAACTGCGATCTGTATTAAGATGGAGATATCTACACCGCTATCTGAATAAACATGGAAATATCTACACTGCTATCTGTATAAACATGGAAATATCAGCACCGCTATCTGTATGAACATGGAAATATCAGCCCCTCAATCTGTATGAACATGGAGATATCTACACCGCCATCTGTATGAACATGAATATATCTACACAGCCATCTGGAGGAACATGGAAATATCTACACCGCTATTTGTATGAACATGGAGATATCTACACCGCTATCTGTATGAAAATGGATATATCTACACAGCCATCTGGATGAACATGGAAATATCTACACCGCTATCTGTGTTAACATGCATACATCTTCACCGCTATCTGTATAAACATGGAAATATCTACACCGCTATCTGTATGAACATGGAAATATCTGCACCGCTATCTGTATGAACATGGACATATCTACACCGCTATCTGTTTGAACATGGAAATATCTACAGAGCTATCTCTTTACATATGGAAATAACTACACCGCTATCTGTATGAACATGGAAATATCTACACCGCCATCTGTATGAACATGGAAATATCTGCACCGCCATCTGTATGAACATATAAATATCTACACCGCCATCTGTATTAAGATGGAGATATCTACACCGCTATCTGTAAAAACATGGAAATATCAACACCGCTATCTGTATAAACATGGAAATATCTACACCGCTATCTGTATAAACATGGAAATATCTACAGCGCTACCTGTATAAACATGGAAATATCAGCACCGCTATCTGTATGAACATGGATATAACTACACCGCTATCTGTATGAACATGGAAATATCTACACCGCTATCTGTATGAACATGGATATATCTACACAGCCCTCTGGATGAACATGGAAATATCCACACCGCTATCTGTCTAAACATGCATACATCTTCACCGCTATCTGTATAAACATGGAAATATCTACACCGCTATCTGTATGAACATGGAAATATCTACACCGCTATCTGTGTAAACATGCATACATCTTCACCGCTATCTGTTTAAACATGGAAATATCTACACCGCTATCTGTATGAACATGGAAATAGCTACACCGCTATCTGTATGAACATGGAAATATCTGCACCGCTATCTGTATGAACATGGAAATATCTACACCGATATCTGAACATGGAAATATTTACACCACTATCTGCATGAAAATGGAAATATCTGCACTGCTATATGCATATACTTGGAAATATCTACACAGCTATCTCTTTACACATGGAAATAACTACACCGCTATCTGTATGAACATGGAAATATCTACACCGCCATCTGTATGAACATGGAAATATCTGCACCGCCATCTGTATGAACATATAAATATCTACACCGCCATCTGTATTAAGATGGAGATATCTACACCGCTATCTGTATAAACATGGAAATATCTACACCGCTATCTGTATAAACATGGAAATATCCACACCACTATCTGTATAAACATGGAAATATCTACAGCGCTACCTGTATAAACATGGAAATATCAGCACCGCTATCTGTATGAACATGGAAATATCTACACCGCTATCTGTATGAACATGGAAATATCTACACCGCTATCTGTAGGAACATGGATATATCTACACAGCCCTCTGGATGAACATGGAAATATCCACACCGCAACTGTGTAAACATGCATACACCTTCACCGTTATCAGTATAAACATGGAAATAACTACACCGCTATATGTATGAACATGGAAATATCTTAACCGCCATCTGTATGAACATGGATATATCTACACAGCCATCTGGATGAACATGGAAATATCTAAACCGCTATCTTTATGAACATGGAAATATCTACACCCCTATCTGAGTAAACATGCATACATCTTCACCGCTACCTGTAAAAACATGGAAATATCGACACTGCTATCTGTATGAACATGGAAATATCTACACCGCTATCTGTTTGAACATGAAAATATCTACACCGCTATCTGCATGAAAATGGAAATATCTACACAGCGATCTGCATATACATGGAAATATCTACAAAGCTATCTCTTTACACATGGAAATAAGTACAGCGCTATCTCTATAAACATGGAAAAAGCTACACCGCCATTTGTATGAACATGGAATTATCTGCACCGCCATCTGTATGAACATTTAAATATCTACACCGCCATCTATATTAAGATGGAGATATCTACACCGCTATCTGTATAAACCTGGAAATATCTACACCGCTATCTGTATAAACATGGAAATATCTACACCGCTACCTGTATAAACATGGAAATGTCAGCACCGCTATCTGT
The DNA here is from genome assembly GCF_029281585.2 of Gorilla gorilla gorilla. Classification (NCBI taxonomy): domain Eukaryota; kingdom Metazoa; phylum Chordata; class Mammalia; order Primates; family Hominidae; genus Gorilla; species Gorilla gorilla. The sequence continues at coordinate 1,546,907 of NC_086017.1, forward strand.
ATGACCATGGAAATATCTACACTGCTATCTCTATGAACATGGAAATATCTACACCGCTATCTGTATGAACATGGAAATATCTACACCGCTATCTTTATGAACATGGAAATATCTACACCGCTATCTGTATGAACATGGATATATCTACACAGCCCTCTGGATGAACAAGGAAATATCCACACCGCTATCTGTGTAAACATGCATACATCTTCAACGCTATCTGTAGAAACATGGAAATATCTACACCGCTATCTGTATGAACATGGAAATATTTACACCGCTATGTGTTTGAAGATGGAAATATATACACCGCTAGCTGCATGAAAATGGAAATATCTACACAGCTATCTGCATATACATGGAAATATCTACACAGCTATCTCTTTACACATGGAAATAACTACACCACTATCTGTATGAACATGGAAATATCTACACCGCCATCTGTATGAACATGGAAATATCTGCACCGCCATCTGTATGAACATTTAAATATCTACACCGCCATCTGTATTAAGATGGAGATATCTACACCGCTATCTGAATAAACATGGAAATATCTACACTGCTATCTATATAAACATGGAAATATCCACTCAGCTATCTGTATAAACATGGAAATATCTACACCGCTACCTGTATAAACATGGAAATATCAGCACTGCTATCTGTATGAACATGGAAATATCTACACCGCTATCTGTATGAACATGGAAATATCTACACCGCTATCTGTATGAACATGGAAATATCTACAAAGCTATCTGAATGAACATGGAAATATCTACACCGCTATATGTTTGAACATGTGCATATCTACACCACTATCTGCATGAAAATGGAAATATCTACAAAGCTATCTGCATATACAATGAAATATCTACACAGCTATCTATTTACACATAGAAGTAACTACACCGCTATATCTATAAACATGGAAATATCTACACCGCCATCTGTATGAACATGGAAATATCTGCACCGCGATCTGTATGAACATATAAATATCTACACCGCCATCTGTATTAAGAAGGAAATATCTAAACTGCTATCTGTATAAACATGGAAATATCTACACCGCTATCTGTATGAACATGGAAATATCTACACCGCTATCTGTATCAACATGGAAATATCTACACCGCTATCTGTATGAACATGGATATAGCTACACCGCCATCTGAATGAACATGGAAATAGCTACACCGCTATCTGTATGAACATGGAAATATCTACACCACTCTCTGTATGACCATCGATATATCTTCACAGCCATCTGGATGAACATGGAAATATCTACACCGCTATCTGTGTAAACATGCATAGAACTTCACCGATATCTGTATAAACATGGAAATATCTACACCGCTATCTGTATGAACATGGCAACATCTACACCGCTATCTGTATGAACATGGAAATATCTACAACGCTATCTGTTTGAACATGGAAATATCTTCACCGCTATCTGCATGAATATGGTAATATCTACAATGCTATCTGCATATACATTTAAATATCTACACAGCTATCTCTTTACACATGGAAATAACTACACCGCTATCTGTATGAACATGGAAATATCTACACCGCCATCTGTATGAACATGGAAATATCTGCACCGCCATCTGTATGAACATATAAATATCTACACCGCCATCTGTATTAAGATGGAGATATCTACACTTCTATCTGTATAAACATGGAAATATCTACACCGCCATCTGTACGAACATATAAATCTCTACACCGCCATCTGTATTAAGAAGGAGATATCTAAACCGCTATCTGTATAAACATGGAAATATCTACACCGCTGCCTGTATGAACATGGAAATATCAGCACCGCTATCTGTATGAACATGGAAATATCTACACCGCTATCTGTATGAACATGGAAATAGCTACACCGCTATCTGTATGAACATGGAAATAGCTACACCGCTCTCTGTATGAACATGGATATATCTACAGAGCCATCTGGATGAACATGGAAATATCTACACAGCTATCAGTATGAACATGGAAATATATACACCGCTATCTGTGTAAACATGATTACATCTTCACCGCTATCTGTATAAACATGGAAATATCTACACCGCTATCTGTATGAACATGGAAATATCTACACCGCTATCTGTATAAACATGGAAATTTCTACACCGCTACCTGGATAAACATGGAAATATCAGCACCGCTATCGGTAGGAACATGGAAATATCTACACCGCTATCTGTACGAACATGGAAATATCTACACAGCTATATGTATGAACATGGAAATAGCTACACCGCTATCTGTATGAACATGGAAATATCTACACCACTATCTGTATGAACATGGAAATATCTACACCGCTATCTGTATGAACATGGATATATCTACACAGCCATCTGGATGAACATGGAAATATCTAAACCGCTATCTGTATGAACATGGAAATATCTACACCGCTATCTGGGTAAACATGCATACACCTTCACCGCTATCTGTATAAACATGGAAATATCTACACCGCTATCTGTATGAACATGGAAATAGCTACACCGCTATCTGTATGAACATGGAAATATCTACACCGCTATCTGTATGAACATGGATATATCTACACTGCCATCTGGATGAACATGGAAATATCTACACCGCTATCTGTGTAAACATGCATACATCTTCACCGCTATCTGTATAAACATGGAAATATCTACACCGCTATCTGTATGAACATGGAAATATCTACACCGCTATCTGTATGAACATGGAAATATCTACACCGCTATCTGTTTGAACATGGAAATATCTACACCGCTATCTGTATGAAGATCGAAATATCTACAACGCTATCTGTGTAAACATGCATACATCTTCACCGCTATCTATATAAACATGGAAATATCTACACTGCTTTCTGTATGAACGTGGAAATATCTACACCGCCATCTGTTTGAACATGGAAATATCTACACCGCTATCTGCATGAAAATGGAAATATCTACACAGCGATCTGCATATACATGGAAATATCTACAAAGCTATCTCTTTACACATGGAAATAACTACAGTGCTATCTCTATAAACATACAAATATCTACACCGCCATCTGTATGAACACGGAAATATCTGCACCGCCATCTGTGTGAACATATAAATATCTACTCCGCCATCTATATTAAGATGGAAATATCTACACCGCTATGTGTGTAAACATGCTTACATCTTCACCGCTATCTGTATAAACATGGAAATATCTACACCGCTATCTTTATCAACATGGAAATATCTACACCGCTATCTGTATGAACATTTAAATATCTACACCGCTATCTGTTTGAACATGGAAATATCTACACCACTATCTGCATGAAAATGGAAATATCTACACTGCTATCTGCATATACATTTAAATATGTACACTGCTATCTCTTTACACATGGAAATAACTACACCGTTATCTGTATGAACATGGAAATATCTACACCGCCATCTGTATGAACATGGAAATATCTGCACCGCCATCTTTATGAAAATATAAATATCTACACCGCCATCTGTATTAAGATAGAGATATCTCCACCGCTATCTGTATAAACATGGAAATATCTACACCGCTATCTGTATAAACATGGAAATATCTACACCGCTACCTGTATAAACATGGAAATATCAGCACTGCTATCTGTATGAACATGGAAATATCTACACAGCTATCTGTATGAACATGGAAATATCTACACTGCTATCTGTATGCACATGGAAATATCTACACCGCTATCTGTGTAAACATGCATACATCTTCACCGCTATCTGTATAAACATGGAAATATCTACAACGCTATCTGTATGAACATCGAAATATCTACACCGCTATCTGTTTGAACATGGAAATATCTAAACCGCTATCTGCATGAAAATAGAAATATCTACACAGCTATCTGCATATACATGGAAATATCTTCAAAGCTATCTCTTTACACATGGAAATAACTACACCGCTATCTCTATAAACACGGAAATATCTACACTGCCATCTGAATGAACATGGAAATATCTGCACCGCCATCTGTATAAACATATAAATATCTACACCGCCATCTGTATTTAGATGGAGATATCTACACCGCTATCTGTATAAACTTGGAAATATCTACACCGCTATCTGTATAAACATGGAAATACCTACACCGCTATCTGTATAAACATGGAAATACCTACACCGCTACCTGTATAAACATGGAAATGTCAGCACCGCTATCGGTATGAACATGGATATATCTACACCGCTATCTCTATGAACATGGAAATATCTACACCGCTATCTGTATGAACATGGAAATATCTACACCACTATCTGTAGGAACATGGAAATATCTACACCGCTATCAGCATGAACATGGATATATCTACGCAGCCATCTGGATGAACATGGAAATATCTACACCGCTATCTGCATGAACATGGAAATATCTACACCGCTATCTGTGTAAACATGCATACATCTTCACCGCAATCTGTATAAGCATGGAAATATCAACACCGCTATCTGTATGAACGTGGAAATATCTACACCGCTATCTGTTTGAACATGGAAATATCTAAACCGCTATCAGCATGAAAATGGAAATATCTACACAGCTATCTGCATATACATGGAAATATCTACACATCTATCTCTTTACACATGTAAATAACTACACCGCTTTCTGTATGAACATGGAAATGTCTGCACCGCCATCTGTATGAACATATAAATATCTACACCGCCATCTGTATTAAGATGGAGATATCTACACCGCTATCTGTATAAACATGGAAATATCTACACCGCTATCTGAATAAACATAGAAATATCTACACCGCTCTCTGTATAAACATGGAAATATCAGCAAGGCTATCTGTATGAACATGGAAATATCAGCCCCTCTATCTGTATGAACATGGAAGTATCTACACCGCTATCTCTATGAACATGGAAATATCTAAACCGCTATCTGCATGAAAATGGAAATATATATACAGCTATCTGCATATACATGGAAATATCTACACAGCTATCTCTTTACACATGGAAATAACTACACCGCTATCTGTGAACATGGAAATATCTTCACCGCCATCTGTAGGAACATGGATATATCTACACAGCAATCTGGATGAACATGGAAATATGTACACCGCTATCTGTATGAACATGGAAATATCTACACCACTATCTGTGTAAACATGCATACATCTTCACCGCTATCTGTATAAACATGGAAATATCTACACTGCTTTCTGTATGAACATGGAAATATCTACACCGCTATCTGTTTGAACATGGAAATATCTACACCGCTATCTGCATGAAAATGGAAATATCTACACAGCGATCTGCATATACATGGAAATATCTACAAAGCTATCTCTTTACACGTGGAAATAAGTACAGCGCTATCTCTATAAACATGGAAATACCTACACCGCCATCTCTATGAGCATGGAAATATCTGCACCGCCATCTGTATGAACATATAAATATCTACACCGCCATCTATATTAAAATGGAGATATCTACACCGCTATCTGTATAAACTTGGAAATATCTACACTGCTATCTCTATGAACATGGAAATTTCTACACCGCTATCTGTATGAACATGGAAATTGCTACACCGCTATCAGTATGAACATGGAAATATCAACACCACTACCTGTATGAACATGGAAATATCTACACCGCTATCTGTATGAACATGGATATATCTACACAGCCATCTGGATGAACACGGAAATATCTACACTGCTATCTGTATGAACATGGAAATATCTACACCACTATCTGTGTAAATATGCATACATCTTCACCGCAATCTGTATAAACATGGAAATATCTACACCGCTATCTGTATGAACATGGAAATATCTACACCGCTATCTGTTTGAACATGGAAATATCTACACCGCTATCTGCATGAAAATGGAAATATCTACACAGCTATCTGCATATACATGGAAATATCTACACAGCTATCTCTTTACACATGGAAATAACTACACCGCTATCTGTATGAACATGGAAATATCTTCACCGCCATCTGTATGAACATGGAAATAGCTGCACCAACATCTGTATGAACATATACATATCTACACGGCCATCTGTATTAAGATGGAGATATCTACACCGATATCTGTATAAACATGGAAATATCTACACCGCTATCTGTATAAACATGGCAATATCTACACCGCTATCTGTATAAACATGGAAATATCTACACCGCTACCTGTATAAACATGGAAATATCAGCACCGCTGTCTGTATGAACATGGAAATATCAGCCCCTCTATCTGTATGAACATGGAGACATCTACACCGCTATCTGTATGAACATGGAAATATCTACACAGCTATCTGAATGAACATGGAAATAACTTCACCGCCATCTGTATGAACATGGATATATCTACATAGCCATCTGGATGAACATGGATATATCTACACAGCCCTCTGGATGAACATGGAAATATCCACACTGCTATCTGTGTAAACATACATACATCTTCACCGCTATCTGTATAAACATGGAAATATCTACACCGCTAACTGTATGAACATGGATATATCTACACAGCCCTCTGGATGAACATGGAAATATCCACACTGCTATCTGTGTAAACATGCATACACCTTCACCGCTATCTGTATAAACATGGAAATATCTACACCGCTATCTGTATGAACATGGAAATATCTACACCGCTATCTGTTTGCAGATGGAAATATATACACCGCTATCTGCATGAAAATGGAAATATCTACACAGCTATCTGCATGAAAATGGAAATATCTACACAGCTATCTGCATATACATGGAAATATCTACACAGCTATCTCTTTACACATGTAAATTACTACACCGCTATCTGTATGAACATGGAAATATCTACACCGCTATCTGTTTGAACATGGAAATATGTACACCGCTATCTGCATGAAAATGGAAATACCTACAAAGCTATCTGCATATACATGGAAATATCTACACACCTATCTCTTTACACGTGGAAATATCTACACCGCTCTATCTATAAACATGGAAATATCTACACCGCCATCTGTATGAACATGGAAATATCTGCAAAGCCATCTGTATGAACATATAAATATCTACACCGCCATCTGTATTAAGAAGGATATATCTAAACCGCTATCTGTATAAACATGGAAATATCTACACCGCTGCCTGTATAAACATGGAAATATCAGCACCGCTATCTGTATGAACATGGAAATACCTACACAGCTATCTCTTAACACATGGAAATAAGTACACCGCTATCTCTATAAACATGGAAATATCTACACCGCCATCTGTATGAACATGGAAATATCTGCACCACCATCTGTATGAACATATAAATATCTACACCGCCATCGGTATTAAGATGGAGATATCTACACCGCTATCTGAATAAACATGGAAATATCTACACCGCTATCTGTTTAAAGATGGAAATATCTACACCGCTATCTGTATAAACATGGAAATATCAGCACCGCTATCTGTATGAAGATGGAAATATCTAGACCGCTATCTTTATGAACATGGAAATATCTACACCGCTATCTGTATGAACATGGAAATGTCTACAAAGCTATCTGAATGAACATGGAAATATCTACACCTCTATCTGTTTGAACATGTAAATATCTACACCGCTATCTGCATGAAAATGGAAATATCTACAAAGCTATCTGCATATACATGGAAATATCTACAAAGCTATCCCTTTACACATGGAAATAACTACACCGCTATATCTATAAACATGGAAATATCTACACCGCCATCTGTATGAAAATGGAATTATCTGCACCAACATTAGTATGAACATATACTTATCTAGACGGCCATCTGTATTAAGATGGAGATATCTTCACCACAATCTGTATAAGCATGGAAATATCAACACCGCTATCTGTATAAACATGGAAATATCTAAACCTCTATCTGCATAAACATGGATATATCTACACCGCTACCTGTATAAACAAGGAAATATCAGCACCGCTATCTGTTAGAACATGGAAATATCAGCCCGTCTATCTGTATGAACATGAAGATATCTACACCGCTATCTGTATGAACATGGAAATATCTTCACTGCCATCTGTATGAACATGGATATATCTACACAGCCATCAGGATGAACATGGAAATATCTTCACTCCTATCTGTATGAACATGGATATAGCTACACCGCTATCTGTATGAACATGGAAATATCTTCACCGCCATCTGTATGAACATGGATATATCTATACAGCCATCTGGATGAACATGGAAATATCTACACCGCTATCTGTATGAACATGGAAATAGCTACACCGCTATCTGTATGAACATGGAAATATCTACACCGCAATCTGTATGAACATGGAAATATCTACACCGCTATCTGTATGAACATGGAAATATCTTCACCGCCATCTGTATGAACATGGATATATCTACAGAGCCATCGGGATGAACATGGAAATATCTACACAGCTATCTGTATGAACATGGAAATATATACACCGCTATCTGTGTAAACATGCATACATCTTCACTGCTATCTGTATAAACATGGAAATAACTACACCGCTATCTGTATTAAGATGGAGATATCTACACCGCTATCTGTATAAACATGGAAATATCTACACCGCTATCTGTATAAACATGGAAATATCTACACCGCTATCTGTATAAACATGGAAATATCAGCACCGCTATCTGTATGAAGATGGAAATATCTAGACCGCTATCTTTATGAACATGGAAATATCTACACCGCTATCTGTATGAACATGGAAATGTCTACAAAGCTATCTGAATGAACATGGAAATATCTACACCTCTATCTGTTTGAACATGTAAATATCTACACCGCTATCTGCATGAAAATGGAAATATCTACAAAGCTATCTGCATATACATGGAAATATCTACAAAGCTATCCCTTTACACATGGAAATAACTACACCGCTATATCTATAAACATGGAAATATCTACACCGCCATCTGTATGAAAATGGAAATATCTGCACCAACATTAGTATGAACATATACTTATCTAGATGGCCATCTGTATTAATATGGAGATATCTTCACCGCAATCTGTATAAGCATGGAAATATCAACACCGCTATCTGTATAAACATGGAAATATCTACACCTCTATCTGCATAAACATGGATATATCTACACCGCTACCTGTATAAACAAGGAAATATCAGCACCGCTATCTGTTTGAACATGGAAATATCAGCCCGTCTATCTGTATGAACATGGAGATATCTACACCGCTATCTGTATGAACATGGAAATATCTTCACTGCCATCTGTATGAATATGGATATATCTACACAGCCATCAGGATGAACATGGAAATATCTTCACTCCTATCTGTATGAACATGGATATAGCTACACCGCTATCTGTATGAACATGGAAATATCTTCACCGCCATCTGTATGAACATGGATATATCTACACAGCCATCTGGATGAACATAGAAATATCTACACCGCTATCTGTATTAACATGGAAATAGCTACACCGCTATCTGTATGAACATGGAAATATCTACACCGCAATCTGTATGAACATGGAAATATCTACACCGATGTCTGTATGAACATGGAAATATCTTCACCGCCATCTGTATGAACATGGATATATCTACAGAGCTATCGGGATGAACATGGAAATATCTACACAGCTATCTGTATGAACATGGAAATATATACACCGCTATCTGTGTAAACATGCATTCATCTTCACTGCTATCTGTATAAACATGGAAATAACTACACCGCTATCTGTATTAAGATGGAGATATCTACACCGCTATCTGTATAAACATGGAAATATCTACACCGCTATCTGTATAAACATGGAAATATCTACACCGCTATCTGTATAAACATGGAAATATCTACACCGCTACCTGTAAAAACATGGAAATATCAGCACCGCTATCTGTATGAACATGGAAATATCTACACCGCTATCTGTATGAACATGGAAATATCTACACCGCTATCTGTATGAACATGGAAATATCTACACCGCTATCTGTTTGAAGATGGAAATATATACACCGCTATCTGCATGAAAATGGAAATATCTACAGAGCTATCTGCATATAGATGGAAATATCTACACAGCTATCTCTTTACACATGCAAATAACTACACTGCTATCTGTATGAACATGGATATATCTTCACCGCCATCTGTATGAACATAGAAATATCTGCACCGCCATCTGTATGAACATATAAATATCTACACCGCCATCTGTATTAAGATGGATATATCTACACCGCTATCTGAATAAACATGGAAATATCTACACCGCTATCAGTATAAACATGGAAATATCTATACCGCTACCTGTATAAACATGGAAATACCAGCACCGCTATCTGTATGAACATGGAAATATCTACACCGCTATCTGTATGAACAAGGAAATATATACACCGCTATCTGTATGAACATGGAAATATCTACAAAGCTATCTGAATGAACATGGAAATATCTACACCGCTATCTGTTTCAACATGTAAATATCTACACCGCTATCTGCATGAAAATGGAAATATCTACAAAGCTATCTGCATATTCATGGAAATATCTACACAGCTATCTCTTTACACATGGAAATAACTACACCGCTATATGTATAAACAGGGAAATATCTACACCGCCATCTGTATGAACATGGAAATATCTGCACCGCCATCTGTATGAACATATAAATATCTACAACGCCATCTGTATTAAGAAGGAAATATCTAAACCGCTATCTGTATAAACATGGAAATATCTACACCGCTGCCTGAATAAACATGGAAATATCAGCACCGCTCTCTGTATGAAAATGGAAATATCTACACCGCTATCTGTATGAACATGGAAATATCTACACCACTATCTGTATGAACATGGAAATATCTACACCGCTATCTGTATGAACATGGATATATCTACACAGCCATCTGGATGAACATGGAAATATCTACACCGATATCTGTATGAACATAGAAATATCTACACCGCTATCTGTGTAAACATGCATACATCTTCACCGCTATCTGTATAAACATGGAAATATCTACACCGCTATATGTATGAACATGGAAATAGCTACACCGCTATCTGTATGAACATGGAAATATCCGCACCGCTATCTGCATGAACATGGAAATAACTACACCGCTATCTGTTTGAACATGGAAATATCTACAACGCTATATGCATGAAAATGGAAATATCTGCACTGCTATCTGCATATACATGGAAATATCTACACAGCTATCTGTATGAACATGGAAATATCTACACCGCCATCTGTATGAACATGGAAATATCTGCACCGCCATCTGAATGAACATATAAATATCTACATCGCCATCGGTATTAAGATGGAGATATCAACACCGCTATCTGTATGAACATGGAAATATCAGCACCGCTATCTGTATGAAGATGGAAATATCTACACCGCTATCTGTATGAACATGGAAATATCTACACCCCTTTCTGTATGAACATGGATATATCTACACAGCCCTCTGGATTAACATGGAAATATCCACACCGCTATCTGTGTAAACATGCATACATCTTCACCGCTATCTGTATAAACATGGAAATATCTACACCGCTATCTGTATGAACTTGGAAATATCTACACCGCTATCTGTTTGAAGATGGAAATATATACACCGCTATCTGCATGAAAATGGAAATATCTACACAGCTCTCTGCATATAGATGGAAATATCTACACAGCTATCTCTTTACACATGGAAATAACTACACCGCCATCTGTATGAACATAGAAATATCTGCACCGAAATCTGTATGAACATATAAATATCTACAGCGCCATCTGTATTAAGATGGAGATATCTACACCGCTATCTGAATAAACATGGAAATATCTACACCGCTATCTGTATAAACATGGAAATATCTACACCGCTATCAGTATAAACATGGAAATATCTACACCGCTACCTGTATAAACATGGAAATATCAGCACCGCTATCTGTATGAACATGGAAATATCTACACCGCTATCTGTATGAACAAGGAAATATATACACCGCTATCTGTATGAACATGGAAATATCTACAAAGCTATCTGAATGAACATGGAAATATCTACACCGCTATCTGTCTGAACATGTAAATATCTACACCGCTATCTGCATGAAAATGGAAATATCTACAAAGCTATCTGCATATTCATGGAAATATCTACACAGCTATCTCTTTACGCATGGAAATAACTACACCGCTATATCTATAAACATGGAAATATCTACACCGCCATCTGTATGAACATGGAAATATCTGCACCGACATCTGTATGAACATATAAATATCTACACCGCCATCTGTATTAATAAGGAAATATCTAAACCTCTATCAGTATAAAAATGGAAATATCCACACCTCTGCCTGTATAAACACGGAAATATCAGCACCGCTATCTGTATGAACATGGAAATATCTACACCGCTATCTGTTTGAACATGGATATATCTACAGAGCCATCTGGATGAACATGGAAATTTCTACACAGCTATCTGTATGAACATGGAAATATATACACCGCTATCTGTGTAAACATGCATACATCTTCACCGCTATCTGTATAAACATGGAAATATCTACACCGCTATCTGTATGAACATGGAAATATCTACACCGCTATATGTATAAACATGGAAATTTCTACACCGCTACCTGTATAAACATGGAAATATCAGCACCGCTATCGGTAGGAACATGGAAATATCTACACCGCTATCTGTACGAACATGGAAATATCTACACCGCTATCTGTATGAACATGGAAATAGCTACACCGCGATCTGTATGAACATGGAAATATCTACACCACTATCTGTATGAACATGGAAATATCTACACCGCTATCTGTATGAACATGGATATATCTACACAGCCATCTGGATGAACATGGAAATATCTACACCGCTATCTGTATGAACATGGAAATATCTACACCGCTAACTGTGTAAACATGCATACATCTTCACCGCTATCTGTATAAACATGGAAATATCTACACCGCTATCTGTATGAACATGGAAATAGCTACACCGCTATCTGTATGAACATGGAAATATCTACACCGCTATCTGTATGAACATGGATATATCTACACAGCCATCTGGATGAACATGGAAATATCTATACCGCTATCTGTGTAAACATGCATACATCTTCACCGCTATCTGTATAAACATGGAAATATCTACACCGCTATCTGTATGAACATGGAAATATCTACACCGCTATCTGTATGAACATGGAAATATCTATGCTGCTATCTGTTTGAACATGGAAATATCTACACCGCTATCTGTATGAAGATGGAAATATCTACAACGCTATCTGTGTAAACATGCATACATCTTCACCGCTGTCTATATAAACATGGAAATATCTACACTGCTTTCTGTATGAACGTGGAAATATCTACACCGCTATCTGTTTGAACATGGAAATATCTACACCGCTATCTGCATGAAAATGGAAATATCTACACAGCGATCTGCATATACATGGAAATATCTACAAAGCTATCTCTTTACACATGGAAATAACTACAGCGCTATCTCTATAAACATACAAATATCTACACTGCCATCTGTATGAACACGGAAATATCTGCACTGCCATCTGTATGAACATATAAATATCTACTCCGCCATCTATATTAAGATGGAAATATCTACACCGCTATGTGTGTAAACATGCTTACATCTTCACTGCTATCTGTATAAACATGGAAATATCTACACTGCTGTCTGCATATACATTTAAATATGTACACTGCTATCTCTTTACACATGGAAATAACTACACCGCTATCTCTATAAACATGGAAATATCTACACCGCCATCTGTATGAACATGGAAATATCTGCACCGCCATCTGTATGAACATACAAATATCTACACCGCCATCTGTATTAAGATGGTGATATCTACACCGCTATCTGTATAAAGATGGAAATATCTACACCGCTATCTGTATAAACATGGAAATATCTACACAGCTATCTGTATGAACATGGAAATATCTACACCGCTACCTGTATAAACATGGAAATATCAGCACCGCTATCAGTATGAACATGGAAATATCTACACCGCTATCTGTATGAACATGGATATATCTACACCGCCATCTGTATGAACATGAAAATATCTTTACCGCCAACTGTATGAACATGGATATATCTACACAGCCATCTGTATAAACATGGAAATATCTTTACCGCCATCTGTATGAACATGGATATATCTACACAGCCATCTGTATGAACATGGAAATATCTATACCGCTATCTGTATGAACATGGAAATATGTACACCGCTATCTGTGTGAACATGGATATATCTACACAGCCATCTGGATGAACATGGAAATATCTACACCGCTATCTGTGTAAACATGCATAGATCTTCACCGCTATCTGTATAAACATGGAAATATCTACACCGCTATCTGTATGAACATGGAAATATCTACACCGCTATCTGTATGAACATGGAAATATCTACACCGCTATCTGTTTGAAGATGGAAATATATACACCGCTATCTGCATGAAAATGTAAATATCTACACAGCTATCTGCATATACATGGAAATATCTACACAGCTATATCTTTACACATGGAAATAACTACACCGCTATCTGTATGAACATGGAAATATCTACACTGCCATCTGTATGAACATGGAAATATCTGCACCGCCATCTGTATGAACATATAAATATCTACACCGCCATCTGTATTAAGATGGAGATATCTACACCGCTATCTGTATAAACATGGAAATATCTACACCGCTATCTGCATAAACATGGAAATATCTACACCGCTATCTGTATAAACATGGAAATTTCTACACCGCTACCTGTATAAACATGGAAATATCAGCACTGCTATCTGTATGAACATGGAAATATCTACACCGCTATCTGTACGAACATGGAAATATCTACACCTCTATCTGTATTAACATGGAAATAGCTTCACCGCTATCTGTATGAACATGGAAATATCTACACCACTATCTGTATGAACATGGAAATATCTACACCGCTATCTGTATGAACATGGATATATCTACACAGCAATCTGGATGAACATGGAAATATCTACACCGATATCTGTATGAACATGGAAATATCTACACCGCTATCTGTGTAAACATGCATACATCTTCACCGCTATCTGTTTAAACATGGAAATATCTACACCGCTATCTGTATGAACATGGAAATAGCTACACCGCTATCTGTATGAACATGGAAATATCTGCACCGCTATCTGTATGAACATGGAAATGTCTACACCGCTATCTGAACATGGAAATATCTACACCGCTATCTGCATGAAAATGGAAATATCTGCACTGCTATATGCATATACATGGAAATATCTACACAGCTATCTCTTTACACATGGAAGTAACTACCCTGCTATATCTATAAACATGGAAATATCTACACAGCCATCTGTATGAACATGGAAATATCTGCACCGCCATCTGTATGAACATATAAATATCTACACCGCCAAATGTATTAAGAAGGAAATATCTAAACTGCTATCTGTATAAACATGGAAATATCTACACCGCTATCTGTATGAACATGGAAATATCTACACCGCTATCTGTATCAACATGGAAATATCTACCACGCTATCTGAATGAACATGGAAATAGCTACAGCAATATCTGAATGAACATGGAAATATCTTCACCGCTATCTGTATGAACATGGAAATATCTACACCGCTATCTGTATGAACATGGAAATATCTGCACCGCTATCTGTATGAACATGGAAATATCTACACCGCTATCTGTTTGAACATGGAAATATCTACACCGCTGTCTGCATGAAAATGGAAATATCTACACAGCTATCTGCATATACATGGAAATATCTACACAGCTATCTCTTTACACATGGAAATAACTACACCGCTATCTCTATAAACATGGAAATATCTACACCGCCATCTGTATGAACATGGAAATATCTGCACCGCCATCTGTATGAACATACAAATATCTACACCGCCATCTGTATTAAGATGGTGATATCTACACCGCTATCTGTATAAAGATGGAAATATCTACACCGCTATCTGTATAAACATGGAAATATCTACACAGCTATCTGTATGAACATGGAAATATCTACACCGCTACCTGTATAAACATGGAAATATCAGCACCGCTATCAGTATGAACATGGAAATATCAACACCGCTATCTGTATGAACATGGATATATCTACACAGCCATCTGTATGAACATGAAAATATCTTTACCGCCAACTGTATGAACATGGATATATCTACACAGCCATCTGTATAAACATGGAAATATCTTTACCGCCATCTGTATGAACATGGATATATCTACACAGCCATCTGTATGAACATGGAAATATCTACACCGCTATCTGTATGAACATGGAAATATGTACACCGCTATCTGTGTGAACATGGATATATCTACACAGCCATCTGGATGAACATGGAAATATCTACACCGCTATCTGTGTAAACATGCATAGATCTTCACCGCTATCTGTATAAACATGGAAATATCTACACCGCTATCTGTATGAACATGGAAATATCTACACCGCTATCTGTATGAACATGGAAATATCTACACCGCTATCTGTTTGAAGATGGAAATATATACACCGCTATCTGCATGAAAATGTAAATATCTACACAGCTATCTGCATATACATGGAAATATCTACACAGCTATATCTTTACACATGGAAATAACTACACCGCTATCTGTATGAACATGGAAATATCTACACTGCCATCTGTATGAACATGGAAATATCTGCACCGCCATCTGTATGAACATATAAATATCTACACCGCCATCTGTATTAAGATGGAGATATCTACACTGCTATCTGTATAAACATTGAAATATCTACACCGCTATCTGCATAAACATGGAAATATCTACACCGCTATCTGTATAAACATGGAAATTTCTACACCGCTACCTGTATAAACATGGAAATATCAGCACTGCTATCTGTATGAACATGGAAATATCTACACCGCTATCTGTACGAACATGGAAATATCTACACCTCTATCTGTATTAACATGGAAATAGCTTCACCGCTATCTGTATGAACATGGAAATATCTACACCACTATCTGTATGAACATGGAAATATCTACACCGCTATCTGTATGAACATGGATATATCTACACAGCAATCTGGATGAACATGGAAATATCTACACCGATATATGTATGAACATGGAAATATCTACACCGCTATCTGTGTAAACATGCATACATCTTCACCGCTATCTGTTTAAACATGGAAATATCTACACCGCTATCTGTATGAACATGGAAATAGCTACACCGCTATCTGTATGAACATGGAAATATCTGCACCGCTATCTGTATGAACATGGAAATGTCTACACCGCTATCTGAACATGGAAATATCTACACCGCTATCTGCATGAAAATGGAAATATCTGCACTGCTATATGCATATACATGGAAATATCTACACAGCTATCTCTTTACACATGGAAGTAACTACCCTGCTATATCTATAAACATGGAAATATCTACACAGCCATCTGTATGAACATGGAAATATCTGCACCGCCATCTGTATGAACATATAAATATCTACACCGCCATCTGTATTAAGAAGGAAATATCTAAACTGCTATCTGTATAAACATGGAAATATCTACACCGCTATCTGTATGAACATGGAAATATCTACACCGCTATCTGTATCAACATGGAAATATCTACCACGCTATCTGAATGAACATGGAAATAGCTACACCAATATCTGAATGAACATGGAAATATCTACACCGATATCTGTATGAACATGGATATATCTACACAGCCATCTGGATGAACATGGAAATATCAACACCGCTATCTGTATGAACATGGAAATATCTACACCACTCTCTGTATGAACATGGATATATCTTCACAGCCATCTGGATGAACATGGAAATATCTACACCGCTATCTGTATAAACATGGAAATATCCACACCACTATCTGTATAAACATGGAAATATCTACAGCGCTACCTGTATAAACATGGAAATATCAGCACCGCTATCTGTATGAACATGGAAATATCTACACCGCTATCTGTATGAACATGGAAATATCTACATCGCTATCTGTAGGAACATGGATATATCTACACAGCCCTCTGGATGAACATGGAAATATCCACACCGCAACTGTGTAAACATGCATACATCTTCACCGTTATCTGTATAAACATGGAAATAACTACACCGCTATCTGTATGAACATGGAAATATCTTAACCGCCATCTGTATGAACATGGATATATCTACACAGCCATCTGGATGAACATGGAAATATCTACACCGCTATCTGTGTGAACATGGAAATATCTACACCCCTATCTGTGTAAACATGCATACATCTTCACCGCGACCTGTATAAACATGGAAATATCGACACTGCTATCTGTATGAACATGGAAATATCTACATCGCTATCTGTTTGAACATGAAAATATCTACACCGCTCTCTGCATGAAAATGGAAATATCTACACAGCGATCTGCATATACATGGAAATATCTACAAAGCTATCTCTTTACACATGGAAATAAGTACAGCGCTATCTCTATAAACATGGAAAAAGCTACACCGCCATCTGTATGAACATGGAAATATCTGCACCGCCATCTGTATGAACATTTAAATATCTACACCGCCATCTATATTAAGATGGAGATATCTACACCGCTATCTGTATAAACCTGGAAATATCTACACCGCTATCTGTATAAACATGGAAATATCTACACCGCTACCTGTATAAACATGGAAATATCAGCACCGCTATCTGAATGAACATGGAAATATCTACACCGCTATCTCTATGAACATGGAAATATCTACACCGCTATCTGTATGAACATGGAAATATCTACACCGCTATCTGTATGAACATGGGAATATCTACACCGCTATCTGTATGAACATGGATATATCTACACAGCCCTCTGGATGAACAAGGAAATATCCACACCGCTATCTGTGTAAACATGCATACATCTTCACCGCTATCTGTAGAAACATGGAAATATCTACACCGCTATCTGTATGAACATGGAAATATCTACACCGCTATCTGTTTGACGATGGAAATATATACACCGCTAGCTGCATGAAAATGGAAATATCTTCACAGCTATCTCTTTACACATGGAAATAACTACACCACTATCTGTATGAACATGGAAATATCTACACCGCCATCTGTATGAACATGGAAATATCTGCACCACCATCTGTATGAACCTATAAATATCTACACCGCCATCTGTATTAAGATGGAGATATCTACACCGCTATCTGAATAAACATGGAAATATCTACACCGCTATCTATATAAACATGGAAATATCTACTCCGCTATCTGTATAAACATGGAAATATCTACACCGCTACCTGTATAAACATGGAAATATCAGCACCGCTATCTGTATGAACATGGAAATATCTACACCGCTATCTGTATGAACATGGAAATATCAGCACCGCTATCTGTATGAACATGGAAATATCTACACCGCTCTCTGTATGAACATGGAAATATCTAAACCGCTATCTGTATGAACATGGAAATATCTACAAAGCTATCTGAATGAACATGGAAATATCTACACCGCTATCGGTTTGAACACGTACATATCTACACCACTATCTGCATGAAAATGGAAATATCTACAAAGCTATCTGCATATACAATGAAATATCTACACAGCTATCTCTTTACACATGGAAGTAACTACACCGCTATATCTATAAACATGGAAATATCTACACCGCCATCTGTATGAACATGGAAATATCTGCACCGCCATCTGTATGAACATATAAATATCTACACCGCCATCTGTATTAAGAAGGAAATATCTAAACTGCTATCTGTATAAACATGGAAATATCTACACCGCTATCTGTATGAACATGGAAATATCTACAACGCTATCTGTATCAACATGGAAATATCTACACCGCTATCTGAATGAACATGGAAATAGCTACACCAATATCTGAATGAACATGGAAATATCTACACCGCTATCTGTATGAACATGGATATATCTTCACAGCCATCTGGATGAACATGGAAATATCTACACCGCTATCTGTATGAACATGGAAATATCTACAAAGCTATCTGAATGAACATGGAAATATCTACACCGCTATCTGTTTGAACACGTACATATCTACACCACTATCTGCATGAAAATGGAAATATCTACAAAGCTATCTGCATATACAATGAAATATCTACACAGCTATCTCTTTACACATGGAAGTAACTACACCGCTATATCTATAAACATGGAAATATCTACACCGCCATCTGTATGAAGATGGAAATATCTACAACGCTATCTGTGTAAACATGCATACATCTTCACCGCTATCTATATAAACATGGAAATATCTACACTGCTTTCTGTATGAACGTGGAAATATCTACAGCGCTATCTGTTTGAACATGGAAATATCTACACCGCTATCTGCATGAAAATGGAAATATCTACACAGCGATCTGCATATACATGGAAATATCTAAAAAGCTATCTCTTTACACATGGAAATAACTACAGCGCTATCTCTATAAACATACAAATATCTACACCGCCATCTGTATGAACACGGAAATATCTGCACCGCCATCTGTATGAACATATAAATATCTACTCCGCCATCTATATTAAGATGGAAATATCTACAGCGCTATGTGTGTAAACATGCTTACATCTTCACCGCTATCTCTATAAACATGGAAATATCTACACCGCTATCTGTTTGAACATGGAAATATCTACACCACTATCTGCATGAAAATGGAAATATCTACACTGCTATCTGCATATACATTTAAATATGTACACTGCTATCTCTTTACACATGGAAATAACTACAACGTTACCTGTATGAACATGGAAATATCTACACCGCCATCTGTATGAACATGGAAATATCTGCACCGCCATCTGTATGAAAATATAAATATCTACACCGCCATCTGTATTAAGATAGAGATATCTCCACTGCTATCTGTATAAACATGGAAATATCTATACCACTACCTGTATAAACATGGAAATATCAGCACCGCTATCAGTATGAACATGGAAATATCTTCACCGTTATCTGTATGAACATGGAAATATCTACACCGCTATCTGTATGAACATGGAAATATCTACACCGCTATCTGTATGAACATGGAAATATCTACACCGCTATGTGTTTGAACATGGAAATATCTACACCGCTGTCTGCATGAAAATGGAAATATCTACACAGCTATCTGCATATACATGGAAATATCTACACAGCTATCTCTTTACACATGGAAATAACTACACCGCTACCTCTATAAACATGGAAATATCTACACCGCCATCTGTATGAACATGGAAATATCTGCACCGCCATCTGTATGAACATATAAATATCTACACCGCCATCTGTATTAAGATGGAGATATCTACACCGCTATCTGAATAAACATGGAAATATCTACACCGCTATCTGTATAAACATGGAAATACCTACACCGCTATCTGTATGAACATGGAAATATCTACACCGCTGCCTGTATAAACATGGAAATATCAGCACCGCTATCTGTATGAACATGGAAATATCTACACCGCTATCTGTATGAACATGGAAATATCTACACCGCTATCTGCATTAACATGGAAATAGCTACACCGCTATCTGTATGAACATGGAAATATCTACACAGCCATCTGGATGAACATGGAAATATCTACTCCGCTATCAGTGTAAACATGGATAGATATTCACCGCCTTCTGTATAAACATGGAAATATCTACACCGCTATCTGTATGAACATGGAAATATCTACACCGCTATCTGTTTGAACATGGAAATATCTACTCCGCTATCTGCATGAAAATGGAAATATCTACACTGCTATCTGCGTATACGTGGAAATATCTACACAGCTATCTCTTTACACATGGAAATAACTACAACGCTATCTGTATGAACATGGAAATATCTACACCGCCATCTGTATGAACATGGAAATATCTGCACCGCCATCTGTATGAACATATAAATATCTACATCGCCATCTGTGTTAAGATGGAGATATCTCCACTGCTATCTGTATAAACATGGAAATATCTACACCGCTATCTGTATAAACATGGAAATATCTACACCGCTATCTGTATAAACATGGAAATATTTACACCACTACCTGTATAAACATAGAACTATCAGCACCGCTGTGTGTATGAACATGGAAATATCTACACCGCTATCTGTATGAACATGGAAATATCTACACCGCTATCTGTATGAACATGGAAATATCTACACCGCTATCTGAATGAACATGGAAATATCTACACCGCTATCTGTTTGAACATGGAAATATCTACACCGCTGTCTGCATGAAAATGGAAATATCTACACAGCTATCTGCATATACATGGAAATATCTACACAGCTATCTCTTTACACATGGAAATAACTACACCGCTATCTCTATAAACATGGAAATATCTACACCGCCATCTGTATGAACATGGAAATATCCGCACCGCCATCTGTATGAACATATAAATATCTACACTGCCGTCTGTATTAAGAAGGAGATATCTACACCGCTATCTGTATAAACATGGAAATATCTACACCGCTATCTGTATAAACATGGAAATATCTACACCGCTCCCTGTATAAACATGGAAATATCAGCACTGCTATCTGTATGAACATGGAAATATCTACACAGCTATCTGTATGAACATGGAAATATCTACACTGCTATCTGTATGCACATGGAAATATCTACACCGCTATCTGTGTAAACATGCATACACCTTCACCGCTATCTGTATAAACATGGAAATATCTACAACGCTATCTGTATGAACATGGAAATATCTACACCGCTGTCTGTTTGAACATGGAAATATCTAAACCGCTCTCTGCATGAAAATAGAAATATCTACACAGCTATCTGCATATACATGGAAATATCTTCAAAGCTATCTCTTTACACATGGAAATAACTACACCGCTGTCTCTATAAACACGGAAATATCTACACTGCCATCTGTATGAACATGGAAATATCTGCACCGCCATCTGTATAAACATATAAATATCTACACCGCCATCTGTATTTCGATGGAGATATGTACACCGCTATCTGTATAAACTTGGAAATATCTACACCGCTATCTGTATAAACATGGAAATACCTACACCGCTATCTGTATAAACATGGAAATACCTACACCGCTACCTGTATAAACATGGAAATGTCAGCACCGCTATCGGTATGAACATGGAAATATCTACACCGCTATCTCTATGAACATGGAAATATCTACACCGCTATCTGTATGAACATGGAAAAATCTACACCACTATCTGTAGGAACGTGGAAATATCTACACCGCTATCAGCATGAACATGGATATATCTACGCAGCCATCTGGATGAACATGGAAATATCTACACCGCTATCTGCATGAACATGGAAATATCTACACCGCTATCTGTGTAAACATGCATACATCTTCACCGCAATCTGTATAAGCATGGAAATATCAACACCGCTATCTGTATGAACGTGGAAATATCTACACCGCTATCTGTTTGAACATGGAAATATCTAAACCGCAATCAGCATGAAAATGGAAATATCTACACAGCTATCTGCATATACATGGAAATATCTACACATCTATCTCTTTACACATGTAAATAACTACACCGCTATCTGTATGAACATGGAAATGTCTGCACCGCCATCTGTATGAACATATAAATATCTACACCGCCATCTGTATTAAGATGGAGATATCTACACCGCTATCTGTATAAACATGGAAATATCAGCACGGCTATCTGTATGAACATGGAAATATCAGCCCCTCTATCTGTATGAACATGGAAGAATCTACACCGCTATCTCTATGAACATGGAAACATCTAAACCGCTATCTGCATGAAAATGGAAATATATACACAGCTATCTGCGTATACATGGAAATATCTACACAGCTATCTCTTTACACATGGAAATAACTACACCGCTATCTGTATGAACATGGAAATATCTTCCCCGCCATCTGTAGGAACATGGATATATCTACACAGCAATCTGGATGAACATGGAAATATCTACACCGCTATCTGTATGAACATGGAAATATCTACACCGCTATCTGTGTAAACATGCATACATCTTCACCGCTATCTGTATAAACATGGAAATACCTACACTGTTATCTGTATGAACATGGAAATATCTACACCGCTATCTGTTTGAACATGGAAATATCTACACCGCTATCTGCATGAAAATGGAAATATCTACTCAGCGATCTCCATATTCATGGAAATATCTACAAAGCTATCTCTTTACACGTGGAAATAAGTACAGCGCTATCTCTATAAACATGGAAATAGCTGCACCGCCATCTGTATGAACATGGAAATATCTGCACCGCCATCTGTATGAACATATAAATATCTACACCGCTATCTGTATAAACATGGAAATATCTACACCGCTACCTGTATAAACATGGAAATATCAGCACCGCTATCTGTATGAACATGGATATATCTACACCGCTATCTGTATGAACATGGAAATATCTACACCGTTATCTGTATGAACATGGATATATCTACACAGCCCTCTGGATGAACATGGAAATATCCACACCGCTATCTGTGAAAACATGCATACATCTTCACCGCTATCTGTATAAACATGGAAATATCTACACCGCTATCTGTATGAACATGGAAATATCTACACCGCTATCTGTTTGAAGATGGAAATATATACATCGCTATCTGCATGAAAATGGAAATATCTACACAGCTCTCTGCATATAGATGGAAATATCTACACAGCAATCTCTTTACACATGGAAATAACTACACCGCTATTTGTATGGACATGGACATATCTACACCGCCATCTGTATGAACATGGAAATATCTGCACGGCCATCTGTATGAACACATAAATATCTACACCACCATCTGTATTAAGATGGAGATATCTACACCGCTATCTGAATAAACATGGAAATATCTAAACCGATATCTGTATGAACATGGAAATATCTACACTGCTATCTGTATGAACATGGAAATAGCTACACCGTTATCTGTATGAACATGGAAATATCTACACCGCTATCTGTATGAACCTGGATATATCTACACAGCCATCTGGATGAACATGGAAATATCTACACCGCTATCTGTGTAAACATGGAAATATCTACACTGCTATCTGTATGAATATGGAAATATCTGCACCGCTATCTGTATGAACATGGAAATATCTACACCGCTATCTGTACGAACATCAAATATCTACACCGCTATCTGCATATAGATGGAAATATCTACACTGCTATCTGCATATACATGGAAATATCTACACAGCTATCTCTTTACACATGGAAATAACTACACCGCTATCTGTATGAACATGGAAATATCTACACCGCCATCTGTATGAACATGGAAATATCTGCACCGCCATCTGTATGAACATATAAATATCTACACCGCCATCTGTATTAAGATGGAGATATCTACACCGCTATCTGTAGAAACATGGAAATATCTATACCGCTATCTGTATAAACATGGAAATATCTACACCGCTATCTATATAAACATGGAAATACCTATGCCGCTACCTGTATAAACATGGAAATATCAGCACCGCTATCTGTATGAAAATGGAAATATCTACACTGCTATCTGTATGAACATGGAAATATCTACACCGCTATCTGTACGAACATGGATATATCTACACAGCCCTCTGGATGAACATGGAAATATCCACACCGCTATCTTTGTAAACATGCATACATCTTCACCGCTATCTGTATAAACATGGAAATGTCTACACCGCTATCTCTATGAACATGGAAATATCTACACCGCTATCTGTTTGAAGATGTAATTATATACACCGCTATCTGCATGAAAATGGAAATATCTACACAGCTATCTGCATATAGATGGAAATATCTACACAGCTATCTCTTTACACATGGAAATAACTACACCGCTATCTGTATGAACATGGAAATATCTACACCGCCATCTGAATGAAGATGGAAATATCGGCACCGCCATCTGTATGAACATATAAATATCTACACCGCCATCTCTATTAAGATGGAGATATCTACACCGCTATCTTTATAAACATGGTAATATCTACACCGCTATCTGTATAAACATGGAAATATCTACACCGCTACCTGTATAAACATGGAAATATCAGCACCGCTATCTGTATGTACCTGGAAATATCTACACCACTATCTGTATGAACATGGAAATATCTACAAAGCTATCTGAATGAACATGGAAATATCTACACCGCTATCTGTATGAACATGGAAATATCTACACCGCTATCTGTTTGAACATGGAAATATCTACTCCGCTGTCTGCATGAAAATGGAAATATCTACACAGCTATCTGCATATACATGGAAATATCTACACAGCTATCTCTTTACACATGGAAATAACTACACCGCTATCTCTATAAACATGGAAATATCTACACCGCCATCTGTATGAACATGGAAATATCCGCACCGCCATCTGTATGAACATATAAATATCTACACTGCCATCTGTATTAAGAAGGAGATATCTACACCGCTATCTGTATAAACATGGAAATATCTACACCGCTATCTGTATAAACATGGAAATATCTACACCGCTCCCTGTATAAACATGGAAATATCAGCACTGCTATCTGTATGAACATGGAAATATCTACACAGCTATCTGTATGAACATGGAAATATCTACACTGCTATCTGTATGCACATGGAAATATCTACACCGCTATCTGTGTAAACATGCATACACCTTCACCGCTATCTGTATAAACATGGAAATATCTACAACGCTATCTGTATGAACATGGAAATATCTACACCGCTGTCTGTTTGAACATGGAAATATCTAAACCGCTCTCTGCATGAAAATAGAAATATCTACACAGCTATCTGCATATACATGGAAATATCTTCAAAGCTATCTCTTTACACATGGAAATAACTACACCGCTGTCTCTATAAACACGGAAATATCTACACTGCCATCTGTATGAACATGGAAATATCTACACCGCCATCTGTATAAACATATAAATATCTACACCGCCATCTGTATTTCGATGGAGATATGTACACCGCTATCTGTATAAACTTGGAAATATCTACACCGCTATCTGTATAAACATGGAAATACCTACACCGCTATCTGTATAAACATGGAAATACCTACACCGCTAACTGTATAAACATGGAAATGTCAGCACCGCTATCGGTATGAACATGGAAATATCTACACCGCTATCTCTATGAACATGGAAATATCTACACCGCTATCTGTATGAACATGGAAAAATCTACACCACTATCTGTAGGAACGTGGAAATATCTACACCGCTATCAGCATGAACATGGATATATCTATGCAGCCATCTGGATGAACATGGAAATATCTACACCGCTATCTGCATGAACATGGAAATATCTACACCGCTATCTGTGTAAACATGCATACATCTTCACCGCAATCTGTATAAGCATGGAAATATCAACACCGCTATCTGTATGAACGTGGAAATATCTACACCGCTATCTGTTTGAACATGGAAATATCTAAACCGCAATCAGCATGAAAATGGAAATATCTACACAGCTATCTGCATATACATGGAAATATCTACACATCTATCTCTTTACACATGTAAATAACTACACCGCTATCTGTATGAACATGGAAATGTCTGCACCGCCATCTGTATGAACATATAAATATCTACACCGCCATCTGTATTAAGATGGAGATATCTACACCGCTATCTGTATAAACATGGAAATATCAGCACGGCTATCTGTATGAATATGGAAATATCAGCCCCTCTATCTGTATGAACATGGAAGAATCTACACCGCTATCTCTATGAACATGGAAATATCTAAACCGCTATCTGCATGAAAATGGAAATATATACACAGCTATCTGCGTATACATGGAAATATCTACACAGCTATCTCTTTACACATGGAAATAACTACAACGCTATCTGTATGAACATGGAAATATCTACACCGCCATCTGTATGAACATGGAAATATCTGCACCGCCATCTGTATGAACATATAAATATCTACACCGCCATCTGTGTTAAGATGGAGATATCTCCACTGCTATCTGTATAAACATGGAAATATCTACACCGCTATCTGTATAAACATGGAAATATCTACACCGCTATCTGTATAAACATGGAAATATTTACACCACTACCTGTATAAACATAGAACTATCAGCACCGCTGTGTGTATGAACATGGAAATATCTACACCGCTATCTGTATGAACATGGAAATATCTACACCGCTATCTGTATGAACATGGAAATATCTACACCGCTATCTGAATGAACATGGAAATATCTACACCGCTATCTGTTTGAACATGGAAATATCTACACCGCTGTCTGCATGAAAATGGAAATATCTACACAGCTATCTGCATATACATGGAAATATCTACACAGCTATCTCTTTACACATGGAAATAACTACACCGCTATCTCTATAAACATGGAAATATCTACACCGCCATCTGTATGAACATGGAAATATCCGCACCGCCATCTGTATGAACATATAAATATCTACACTGCCATCTGTATTAAGAAGGAGATATCTACACCGCTATCTGTATAAACATGGAAATATCTACACCGCTATCTGTATAAACATGGAAATATCTACACCGCTCCCTGTATAAACATGGAAATATCAGCACTGCTATCTGTATGAACATGGAAATATCTACACAGCTATCTGTATGAACATGGAAATATCTACACTGCTATCTGTATGCACATGGAAATATCTACACCGCTATCTGTGTAAACATGCATACACCTTCACCGCTATCTGTATAAACATGGAAATATCTACAACGCTATCTGTATGAACATGGAAATATCTACACCGCTGTCTGTTTGAACATGGAAATATCTAAACCGCTCTCTGCATGAAAATAGAAATATCTACACAGCTATCTGCATATACATGGAAATATCTTCAAAGCTATCTCTTTACACATGGAAATAACTACACCGCTGTCTCTATAAACACGGAAATATCTACACTGCCATCTGTATGAACATGGAAATATCTGCACCGCCATCTGTATAAACATATAAATATCTACACCGCCATCTGTATTTCGATGGAGATATGTACACCGCTATCTGTATAAACTTGGAAATATCTACACCGCTATCTGTATAAACATGGAAATACCTACACCGCTATCTGTATAAACATGGAAATACCTACACCGCTACCTGTATAAACATGGAAATGTCAGCACCGCTATCGGTATGAACATGGAAATATCTACACCGCTATCTCTATGAACATGGAAATATCTACACCGCTATCTGTATGAACATGGAAAAATCTACACCACTATCTGTAGGAACGTGGAAATATCTACACTGCTATCAGCATGAACATGGATATATCTACGCAGCCATCTGGATGAACATGGAAATATCTACACCGCTATCTGCATGAACATGGAAATATCTACACCGCTATCTGTGTAAACATGCATACATCTTCACCGCAATCTGTATAAGCATGGAAATATCAACACCGCTATCTGTATGAACGTGGAAATATCTACACCGCTATCTGTTTGAACATGGAAATATCTAAACCGCAATCAGCATGAAAATGGAAATATCTACACAGCTATCTGCATATACATGGAAATATCTACACATCTATCTCTTTACACATGTAAATAACTACACCGCTATCTGTATGAACATGGAAATGTCTGCACCGCCATCTGTATGAACATATAAATATCTACACCGCCATCTGTATTAAGATGGAGATATCTACACCGCTATCTGTATAAACATGGAAATATCAGCACGGCTATCTGTATGAACATGGAAATATCAGCCCCTCTATCTGTATGAACATGGAAGAATCTACACCGCTATCTCTATGAACATGGAAACATCTAAACCGCTATCTGCATGAAAATGGAAATATATACACAGCTATCTGCGTATACATGGAAATATCTACACAGCTATCTCTTTACACATGGAAATAACTACACCGCTATCTGTATGAACATGGAAATATCTTCCCCGCCATCTGTAGGAACATGGATATATCTACACAGCAATCTGGATGAACATGGAAATATCTACACCGCTATCTGTATGAACATGGAAATATCTACACCGCTATCTGTGTAAACATGCATACATCTTCACCGCTATCTGTATAAACATGGAAATACCTACACTGTTATCTGTATGAACATGGAAATATCTACACCGCTATCTGTTTGAACATGGAAATATCTACACCGCTATCTGCATGAAAATGGAAATATCTACTCAGCGATCTCCATATACATGGAAATATCTACAAAGCTATCTCTTTACACGTGGAAATAAGTACAGCGCTATCTCTATAAACATGGAAATAGCTGCACCGCCATCTGTATGAACATGGAAATATCTGCACCGCCATCTGTATGAACATATAAATATCTACACCGCTATCTGTATAAACATGGAAATATCTACACCGCTACCTGTATAAACATGGAAATATCAGCACCGCTATCTGTATGAACATGGATATATCTACACCGCTATCTGTATGAACATGGAAATATCTACACCGTTATCTGTATGAACATGGATATATCTACACAGCCCTCTGGATGAACATGGAAATATCCACACCGCTATCTGTGAAAACATGCATACATCTTCACCGCTATCTGTATAAACATGGAAATATCTACACCGCTATCTGTATGAACATGGAAATATCTACACCGCTATCTGTTTGAAGATGGAAATATATACATCGCTATCTGCATGAAAATGGAAATATCTACACAGCTCTCTGCATATAGATGGAAATATCTACACAGCAATCTCTTTACACATGGAAATAACTACTCCGCTATTTGTATGGACATGGACATATCTACACCGCCATCTGTATGAACATGGAAATATCTGCACGGCCATCTGTATGAACACATAAATATCTACACCACCATCTGTATTAAGATGGAGATATCTACACCGCTATCTGAATAAACATGGAAATATCTAAACCGATATCTGTATGAACATGGAAATATCTACACTGCTATCTGTATGAACATGGAAATAGCTACACCGTTATCTGTATGAACATGGAAATATCTACACCGCTATCTGTATGAACCTGGATATATCTACACAGCCATCTGGATGAACATGGAAATATCTACACCGCTATCTGTGTAAACATGGAAATATCTACACTGCTATCTGTATGAATATGGAAATATCTGCACCGCTATCTGTATGAACATGGAAATATCTACACCGCTATCTGTACGAACATCAAATATCTACACCGCTATCTGCATATAGATGGAAATATCTACACTGCTATCTGCATATACATGGAAATATCTACACAGCTATCTCTTTACACATGGAAATAACTACACCGCTATCTGTATGAACATGGAAATATCTACACCGCCATCTGTATGAACATGGAAATATCTGCACCGCCATCTGTATGAACATATAAATATCTACACCGCCATCTGTATTAAGATGGAGATATCTACACCGCTATCTGTAGAAACATGGAAATATCTATACCGCTATCTGTATAAACATGGAAATATCTACACCGCTATCTATATAAACATGGAAATACCTATGCCGCTACCTGTATAAACATGGAAATATCAGCACCGCTATCTGTATGAAAATGGAAATATCTACACTGCTATCTGTATGAACATGGAAATATCTACACCGCTATCTGTACGAACATGGATATATCTACACAGCCCTCTGGATGAACATGGAAATATCCACACCGCTATCTTTGTAAACATGCATACATCTTCACCGCTATCTGTATAAACATGGAAATGTCTACACCGCTATCTCTATGAACATGGAAATATCTACACCGCTATCTGTTTGAAGATGTAATTATATACACTGCTATCTGCATGAAAATGGAAATATCTACACAGCTATCTGCATATAGATGGAAATATCTACACAGCTATCTCTTTACACATGGAAATAACTACACCGCTATCTGTATGAACATGGAAATATCTACACCGCCATCTGAATGAAGATGGAAATATCGGCACCGCCATCTGTATGAACATATA
The DNA here is from genome assembly GCF_029281585.2 of Gorilla gorilla gorilla. Classification (NCBI taxonomy): domain Eukaryota; kingdom Metazoa; phylum Chordata; class Mammalia; order Primates; family Hominidae; genus Gorilla; species Gorilla gorilla. The sequence goes on from NC_086017.1 coordinate 1,579,449, forward strand.
AATATCTACACCGCCATCTCTATTAAGATGGAGATATCTACACCGCTATCTTTATAAGCATGGTAATATCTACACCGCTATCTGTATAAACATGGAAATATCTACACCGCTACCTGTATAAACATGGAAATATCAGCACCGCTATCTGTATGTACCTGGAAATATCTACACCACTATCTGTATGAACATGGAAATATCTACAAAGCTATCTGAATGAACATGGAAATATCTACACCGCTATCTGTATGAACATGGAAATATCTACACCGCTATCTGTTTGAACATGGAAATATCTACTCCGCTGTCTGCATGAAAATGGAAATATCTACACAGCTATCTGCATATACATGGAAATATCTACACAGCTATCTCTTTACACATGGAAATAACTACACCGCTATCTCTATAAACATGGAAATATCTACACCGCCATCTGTATGAACATGGAAATATCCGCACCGCCATCTGTATGAACATATAAATATCTACACTGCCATCTGTATTAAGAAGGAGATATCTACACCGCTATCTGTATAAACATGGAAATATCTACACCGCTATCTGTATAAACATGGAAATATCTACACCGCTCCCTGTATAAACATGGAAATATCAGCACTGCTATCTGTATGAACATGGAAATATCTACACCGCTATCTGTGTAAACATGCATACACCTTCACCGCTATCTGTATAAACATGGAAATATCTACAACGCTATCTGTATGAACATGGAAATATCTACACCGCTGTCTGTTTGAACATGGAAATATCTAAACCGCTCTCTGCATGAAAATAGAAATATCTACACAGCTATCTGCATATACATGGAAATATCTTCAAAGCTATCTCTTTACACATGGAAATAACTACACCGCTGTCTCTATAAACACGGAAATATCTACACTGCCATCTGTATGAACATGGAAATATCTGCACCGCCATCTGTATAAACATATAAATATCTACACCGCCATCTGTATTTCGATGGAGATATGTACACCGCTATCTGTATAAACTTGGAAATATCTACACCGCTATCTGTATAAACATGGAAATACCTACACCGCTATCTGTATAAACATGGAAATACCTACACCGCTACCTGTATAAACATGGAAATGTCAGCACCGCTATCGGTATGAACATGGAAATATCTACACCGCTATCTCTATGAACATGGAAATATCTACACCGCTATCTGTATGAACATGGAAAAATCTACACCACTATCTGTAGGAACGTGGAAATATCTACACCGCTATCAGCATGAACATGGATATATCTATGCAGCCATCTGGATGAACATGGAAATATCTACACCGCTATCTGCATGAACATGGAAATATCTACACCGCTATCTGTGTAAACATGCATACATCTTCACCGCAATCTGTATAAGCATGGAAATATCAACACCGCTATCTGTATGAACGTGGAAATATCTACACCGCTATCTGTTTGAACATGGAAATATCTAAACCGCAATCAGCATGAAAATGGAAATATCTACACAGCTATCTGCATATACATGGAAATATCTACACATCTATCTCTTTACACATGTAAATAACTACACCGCTATCTGTATGCACATGGAAATGTCTGCACCGCCATCTGTATGAACATATAAATATCTACACCGCCATCTGTATTAAGATGGAGATATCTACACCGCTATCTGTATAAACATGGAAATATCAGCACGGCTATCTGTATGAATATGGAAATATCAGCCCCTCTATCTGTATGAACATGGAAGAATCTACACCGCTATCTCTATGAACATGGAAATATCTAAACCGCTATCTGCATGAAAATGGAAATATATACACAGCTATCTGCGTATACATGGAAATATCTACACAGCTATCTCTTTACACATGGAAATAACTACACCGCTATCTGTATGAACATGGAAATATCTTCCCCGCCATCTTTAGGAACATGGATATATCTACACAGCAATCTGGATGAACATGGAAATATCTACAGCGCTATCTGTATGAACATGGAAATATCTACACCGCTATCTGTGTAAACATGCATACATCTTCACCGCTATCTGTATAAACATGGAAATACCTACACTGTTATCTGTATGAACATGGAAATATCTACACCGCTATCTGTTTGAACATGGAAATATCTACACCGCTATCTGCATGAAAATGGAAATATCTACTCAGCGATCTCCATATACATGGAAATATCTACAAAGCTATCTCTTTACACGTGGAAATAAGTACAGCGCTATCTCTATAAACATGGAAATAGCTGCACCGCCATCTGTATGAACATGGAAATATCTGCACCGCCATCTGTATGAACATATAAATATCTACACCGCTATCTGTATAAACATGGAAATATCTACACCGCTACCTGTATAAACATGGAAATATCAGCACCGCTATCTGTATGAACATGGATATATCTACACCGCTATCTGTATGAACATGGATATATCTACACCGCTATCTGTATGAACATGGAAATATCTACACCGCTATCTGTATGAACATGGATATATCTTCACAGCCCTCTGGATGAACATGGAAATATCCACACCGCTATCTGTGAAAACATGCATACATCTTCACCGCTATCTGTATAAACATGGAAATATCTACACCGCTATCTGTATAAACATGGAAATATCTACACCGCTATCTGTATAAACATGGAAATATCTACACCGCTCCCTGTATAAACATGGAAATATCAGCACTGCTATCTGTATGCACATGGAAATATCTACACCGCTATCTGTGTAAACATGCATACACCTTCACCGCTATCTGTATAAACATGGAAATATCTACAACGCTATCTGTATGAACATGGAAATATCTACACCGCTGTCTGTTTGAACATGGAAATATCTAAACCGCTCTCTGCATGAAAATAGAAATATCTACACAGCTATCTGCATATACATGGAAATATCTTCAAAGCTATCTCTTTACACATGGAAATAACTACACCGCTGTCTCTATAAACACGGAAATATCTACACTGCCATCTGTATGAACATGGAAATATCTGCACCGCCATCTGTATAAACATATAAATATCTACACCGCCATCTGTATTTCGATGGAGATATGTACACCGCTATCTGTATAAACTTGGAAATATCTACACCGCTATCTGTATAAACATGGAAATACCTACACCGCTATCTGTATAAACATGGAAATACCTACACCGCTACCTGTATAAACATGGAAATGTCAGCACCGCTATCGGTATGAACATGGAAATATCTACACCGCTATCTCTATGAACATGGAAATATCTACACCGCTATCTGTATGAACATGGAAAAATCTACACCACTATCTGTAGGAACGTGGAAATATCTACACCGCTATCAGCATGAACATGGATATATCTATGCAGCCATCTGGATGAACATGGAAATATCTACACCGCTATCTGCATGAACATGGAAATATCTACACCGCTATCTGTGTAAACATGCATACATCTTCACCGCAATCTGTATAAGCATGGAAATATCAACACCGCTATCTGTATGAACGTGGAAATATCTACACCGCTATCTGTTTGAACATGGAAATATCTAAACCGCAATCAGCATGAAAATGGAAATATCTACACAGCTATCTGCATATACATGGAAATATCTACACATCTATCTCTTTACACATGTAAATAACTACACCGCTATCTGTATGCACATGGAAATGTCTGCACCGCCATCTGTATGAACATATAAATATCTACACCGCCATCTGTATTAAGATGGAGATATCTACACCGCTATCTGTATAAACATGGAAATATCAGCACGGCTATCTGTATGAATATGGAAATATCAGCCCCTCTATCTGTATGAACATGGAAGAATCTACACCGCTATCTCTATGAACATGGAAATATCTAAACCGCTATCTGCATGAAAATGGAAATATATACACAGCTATCTGCGTATACATGGAAATATCTACACAGCTATCTCTTTACACATGGAAATAACTACACCGCTATCTGTATGAACATGGAAATATCTTCCCCGCCATCTTTAGGAACATGGATATATCTACACAGCAATCTGGATGAACATGGAAATATCTACAGCGCTATCTGTATGAACATGGAAATATCTACACCGCTATCTGTGTAAACATGCATACATCTTCACCGCTATCTGTATAAACATGGAAATACCTACACTGTTATCTGTATGAACATGGAAATATCTACACCGCTATCTGTTTGAACATGGAAATATCTACACCGCTATCTGCATGAAAATGGAAATATCTACTCAGCGATCTCCATATACATGGAAATATCTACAAAGCTATCTCTTTACACGTGGAAATAAGTACAGCGCTATCTCTATAAACATGGAAATAGCTGCACCGCCATCTGTATGAACATGGAAATATCTGCACCGCCATCTGTATGAACATATAAATATCTACACCGCTATCTGTATAAACATGGAAATATCTACACCGCTACCTGTATAAACATGGAAATATCAGCACCGCTATCTGTATGAACATGGATATATCTACACCGCTATCTGTATGAACATGGATATATCTACACCGCTATCTGTATGAACATGGAAATATCTACACCGCTATCTGTATGAACATGGATATATCTACACAGCCCTCTGGATGAACATGGAAATATCCACACCGCTATCTGTGAAAACATGCATACATCTTCACCGCTATCTGTATAAACATGGAAATATCTACACCGCTATCTGTATGAACATGGAAATATCTACACCGCTATCTGTTTGAAGATGGAAATATATACATCGCTATCTGCATGAAAATGGAAATATCTACACAGCTCTCTGCATATAGATGGAAATATCTACACAGCAATCTCTTTACACATGGAAATAACTACACCGCTATTTGTATGGACATGGACATATCTACACCGCCATCTGTATGAACATGGAAATATCTGCACGGCCATCTGTATGAACACATAAATATCTACACCACCATCTGTATTAAGATGGAGATATCTACACCGCTATCTGAATAAACATGGAAATATCTAAACCGATATCTGTATGAACATGGAAATATCTACACTGCTATCTGTATGAACATGGAAATAGCTACACCGTTATCTGTATGAACATGGAAATATCTACACCGCTATCTGTATGAACCTGGATATATCTACACAGCCATCTGGATGAACATGGAAATATCTACACCGCTATCTGTGTAAACATGGAAATATCTACACTGCTATCTGTATGAATATGGAAATATCTGCACCGCTATCTGTATGAACATGGAAATATCTACACCGCTATCTGTACGAACATCAAATATCTACACCGCTATCTGCATATAGATGGAAATATCTACACTGCTATCTGCATATACATGGAAATATCTACACAGCTATCTCTTTACACATGGAAATAACTACACCGCTATCTGTATGAACATGGAAATATCTACACCGCCATCTGTATGAACATGGAAATATCTGCACCGCCATCTGTATGAACATATAAATATCTACACCGCCATCTGTATGAACATGGAAATATCTGCACCGCCATCTGTATGAACATATAAATATCTACACCGCCATCTGTATTAAGATGGAGATATCTACACCGCTATCTGTAGAAACATGGAAATATCTATACCGCTATCTGTATAAACATGGAAATATCTACACCGCTATCTATATAAACATGGAAATACCTATGCCGCTACCTGTATAAACATGGAAATATCAGCACCGCTATCTGTATGAAAATGGAAATATCTACACTGCTATCTGTATGAACATGGAAATATCTACACCGCTATCTGTACGAACATGGATATATCTACACAGCCCTCTGGATGAACATGGAAATATCCACACCGCTATCTTTGTAAACATGCATACATCTTCACCGCTATCTGTATAAACATGGAAATGTCTACACCGCTATCTCTATGAACATGGAAATATCTACACCGCTATCTGTTTGAAGATGGAATTATATACACCGCTATCTGCATGAAAATGGAAATATCTACACAGCTATCTGCATATAGATGGAAATATCTACACAGCTATCTCTTTACACATGGAAATAACTACACCGCTATCTGTATGAACATGGAAATATCTACACCGCCATCTGTATGAAGATGGAAATATCGGCACCGCCATCTGTATGAACATATAAATATCTACACCGCCATCTCTATTAAGATGGAGATATCTACACCGCTATCTGAATAAACATGGTAATATCTACACCGCTATCTGTATAAACATGGAAATATCTACACCGCTACCTGTATAAACATGGAAATATCAGCACCGCTATCTGTATGTACCTGGAAATATCTACACCACTATCTGTATGAACATGGAAATATCTACAAAGCTATCTGAATGAACATGGAAATATCTACACCGCTATCTGTTTGAACATGTAAATATCTACACCGCTATCAGCAGGAAAATGGAAATATCGGCAAAGCTATCTGCATATACATGGAAATATCTACACAGCTATCTCTTTACACATGGAAATAACTACACCGCTATATCTATAAACATGGAAATATCTACACCACCATCTGTATGAACATGGAAATATCTGCACCGCCATCTGTTTGAACATATAAATATCTTCACCGCCATCTGTATTAAGAAGGAAATATCTAAACCGCTATCTGTATAAACACGGAAATATCAGCACCGCTATCTGTATAAACATGGAAATATCTACACCGCTATCTGTATGAACATGGAAATATCTGCACCGCTATCTGTATGAAAATGGAAATATCTACACCGCTATCTGTTTGAACATGGAAATATCTACACAGCTATCTCTTTACACATGGAAATAACTGCACCGCTATCTGTATGAACATGGAAATATCTACACCGCCATCTGTATGAACATGGAAATATCTGCACCGCCATCTGAATGAACATATAAATATCTACACCGCCATCTGTATTAAGATAGAGATATCTACACCGCTATCTGTATAAACATGGAAATATCAACACCGCTACTTGTATAAACATGGAAATATCTACACCCCTATCTGTATAAACATGGAAATATCTACACCGCTACCTGTATAAACATGGAAATATCAGCACCGCTATCTGTATGAACATGGAAATATCTACACCGCTATCTGTATGAACATGGAAATATCTACACCGCTATCTGTATGATCATGGATATAGGTACACAGCCCTCTGGATGAACATGGAAATCTCTACACCACTATTTGTGTAAACATGCATACATCTTCACCGCTTTCTGTATAAACATGGAAATATCTACACCGCTATCTCTATGAACATGGAAAAATCTACCCCGCTATCTGTTTGAAGATGGAAATATATACACAGCTATCTGCATGAAAATGGAAATATCTACACAGCTATCTGCATATAGATGGAAATATCTACACAGCTATCTCTTTACACATTGAAATATCTACACCGCTATCTGAAAGAACATAGAAATATCAGCACCGCTATCTGTATGAACATGGAAATACCTACACCGCTATCTGTATGAACATGGAAATATCTACACTGCTATCTGTATGAACATGGATATATCTACACAGCCCTCTGGATGAACATGGAAATATCCACACCGCTATCTGTGTAAACATGCATACATCTTCACCGCTACCTGTATAAACATGGAAATATCTACACCGCTATCTGTATGAACATGGAAATATCTACACCGCTGTTTGAAGATGGAAATATATACATCGCTATCTGCATGAAAATGGAAATATCTACACAGCTATCTGCATATAGATGGAAATATCTACACAGCAATCTCTTTACACATGGAAATAACTACACCGCTATCTGTATGAACATGGACATATCTACACCGCCATCTGTATGCACATGGAAATATCTGCACGGCCATCTGTATGAACATATAAACATCTACACAGCCATCTGTATTAAGATGGAGATATCTACACCGCTATCTGAATAAACATGGAAATATCTACACCGCTATCTGTATGAACATGGAAATATCTACACCGCTATCTGTATGAACATGGAAATAGCTACACCGTTATCTGTATGAACCTGGAAATAGCTACACCGCTATCTGTATGAACATGGAAATATCTACACCGCTATCTGTATGAACATGGATATATCTACACAGCCATCTGGATGAACATGGAAATATCTACACCGCTATCTGTATGAACATGGAAATATCTACACCGCTATCTGTATGAACATGGATATATCTACACAGCCATCTGGATGAACATGGAAATATCTACACCGCTATCTGTGTAAACATGCATACATCTTCACCGCTATCTGTATAAACATGGAAATATCTACACTGCTATCTGTATGAACATGGAAATATCTGCACCGCTATCTGTATGAACATGGAAATATCTACACCGCCATCTGTTTGAACATGGAAATATCTACACCGCTATCTGCATGAAAATGGAAATATCTACACTGCTATCTGCATATACATGAAAATATCTACACAGCTATCTCTTTACACATGGAAATAACTACACCGCTATCTGTATGAACATGGAAATATCTACACCGCCATCTGTATGAACATGGAAATATCTGCACCGCCATCTGTATGAACATATAAATATCTACACCGCCATCTGTATTAAGATGGAGATATCTACACCGTATCTGTATAAACATGGAAATATCTACACCGCTATCTGTCTAAACATGGAAATATCTACACCGCTATCTGTATAAACATGGGAATATCTACACCGCTACCTGTATAAACATGGAAATATCAGCACCGCTATCTGTATGAACATGGAAATATCTACACTGCTATCTGTATGAACATGGAAATATCTACACCGCTATCTGTATGAACATGGATATACCTAAACAGCCCTCTGGATGAACATGGAAATATCCACACCGCTATCTGTGTAAACATGCATACATCTTCACCGCTATCTGTATAAACATGGAAATATCTACACCGCTATCTGTATGAACATGGAAATATCTACACCGCTATCTGTTTGAAGATGGAAATATATACATCGCTATCTGCATGAAAATGGAAATATCTACACAGCTATCTGCATATAGATGGAAATATCTACACAGCAATCTCTTTACACATGGAAATAACTACACCGCTATCTGTATGAACATGGAAATATCTACACCGCTATGTGTATGAACATGGATATATCTACAAAGCCATCTGGATGAACATGGAAATATCTACACCGCTATCTGTGTAAACATGCATACATCTTCACCGCTATGTGTATAAACATGGAAATATCTACACTACTATCTGTATGAACATGGAAATATCTGCACCGCTATCTGTATGAACATGGAAATATCTACACCGCTATCTGTTTGAACATGGAAATATCTACACCGCTATCTGCATGAAAATGGAAATATCTACACTACTATCTGCATATACATGGAAATATCTACACAGCTATCTCTTTACACATGGAAATAACTACACCGCTATCTGTATGAACATGGAAATACCTACACCGCCATCTGTATGAACATGGAAATATCTGCACCGCCATCTGTATGAACATATAAATATCTACACCGCCATCTATATTAAGATGGAGATATCTACACCGCTATCTGTATAAACATGGAAATATCTACACCGCTATCTGTATAAACATGGAAATATCTACACCGCTATCTGTATAAACATGGTGATATCTACACCGCTACCTGTATAAACATGGAAATATCAGCACTGCTGTCTGTATGAACATGGAAATATCTACACTGCTATCTGTATGAACAAGGAAATATCTACACCGCTAGCTGTATGAACATGGATATATTTACACAGCCCTCTGGATGAACATGGAAATATCCACACCGCTATCTGTGTAAACGTGCATACATCTTCACCGCTATCTGTAAAAACATGGAAATACCTACACCGCTATCTCTATGAACATGGAAATATCTACACCGCTATCTGTTTGAAGATGGAAATATATACACGGCTATCTGCATGAAAATGGAAATATCTACACAGCTATCTGCATATAGATGGAAATATCTACACAGCTATCTGCATATAGATGGAAATATCTACACAGCTATCTCTTTACACATGGAAATAACTACACCGCTATCTGTATGAACATGGAAATATCTACGCCGCCATCTGTATGAACATGGAAATATCTGGACCGCCATCTGTATGAACATATAAATATCTACACCGCCATCTGTATTAAGATGGAGATATCTACACCGCTATCTGTATAAACATGGAAATATCAACACCGCTATCTGTATAAACATGGAAATATCTACACCGCTATCTGTATAAACATGGACATATCTACACCGCTAACTGTATAAACATGGAAATATCAGCACCACTATCTGTATGAACATGGAAATATCTACACCGCTATCTGTATGAACATGGAAATATCTACACCGCTATCTGTATGAACATGGATATACGTACACAGCCCTCTGGATGAACATGGAAATCTCTACACCGCTATCTGTGTAAACATGCATACATCTTCACCGCTATCTGTATAAACATGGAAATATCTACACCGCTATCTCTATGAACATGGAAATATCTACACCGCTATCTGTTTGAAGATGGAAATATATACACAGCTATCTGCATGAAAATGGAAATATCTACACAGCTATCTGCATATAGATGGAAATATCTACACAGCTATCTCTTTACACATTGAAATATCTACACCGCTATCTGAATGAACATGGAAATATCAGCACCACTATCTGTATGAACATGGAAATACCTACACGGCTATCTGTATGAACATGGAAATATCTACACCGCTATCTGTATGAACATGGAAATATCTACACCGCTATCTGAATGAACATGGATATATCTACACAGCCCTCTGGATGAACATGGAAATATCCACACCGCAACTGTGTAAACATGCATACATCTTCACCGTTATCTGTATAAACATGGAAATAACCACACCGCTATCTGTATGAACATGGAAATATCTTAACCGCCATCTGTATGAACATGGATAAATCTACACAGCCATCTGGATGAACATGGAAATATCTAAACCGCTATCTGTATAAACATGGAAATATCTACACCCCTATCTGTGTAAACATGCATACATCTTCACCGCTACCTGTATAAACATGGAAATATCGACACTGCTATCTGTATGAACATGGAAATATCTACACCGCTATCTGTTTGAACATGAAAATATCTGCACCGCTATCTGCATGAAAATGGAAATATCTACACAGCGATCTGCATATACATGGAAATATCTAAAAAGCTATCTCTTTACACATGGAAATAAGTACAGCGCTATCTCTATAAACATGGAAAAAGCTACACCGCCATCTGTATGAACATGGAAATATCTGCACCGCCATCTGTATGAACATTTAAATATCTACACCGCCATCTATATTAAGATGGAGATATCTACACCGCTATCTGTATAACCCTGGAAATATCTACACCGCTATCTGTATAAACATGGAAATATCTACACCGCTACCTGTATAAACATGGAAATATCAGCACCGCTATCTGTATGACCATGGAAATATCTACACCGCTATCTCTATGAACATGGAAATATCTACACCGCTATCTGTATGAACATGGAAATATCTACACCGCTATCTGTATGAACATGGGAATATCTACACCGCTTTCTGTATGAACATTGATATATCTACACAGCCTTCTGGATGAACAAGGAAATATCCACACCGCTATCTGTGTAAACATGCATACATCTTCACCGCTATCTGTAGAAACATGGAAATATCTACACCGCTATCTGTATGAACATGGAAATATCTACACCGCTATCTGTTTGAAGATGGAAATATATACACCGCTAGCTGCATGAAAATGGAAATATCTACACAGCTATCTGAATATACATGGAAATATCTACACAGCTATCTCTTTACACATGGAAATAACTACACCACTATCTGTATGAACATGGAAATATCTACAACGCTATCTGTATGAACATGGAAATATCTACACCGCCATCTGTATGAACATGGAAATATCTGCACCGCCATCTGTATGAACATATAAATATCTACACCGCCATCTGTATTAAGAAGGAAATATCTAAACTGCTATCTGTATAAACATGGAAATATCTACACCGCTGTCTGTATGAACATGGAAATATCTACAACGCTATCTGTATGAACATGGAAATATCTACACCGCCATCTGTATGAACATGGAAATATCTGCAGCGCCATCTGTATGAACATATAAATATCTACACCGCCATCTGTATTAAGAAGGAAATATCTAAACTGCTATCTGTATAAACATGGAAATATCTACACCGCTATCTGTATGAACATGGAAATATCTACACCGCTATCTGTATCAACATGGAAATATCTACACCGCTATCTGTATGAACATGGAAATAGCTACACCGCTATCTGAATGAACATTGAAATATCTACACCGCTATCTGTATGAACATGGATATATCTACACAGCCATCTGGATGAACATGGAAATATCTACACCGCTATCTGTATGAACATGGAAATATCTACACCACTCTCTGTATGAACATGGATATATCTTCACAGCCATCTGGATGAACATGGAAATATCTACACCGCTATCTGTGTAAACATGCATAGAACTTCACCGCTATGTGTATAAACATGGAAATATCTACACCGCTATCTGTATGAACATGGAAACATCTACACCGCTATCTGTATGAACATGGAAATATCTACACCGCTATCTGTTTGAACATGGAAATATCTACACCGCTATCTGCATGAATATGGTAATATCTACAATGCTATCTGCATATACATTTAAATATCTACACAGCCATCTCTTTACACATGGAAATAACTACACCGCTATCTGTATGAACATGGAAATATCTACACCGCCATCTGTATGAACATGGAAATATCTGCACCGCCATCTGTATGAACATATAAATATCTACACCGCCATCTGTATTAAGATGGAGATATCTACACTGCTATCTGTATAAACATGGAAATATCTACACCGCCATCTGTACGAACATATAAATATCTACACCGCCATCTGTATTAAGAAGGAGATATCTAAACCGCTATCTGTATAAACATGGAAATATCTACACCGCTGCCTGTATGAACATGGAAATATCAGCACCGCTATCTGTATGAACATGGAAATATCTACACCGCTATCTGTATGAACATGGAAATAGCTTCACCGCTATCTGTATGAACATGGAAATAGCTACACCGCTATCTGTATGAACATGGATATATCTACAGAGCCATCTGGATGAACATGGAAATATCTACACAGCTATCAGTATGAACATGGAAATATATACACCGCTATCTGTGTAAACATGCATACATCTTCACCGCTATCTGTATAAACATGGAAATATCTACACCGCTATCTGTACGAACATGGAAATATCTACACAGCTATATGTATGAACATGGAAATAGCTACACCGCTATCTGTATGAACATGGAAATATCTACACCACTATCTGTATGAACATGGAAATATCTACACCGCTATCTGTATGAACATGGATATATCTACACAGCCATCGGGATGAACATGGGAATATCTACACCGCAATCTGTATGAACATGGAAATATCTACACCGCTATCTGGGTAAACATGCATACATCTTCACCGCTATCTGTATAAACATGGAAATATCTACACCGCTATCTGTATGAACATGGAAATAGCTACACCGCTATCTGTATGAACATGGAAATATCTACACCGCTATCTGTATGAACATGGATATATCTACACTGCCATCTGGATGAACATGGAAATATCTACACTGCTATCTGTGTAAACATGCATACATCTTCACCGCTATCTGTATAAACATGGAAATATCTACACCGCTATCTGTATGAACATGGAAATATCTACACCGCTATCTGTATGAACATGGAAATATCTACACCGCTATCTGTTTGAACATGGAAATATCTACACCGCTATCTGTATGAAGATGGAAATATCTACAACGCTATCTGTGTAAACATGCATACATCTTCACCGCTATCTATATAAACATGGAAATATCTACACTGCTTTCTGTATGAACGTGGAAATATCTACACCGCTATCTGTTTGAACATGGAAATATCTACACCGCTATCTGCATGAAAATGGAAATATCTACACAGCGATCTGCATATACATGGAAATATCTACAAAGCTATCTCTTTACACATGGAAATAACTACAGCGCTATCTCTATAAACATACAAATATCTACACCGCCATCTGTATGAACACGGAAATATCTGCACCGCCATCTGTATGAACATATAAATATCTACTCCGCCATCTTAAATTAAGATGGAAATATCTACACCGCTATGTGTGTAAACATGCTTACAACTTCACCGCTATCTGTATAAACATGGAAATATCTACACCGCTATCTTTATGAACATGGAAATATCTACACCGCTATCTGTATGAACATTTAAATATCTACACCGCTATCTGTTTGAACATGGAAATATCTACACCACTATCTGCATGAAAATGGAAATATCTACACTGCTATCTGCATATACATTTAAATATGTACACTGCTATCTCTTTACACATGGAAATAACTACACCGTTACCTGTATGAACATGGAAATATCTACACCGCCATCTGTATGAACATGGAAATATCTGCACCGCCATCTGTATGAAAATATAAATATCTACACCGCAATCTGTATTAAGATAGAGATATCTCCACTGCTATCTGTATAAACATGGAAATATCTATACCACTACCTGTATAAACATGGAAATATCAGCACCGCTATTTGTATGAACATGGAAATATCTTCACCGCTATCTGTATGAACATGGAAATATCTACACCGCTATCTGTATGAACATGGAAATATCTACACCGCTATCTGTATGAACATGGAAATATCTACACCACCATCTGTTTGAACATGGAAATATCTACACCGCTGTCTGCATGAAAATGGAAATATCTACACAGCTATCTGCATATACATGGAAATATCTACACAGCTATCTCTTTACACATGGAAATAACTACACCGCTATCTCTATAAACATGGAAATATCTACACCGCCATCTGTATGAACATGGAAATATCTGCACCGCCATCTGTATGAACATATAAATATCTACACCGCCATCTGTATTAAGATGGAGATATCTACACCGCTATCTGAATAAACATGGAAATATCTACACCGCTATCTGTATAAACATGGAAATACCTACACCGCAATCTGTATGAACATGGAAATATCTACACCGCTGCCTGTATAAACATGGAAATATCAGCACTGCTATCTGTATGAACATGGAAATATCTACACCGCTATCTGTATGAACATGGAAATATCTACACCGCTATCTGCATGAACATGGAAATAGCTACACCGCTATCTGTATGAACATGGAAATATCTACACAGCCATCTGGATGAACATGGAAATATCTACTCCGCTATCTGTGTAAACATGGATAGATATTCACCGCCTTCTGTATAAACATGGAAATATCTACACCGCTATCTCTATGAACATGGAAATATCTACACCGCTATCTGTTTGAACATGGAAATATCTACTCCGCTATCTGCATGAAAATGGAAATATCTACACTGCTATCTGCATATACATGGAAATATCTACACAGCTATCTCTTTACACAAGGTAATAACTACACCGCTATCTGTATGAACATGGAAATATCTACACCGCCATCTGTATGAACATGGAAATATCTGCACCGCCATCTGTATGAACATATAAATATCTACACCGCCATCTGTGTTAAGATGGAGATATCTCCACTGCTATCAGTATAAACATGGAAATATCTACACCGCTATCTGTATAAACATCGAAATATCTACACCGCTATCTGTATAAACATGGAAATATCTACACCACTACCTGTATAAACATGGAACTATCAGCACCGCTGTCTGTATGAACATGGAAATATCTACACCGCTATCTGTATGAACATGGAAATATCTACACCGCTATCTGTATGAACATGGAAATATCTACACCGCTATCTGTATGAAAATGGAAATAGCTACACCGCTATCTGTATGAACATGGAAATACCTACACCGCTATCTGTATGAACATGGATATATCTACACAGCCATCTGGATGAACATGGAAATATCTACACCGCTATCTGTATGAACATGGAA
Source organism: Gorilla gorilla gorilla (assembly GCF_029281585.2). Classification (NCBI taxonomy): domain Eukaryota; kingdom Metazoa; phylum Chordata; class Mammalia; order Primates; family Hominidae; genus Gorilla; species Gorilla gorilla. Next base: position 1,595,764 of record NC_086017.1, read on the forward strand.
ATATCTACACCTCTATCTGTATGAACATGGATATATCTACACAGCCATCTGGATGAACATGGAAATATCTACACCGCTATATGTGTAAACATGCATACATCTTCACCACTATCTGTATAAACATGGAAATATCTGCACCGCTATCGGTATGAACATGGAAATATCTACACCGCTATCTGTATGAACATGGAAATACCTACACCGCTATCTGTTTGGACATGGAAATATCTACACCGCTATCTGCATGAAAATGGAAATATCTTCACTGCTATCTGCATATACATTTAAATATCTACACAGCTATCTCTTTACACATGGAAATAACTACACCACTATCTGTATGAACATGGAAATAACTACACCGCCATCTGTATGAACATGGAAATATCTGCACCGCCATCTGTATGAACATATAAATATCTACACAGCCATCTGTATTAAGATGGAGATATCTACACTGCTATCTGTATAAACATGGAAATATCTACACCGCCATCTGTATGAACATATAAATACACCGCCATCTGTATTAAGAAGGAAATATCTAAACCGCTATCTGTATAAACATGGAAATATCTACACCGCTGCCTGTATAAACATGGAAATATCAGCACCGCTATCTGTATGAACATGGAAATATCTACACCGCTATCTGTTTGAACATGGAAATATCTACACCGCTATCTGCATGAAAATGGAAATATCTTCAAAGCTATCTGCATATACATGGAAATATCTACACAGCTATCTCTTTACACATGGAAATAACTACACCGCTATATCTATAAATATGGAAATATCAACACCGCCATCTTTATGAACATGGAAATATCTGCACCGCCATCTGTATGAACATATAAATATCTACACCGCCATCTGTATTAAGAAGGAAATATCTAAACCGCTATCTGTATAAACATGGAAAAATCTACACCGCCATCTGCATGAACATGGAAATATCTACACCGCCATCTGTATGAACATGGAAATATCTGCACCGCCATCTGTATGAACATATAAATAGCTACACCGCCATCTGTATTAAGATGGAGATATGTACACCGCTATCTGTATAAACATGGAAATATCTACACCGCTATCTGTGTAAACATGGAAATATCTACACCGCTATCTGTATAAACATGGAAATATCTACACCGCTACCTGTATAAACATGGAAATATCAGCACCGCTATCTGTATGAACATGGAAATATCTACACCGCTATCTGTATGAACATGGAAATATCTACACCGCTATCTGTATGAACATGGATATTTCTACACAGCCCTCTGGATGAACATGGAAATATCCACACCGCTATCTGTGTAAACATGCATACATCTTCACCGCTATCTGTATAAACATGGAAATATCTACACCGCTATCCTTATGAATATGGAAATATCTACACCGCTATCTGTTTGAAGATGGAAATATATACACCGCAATCTGCATGAAAATGGATATATCTACACAGCTATCTGCATATAGATGGAAATATCTACACAGATATCTCTTTACACATGGAAATAACTACACCGCTATCTCTATAAACATGGAAATATCTACACCGCCATCTGTATGAACATGGAAATATCTGCACCGCCATCTGTATGAACATATAAATATCTTCACCGCCATCTGTATTAAGATGGAGATATCTACACCGCTATCTGCATAAACATGGAAATATCAACACCGCTATCTGTATAAACATGGAAATATCTACACCGCTATCTGTATAAACATGGAAATATCTACACCGCTACCTGTATAAACATGGAAATATCTACACCGCTATCTCTATGAACATGGAAATATCTACACCGCTATCTGTTTGAAGATGGAAATATATACACAGCTATCTGCATGAAAATGGAAATATCTACACAGCTATCTGCATATAGATGGAAATATCTACACAGCTATCTCTTTACACATTGAAATATCTACACCGCTATCTGAATGAACATGGAAATATCAGCACCGCTATCTGTATGAACATGGAAATACCTACACCGCTATCTGTATGAACACGGAAATATCTACACCGCTATCTGTATGAACATGGATATATCTACACAGCCCTCTGGATGAACACGGAAATATCCACACCGCTATCTGTGTAAACATGCATACATCTTCACCACTATCTGTATAAACATGGAAATATCTGCACCGCTATCGGTATGAACATGGAAATATCTACACCGCTATCTGTATGAACATGGAAATACCTACACCGCTATCTGTTTGGACATGGAAATATCTACACCGCTATCTGCATGAAAATGGAAATATCTTCACTGCTATCTGCATATACATTTAAATATCTACACAGCTATCTCTTTACACATGGAAATAACTACACCACTATCTGTATGAACATGGAAATAACTACACCGCCATCTGTATGAACATGGAAATATCTGCACCGCCATCTGTATGAACATATAAATATCTACACAGCCATCTGTATTAAGATGGAGATATCTACACTGCTATCTGTATAAACATGGAAATATCTACACCGCCATCTGTATGAACATATAAATACACCGCCATCTGTATTAAGAAGGAAATATCTAAACCGCTATCTGTATAAACATGGAAATATCTACACCGCTGCCTGTATAAACATGGAAATATCAGCACCGCTATCTGTATGAACATGGAAATATCTACACCGCTATCTGTTTGAACATGGAAATATCTACACCGCTATCTGCATGAAAATGGAAATATCTTCAAAGCTATCTGCATATACATGGAAATATCTACACAGCTATCTCTTTACACATGGAAATAACTACACCGCTATATCTATAAATATGGAAATATCAACACCGCCATCTTTATGAACATGGAAATATCTGCACCGCCATCTGTATGAACATATAAATATCTACACCGCCATCTGTATTAAGAAGGAAATATCTAAACCGCTATCTGTATAAACATGGAAAAATCTACACCGCCATCTGTATGAACATGGAAATATCTACACCGCCATCTGTATGAACATGGAAATATCTGCACCGCCATCTGTATGAACATATAAATAGCTACACCGCCATCTGTATTAAGATGGAGATATGTACACCGCTATCTGTATAAACATGGAGATATCTACACCGCTATCTGTGTAAACATGGAAATATCTACACCGCTATCTGTATAAACATGGAAATATCTACACCGCTACCTGTATAAACATGGAAATATCAGCACCGCTATCTGTATGAACATGGAAATATCTACACCGCTATCTGTATGAACATGGAAATATCTACACCGCTATCTGTATGAACATGGATATTTCTACACAGCCCTCTGGATGAACATGGAAATATCCACACCGCTATCTGTGTAAACATGCATACATCTTCACCGCTATCTGTATAAACATGGAAATATCTACACCGCTATCCTTATGAGTATGGAAATATCTACACCGCTATCTGTTTGAAGATGGAAATATATACACCGCTATCTGCATGAAAATGGATATATCTACACAGCTATCTGCATATAGATGGAAATATCTACACAGATATCTCTTTACACATGGAAATAACTACACCGCTATCTCTATAAACATGGAAATATCTACACCGCCATCTGTATGAACATGGAAATATCTGCACCGCCATCTGTATGAACATATAAATATCTACACCGCCATCTGTATTAAGATGGAGATATCTACACCGCTATCTGCATAAACATGGAAATATCAACACCGCTATCTGTATAAACATGGAAATATCTACACCGCTATCTGTATAAACATGGAAATATCTACACCGCTACCTGTATAAACATGGAAATATCTACACCGCTATCTCTATGAACATGGAAATATCTACACCGCTATCTGTTTGAAGATGGAAATATATACACAGCTATCTGCATGAAAATGGAAATATCTACACAGCTATCTGCATATAGATGGAAATATCTACACAGCTATCTCTTTACACATTGAAATATCTACACCGCTATCTGAATGAACATGGAAATATCAGCACCGCTATCTGTATGAACATGGAAATACCTACACCGCTATCTGTATGAACACGGAAATATCTACACCGCTATCTGTATGAACATGGATATATCTACACAGCCCTCTGGATGAACACGGAAATATCCACACCGCTATCTGTGTAAACATGCATACATCTTCACCGCTATCTGTATAAACATGGAAATATCTACACCGCTATCTTTATGAACATGGAAATATCTACACCGCTATCTGTTTGAAGATGGAAATATATACATCGCTATCTGCATGAAAATGGAAATATCTACACAGCTATCTGCATATAGATGGAAATATCTACACAGCAATCTCTTTACACATGGAAATAACTACACCGCTATCTGTATGAACATGGAAATATATACACCGCTATGTGTATGAACATGGATATATCTACACAGCCATCTGGATGAACATGGAAATATCTACACCGCTATCTGTGTAAACATGCATACATCTTCACCGCTATGTGTATAAACATGGAAATATCTACACTGCTATCTGTATTAACATGGAAATATCTGCACCGCTATCTGTATGAACATGGAAATATCTACACCGCTATCTGTTTGAACGTGGAAATATCTACACCGCTATCTGCATGAAAATGGAAATATCTACACTGCTATCTGCATATACATGGAAATATCTACACAGCTATCTCTTTACACATGGAAATAACTACACCGCTATCTGTATGAACATGGAAATATCTACACCGCCATCTGTATGAACATGGAAATATCTGCACCGCCATCTGTATGAACATATAAATATCTACACCGCCATCTGTATTAAGATGGAGATATCTACACCGCTATCTGTATAAACATGGAAATATCTACACCGCTATCTGTATAAACATGGAAATATCTACACCGCTATCTGTATAAACATGGAGATATCTACACCGCTACCTGTATAAACATGGAAATATCAGCACCGCTGTCTGTATGAACATGGAAATATCTACACTGCTATCTGTATGAACATGGAAATATCTACACCGCTATCTGTATGAACATGGATATATCTACACAGCCCTCTGGATGAACATGGAAATATCCACACCGCTATCTGTGTAAACGTGCATACATCTTCACCGCTATCTGTAAAAACATGGAAATACCTACACCGGTATCTCTATGAACATGGAAATATCTACACCGCTATCTGTTTGAAGATGGAAATATATACACCGCTATCTGCATGAAAATGGAAATATCTACACAGCTATCTGCATATAGATGGAAATATCTACACAGCTATCTCTTTACACATGGAAATAACTACACCGCTATCTGTATGAACATGGAAATATCTACACCGCCATCTGCATGAACATGGAAATATCTGCAAAGCCATCTGTATGAACATATAAATATCTACACCGCCATCTCTATTAAGATGGAGATATCTACACCGCTATCTGAATAAACATGGAAATATCTACACTGCTATCTGTATAAACATGGAAATATCTACACCGCTATCTGTATAAACATGGAAATATCTACACCGCTACCTGTATAAACATGGAAATATCAGCACCGCTATCTGTATGAACCTGGAAATATCTACACCGCAATCTGTATGAACATGGAAATATCTACACCGCTATCTGCATGAACATGGAAATATCTACAAAGCTATCTGAATGAACATGGAAATATCTACACCGCTATCTGTTTGAACATGTAAATATCTACACCGCTATCTGCATGAAAATGGAAATATCTACAAAGCTATCTGCATATACATGGAAATATCTACACAGCTATCTCTTTACACATGGAAATAACTACACCGCTATATCTATAAACATGGAAATATCTACACTACCATCTGTATGAACATGGAAATATCTGCACCGCCATCTGTTTGAACATATAAATATCTACACCGCCTTCTGTATTAGGAAGGAAATATCTAAACCGCAATCTGTATAAACACGGAAATATCAGCACCGCACTCTGTATGAAAATGGAAATATCTACACCGCTATCTGTATTAACATGGAAATATCTACACCGCTACCTGTATAAACATGGAAATATCAGCACCGCTATCTGTATGAACATGGAAATATCTACACCGCTATCTGTATGAACATGGATATATCTACACCGCTATCTGTATGAACATGGATATACGTACACAGCCCTCTGGATGAACATGGAAATCTCTACACCGCTATCTGTGTAAACATGCATACATCTTCACCGCTATCTGTATAAACATGGAAATATCTACACCGCTATCTCTATGAACATGGAAATATCTACACCGCTATTTGTTTGAAGATGGAAATATATACACAGCTATCTGCATGAAAATGGAAATATCTACACAGCTATCTGCATATAGATGGAAATATCTACACAGCTATCTCTTTACACATTGAAATATCTACACCGCTATCTGAATGAACATGGAAATATCAGCACCGATATGTGTATGAACATGGAGATACCTACACCGCTATCTGTATGAACATGGAAATATCTACACCGCTATCTGTATGAACATGGAAATATCTACACCGCTATCTGTATGAACATGGATATATCTACACAGCCCTCTGGATGAACATGGAAATATCCACACCGCTATCTGTGTAAACATGCATACATCTTCACCGCTATCTGTATAAACATGGAAATATCTACACCGCTATCTCTATGAACATGGAAATATCTACACCGCTATCTGTATGAACATGGAAATATCTACACCGCTATCTGTGTAAACATGCATACATCTTCACCGCTATCTGCATGAAAATGGAAATATCTACACAGCGATCTGCATATACATGGAAATATCTACAAAGCTATCTCTTTACACGTGGAAATAAGTACAGCGCTATCTCTATAAACATGGAAATAGCTACACTGCCATCTGTATGAACATGGAAATATCTGCATCGCCATCTGTATGAACATATAAATATCTACACCGCCATCTATATTAAAATGGAGATATCTACACCGCCATCTGTATTAAGATGGAGATATCTACACCGCTATCTGAATAAACATGGAAATATCTACACCGCTATCTGTATAAACATGGAAATATCAACACCACTACCTGTATGAACATGGTAATATCTACACCGCTATCTGTATGAACATGGATATATCTACACAGCCATCTGGATGAACACGGAAATATCTACACTGCTATCTGTACGAACATGGAAATATCTACACCACTATCTGTGTAAATATGCATACATCTTCACCGCAATCTGTATAAACATGGAAATATCTACACCGCTATCTGTATGAACATGGAAATATCTACACCGCTATCTGTTTGAACATGGAAATATCTACACCGCTATCTGCATGAAAATGGAAATATCTACACAGCAATCTGCATATACATGGAAATATCTACACAGCTATCTCTTTACACATGGAAATAACTCCACCGCTATCTGTATGAACATGGAAATATCTTCACCGCCATCTGTATGAACATGGAAATATGTGCACCGACATCTGTATGAACATATACATATCTACACGGCCATCTGTATTAAGATGGAGATATCTACACCGATATCTGTATAAACATGGAAATATCTACACCGCTATCTGTATAAACATGGCAATATCTACACCGCTATCTGTATAAACATGGAAATATCTACACCGCTACCTGTATAAACATGGAAATATCAGCACCGCTGTCTGTATGAACATGGAAATATCAGCCCCTCTATCTGTATGAACATGGAGACATCTACACCGCTATCTGTATGAACATGGAAATATGTACACAGCTATCTGAATGAACATGGAAATAACTTCACCGCCATCTGTATGAACATGGATATATCTACACAGCCATCTGGATGAACATGGATATATCTACACAGCCCTCTGGATGAACATGGAAATATCCACACTGCTATCTGTGTAAACATGCATACATCTTCACCGCTATCTGTATAAACATGGAAATATCTACACCGCTATCTGTATGAACATGGAAATATCTACACCGCTATCTGCTTGAAGATGGAAATATATACACCGCTATCTGCATGAAAATGGAAATATCCACACAGCTATCTGCATGAAAATGGAAATATCTACACAGCAATCTGCATATACATGGAAATATCTACACAGCTATCTCTTTACATGTAAATAACTACACCGCTATCTGTATGAACATGGAAATATCTGCACCGCCATCTGTATGAACATATAAATATCTACACTGCCATCTGTATTAAGATGGAGATATCTACACCGCTATCTGAATAAACATGGAAATATCTACACCGCTATCTGTATAAACATGGAAATATCAGCACCGCTATCTGTATGAACATGGAAATATCAGCCCCTCAATCTGTATGAACATGGAGATATCTACACCGCCATCTGTATGAACATGGATATATCTACACAGCCATCTGGAGGAACATGGAAATATCTACACCGCTATCTGAATGAACATGGAGATATCTACACCGCTATCTGTATGAACATGGATATATCTACACAACCATCTGGATGAACATGGAAATATCTACACCGCTATCTGTGTTAACATGTATACATCTTCACCGCTATCTGTATAAACATGGAAATATCTACACCGCTATCTGTATGAACGTGGAAATATCTGCACCGCTATCTGTATGAACATGGACATATCTACACCGCTATCTGTTTGAACATGGAAATATCTACACAGCTATCTCTTTACATATGGAAATAACTACACCGCTATCTGTATGAACATGGACATATCTACACCGCCATCTGTATGAACATGGAAATATCTGCACCGCCATCTGTATGATCATATTAATATCTACACCGCCATCTGTATTAAGATGGAGATATCTACACCGCTATCTGTATAAACATGGAAATATCAACACCGCTATCTGTATAAACATGGAAATAACTACACCGCTATATCTATAAACATGGAAATATCTACACCGCCTTCTGTATGAACATGGAAATATCTGCACCGCCATCTGTATGAACATATAAATATCTACACCGCCATCTGTATTAAGATGGAGATATCTACACTTCTATCTGTATAAACATGGAAATATCTACACCGCCATCTGTACGAACATATAAATATCTACACCGCCATCTGTATTAAGGAGATATCTAAACCGCTATCTGTATAAACATGGAAATATCTACACCGCTGCCTGTATGAACATGGAAATATCAGCACCGCTATCTGTATGAACATGGAAATATCTACACCGCTATCTGTATGAACATGGAAATATCTACACCGCTATCTGTTTGAACATGGAAATATCTACACCGCTGTCTGCATGAAAATGGAAATATCTACACAGCTATCTGCATATACATGGAAATATCTACACAGCTATCTCTTTACACATGGAAATAACTACACCGCTATCTCTATAAACATGGAAATATCTACTCCGCCATCTGTATGAACATGGAAATATCTGCACCGCCATCTGTATGAACATATAAATATCTACACCGCCATCTGTATTAAGATGGAGATATCTACACCGCAATCTGAATAAACATGGAAATATCTACACCGCTATCTGTATAAACATGGAAATACCTATACCGCTATCTGTATGAACATGGAAATATCTACACCGCTGCCTGTATAAACATGGAAATATCAGCACTGCTTTCTGTATGAACATGGAAATATCTACACCGCTATCTGTATGAACATGGAAATATCTACACCGCTATCTGCATGAACATGGAAATAGCTACACCGCTATCTGTATGAACATGGAAAAATCTACACAGCCATCTGGATGAACATGGAAATATCTACTCCGCTATCTGTGTAAACATGGATAGATATTCACCGCCTTCTGTATAAACATGGAAATATCTACACCGCTATCTGTATGAACATGGAAATATCTACACCGCTATCTGAACATGGAAATATCTACTCCGCTATCTGCATGAAAATGGAAATATCTACACTGCTATCTGCATATACATGGAAATATCTACACAGCTATCTCTTTACACATGGAAATAACTACACCGCTATCTGTATGAACATGGAAATATCTACACCGCCATCTGTATGAACATGGAAATATCTGCACCGCCATCTGTATGAACATATAAATATCTACACCGCCATCTGTGTTAAGATGGAGATATCTCCACTGCTATCAGTATAAACATGGAAATATCTACACCGCTATCTGTATAAACATGGAAATATCTACACCGCTATCTGTATAAACATGGAAATATCTACACCACTACCTGTATAAACATGGAACTATCAGCACCGCTGTCTGTATGAACATGGAAATATCTACACCGCTATCTGTATGAACATGGAAATATCTACACCGCTATCTGTATGAACATGGAAATATCTACTCCGCTATCTGAATGAACATGGAAATATCTACACCGCTATCTGTTTGAACATGGAAATATCTAAACCGCTGTCTGCATGAAAATGGAAATATCTACACAGCTATCTGCATATACATGGAAATATCTACACAGCTATCTCTTTACACATGGAAATAACTACACCGCTATCTCTATAAACATGGAAATATCTACACCGCCATCTGTATGAACATGGAAATATCCGCACCGCCATCTGTATGAACATATAAATATCTACACTGCCATCTGTATTAAGAAGGAGATATCTACACCGCTATCTGTATAAACATGGAAATATCTACACCGCTATCTGTATAAACATGGAAATATCTACACCGCTCCCTGTATAAACATGGAAATATCAGCACTGCTATCTGTATGAACATGGAAATATCTACACAGCTATCTGTATGAACATGGGAATATCTACACTGCTATCTGTATGCACATGGAAATATCTACACCGCTATCTGTGTAAACATGCATACATCTTCACCGCTATCTGTATAAACATGGAAATATCTACAACGCTATCTGTATGAACATCGAAATATCTACACCGCTATCTGTTTGAACATGGAAATATCTAAACCGCTATCTGCATGAAAATAGAAATATCTACACAGCTATCTGCATATACATGGAAATATCTTCAAAGCTATCTCTTTACACATGGAAATAACTACACCGCTATCTCTATAAACACGGAAATATCTACACTGCCATCTGTATGAACATGGAAATATCTGCACCGCCATCTGTATAAACATATAAATATCTACACCGCCATCTATATTTAGATGGAGATATCTACACCGCTATCTGTATAAACTTGGAAATATCTACCCCGCTATCTGTATAAACATGGAAATACCTACACCGCTATCTGTATAAACATGGAAATACCTACAACGCTACCTATATAAACATGGAAATGTCAGCACCGCTATCGGTATGAACATGGAAATATCTACACCGCTATCTCTATGAACATGGAAATATCTACACCGCTATCTGTATGAACATGGAAATATCTACACCACTATCTGTAGGAACATGGAAATATCTACACCGCTATCAGCATGAACATGGATATATCTACGCAGCCATCTGGATGAACATGGAAATATCTAAACCGCTATCTGCATGAACATGGAAATATCTACACCGCTATCTGTGTAAACATGCATACATCTTCACCGCAATCTGTATAAGCATGGAAATATCAAAACCGCTATCTGTATGAACGTGGAAATATCTACACCGCTATCTGTTTGAACAAGGAAATATCTAAACCGCTATCAGCATGAAAATGGAAATATCTACCCAGCTATCTGCATATACATGGAAATATCTACACATCTATCTCTTTACACATGTAAATAACTACACCGCTATGTGTATGAACATGGAAATGTCTGCACCGCCATCTGTATGAACTTATAAATATCTACACCGCCATCTGTATTAAGATGGAGATATCTACACCGCTATCTGTATAAACATGGAAATATCTACACCGCTATCTGAATAAACATAGAAATATCTACACCGCTCTCTGTATAAACATGGAAATATCAGCACGGCTATCTGTATGAACATGGAAATATCAGCCCCTCTATCTGTATGAACATGGAAGTATCTACACCGCTATCTCTATGAACATGGAAATATCTAAACCGCTATCAGCATGAAAATGGAAATATATACACAGCTATCTGCATATACGTGGAAATATCTACACAGCTATCTCTTTACACATGGAAATAACTACACCGCTATCTGTATGAACATGGAAATATTTTCACCGCCATCTGTAGGAACATGGATATATCTACATAGCAATCTGGATGAACATGGAAATATCTACACTGCTATCTGTATGAACATGGAAATATCTACACCGCTATCTGTGTAAACATGCATACATCTTCTCCGCTATCTGTATAAACATGGAAATATCTACACTGCTATCTGTATGAACATGGAAATATCTACACCGCTATCTGTTTGAACATGGAAATATCTACACCGCTATCTGCATGAAAATGGAAATATCTACACAGCGATCTGCATATACATGGAAATATCTACAAAGCTATCTCTTTACACGTGGAAATAAGTACAGCGCTATCTCTATAAACATGGAAATAGATACACCGCCATCTGTATGAACATGGAAATATCTGCACCGCCATCTGTATGAACATATAAATATCTACACCGCCATCTATATTAAAATGGAGATATCTACACCGATATCTGTATAAACTAGGAAATATCTACACTGCTATCTCTATGAACATGGAAATTTCTACACCGCTATCTGTATGAACATGGAAATTGCTACACCGCTATCAGTATGAACATGGAAATATCAACACCACTACCTGTATGAACATGGAAATATCTACACCGCTATCTGTATGAACATGGATATATCTACACAGCCATCTGGATGAACACGGAAATATCTACACTGCTATCTGTATGAACATGGAAATATCTACACCACTATCTGTGTAAATATGCATACATCTTCACCGCAATCTGTATAAACATGGAAATATCTACACCGCTATCTGTATGAACATGGAAATATCTACACCGCTATCTGTTTGAACATGGAAATATCTACAGCGCTATCTGCATGAAAATGGAAATATCTACACAGCTATCTGCATATACATGGAAATATCTACACATCTATCCCTTTACACATGGAAATAACTACACCGCTATCTGTATGAACATGGAAATATCTTCACCGCCATCTGTATGAACATGGAAATAGCTGCACCGACATCTGTATGAACATATACATATCTACACGGCCATCTGTATTAAGATGGTGATATCTACACCGATATCTGTATAAACATGGAAATATCTACACCGCTATCTGTATAAACATGGCAATATCTACACCGCTATCTGTATAAACATGGAAATATCTACACCGCTACCTGTATAAACATGGAAATATCAGCACCGCTGTCTGTATGAACATGGAAATATCAGCCCCTCTATCTGTATGAACATGGAGACCCCTACACCGCTATCTGTATGAACATGGAAATATCTACACAGCTATCTCTTTACACATGTAAATAACTACACCGCTATCTGTATGAACATGGAAATATCTACACCGCTATCTGTTTGAACATGGAAATATCTACACCGCTATCTGCATGAAATGGAAATACCTACAAAGCTATCTGCATATACATGGAAATATCAACACACCTATCTCTTTACACGTGGAAATATCTACACCGCTCTATCTATAAACATGGAAATATCTACACCGCCATCTGTATGAACATGGAAATATCTGCAAAGCCATCTGTATGAACATATAAATATCCACACCGCCATCTGTATTAAGAAGGAAATATCTAAACCGCTATCTGTATAAACATGGAAATATCTACACTGCTGCCTGTATAAACATGGAAATATCAGCACCGCTATCTGTATGAACATGGAAATATCTACACAGCTATCTCTTAACACATGGAAATAAGTACACCGCTATCTCTATAAACATGGAAATATCTACACCGCCATCTGTATGAACATGGAAATATCTGCACCACCATCTGTATGAACATATAAATATCTACACCGCCATCTGTATTAAGATGGAGATATCTACACCGCTATCTGAATAAACATGGAAATATCTACACCGCTATCTGTATAAACATGGAAATATCTACACCGCTATCTGTATAAACATGGAAATATCAGCACCGCTATCTGTATGAAGATGGAAATATCTAGACCGCTATCTTTATGAACATGGAAATATCTACACCGCTATCTGTATGAACATGGAAATGTCTACAAAGCTATCTGAATGAACATGGAAATATCTACACCGCTATCTGCATATAGATGGAAATATCTACACTGCTATCTGCATATACATGGAAATATCTACAAAGCTATCCCTTTACACATGGAAATAACTACACCGCTATATCTATAAACATGGAAATATCTACACCGCCATCTGTATGAAAATGGAAATATCTGCACCAACATTGGTATGAACATATACTTATCTAGACGGCCATCTGTATTAAGATGGAGATATCTTCACCGCAATCTGTATAAGCATGGAAATATCAACACCGTTATCTGTATAAACATGGAAATATCTACACCTCTATCTGCATAAACATGGATATATCTACACCGCTAACTGTATGAACATGGAGATATCTACACCGCTATCTGTATGAACATGGAAATATCTTCACTGCCATCTGTATGAACATGGATATATCTACACAGCCATCAGGATGGACATGGAAATATCTTCACTCCTATCTGTATGAACATGGATATAGCTACACCGCTATCTGTATGAACATGGAAATATCTTCACCGCCATCTGTATGAACATGGATATATCTACACAGCCATCTGGATGAACATGGAAATATCTACACCGCTATCTGTATGAACATGGAAATAGCTACACCGCTATCTGTATGAACATGGAAATATCTACACTGCAATGAGTATGAACATGGAAATATCTACACCGCTATCTGTATGAACATGGAAATATCTTCACCGCCATCTGTATGAACATGGATATATCTTCAGAGTCATCGGGATGAACATGGAAATATCTACACACCTATCTGTATGAACATGGAAATATATACACCGCTATCTGTGTAAAAATGCATACATCTTCACTGCTATCTGTATAAACATGGAAATAACTACACCGCTATCTGTATTAAGATGGAGATATCTACACCGCTATCTGTATAAACATGGAAATATCTACACCGCTATCTGTATAAACATGGAAATATCTACACCGCTATCTGTATAAACATGGAAATATCTACACCGCTACCTGTAAAAACATGGAAATATCAGCACCGCTATCTGTATGAACATGGAAATATCTACACCGCTATCTGTATGAACATGGAAATATCTACACCGATATCTGTAGGAACATGGAAATATCTACACCGCTATCTGTACGAACATGGAAATATCTACACCGCTATCTGTATGAACATGGAAATATCTACACCGCTATCTGTTTGAACATCGAAATATCTACACCGCTATCTGCATGAAAATGGATATATCTACACAGCTATCTGCATATACATGGAAATATCTACACAGCTATCTCTTTACACATGGAAATAACTACACCGCTATCTGTATGAACATGGAAATATCTACAACGCCATCTGTATGAACATGGAAATATCTGCACCGCCATCTGTATGAACATATAAATATCTACTCCGCCATCTGTATTAAGATGGAGATATCTACACCGCTATCTGAATAAACATGGAAATATCTACACCGCTATCTGTATAAACATGGAAATACCTACACCGCTATCTGTATGAACATGGAAATATCTACACCGCTGCCTGTGTAAACATGGAAATATCAGCACCGCTATCTGTATGAACATGGAAATATCTACACAGCTATCTGTATGAACATGGAAATATCTACACCGCTATCTGCATGAACATGGAAATAGCTACACCGCTATCTGTATGATCATGGAAATATCTACACAGCCATCTGGATGAACACGGAAATATCTACTCCGCTATCTGTGTAAACATGGATAGATATTCACCGCCTTCTGTATAAACATGGAAATATCTACACCGCTATCTGTATGAACATGGAAATATCTACACCGCTATCTGTTTGAACATGGAAATATCTACTCCGCTATATGCATGAAAATGGAAATATCTACACTGCTATCTGCATATACATGGAAATATCTACACAGCTATCTCTTTACACATGGAAATAACTACACCGCTATCTGTATGAACATGGAAATATCTACACCGCCATCTGTATGAACATGGAAATATCTGCACCGCCATCTGTATGAACATATAAATATCTACACCGCCATCTGTGTTAAGATGGAGAAATCTCCACTGCTATCTGTATAAACATGGAAATATCTACACCGCTATCTGTATAAACATGGAAATATCTACACCGCTATCTGTATAAACATGGAAATATCTACACCACTACCTGTATAAACATGGAACTATCAGCACCGCTGTCTGTATGAACATGGAAATATCTACACCGCTATCTGTATGAACATGGAAATATCTACACCGCTATCTGTATGAACATGGAAATATCTACACCGCTATCTGCAAGAAAATGGAAATATCTACACAGCTATCTGCATATATATGGAAATATCTACACAGCTATCACTTTACACATGGAAATAACTACACCGCTATCTCTATAAACATGGAAATATCTACACCGCCATCTGTATGAACATGGAAATATCTGCACCGCCATCTGTATGAACATATAAATATCTACACCGCCATCTGTGTTAAGATGGAGAAATCTCCACTGCTATCTGTATAAACATGGAAATATCTACACCGCTATCTGTATAAACATGGAAATATCTACACCGCTATCTGTATAAACATGGAAATATCTACACCACTACCTGTATGAACATGGAAATATCTACACCGCTGTCTGTATGAACATGGAAATATCTACACCACTATCTGTTTGAACATGGAAATATCTACACCGCTGTCTGCAAGAAAATGGAAATATCTACACAGCTATCTGCATATATATGGAAATATCTACACAGCTATCACTTTACACATGGAAATAACTACACCGCTATCTCTATAAACATGGAAATATCTACACCGCCATCTGTATGAACATGGAAATATCCGCACCGCCATCTGTATGAACATATAAATATCTACACTGCCATCTGTATTAAGAAGGAGATATCTACACCGCTATCTGTATAAACATGGAAATATCTACACCGCTATCTGTATAAACATGGAAATATCTACACCGCTCCCTGTATAAACATGGAAATATCAGCACTGCTATCTGTATGAACATGGAAATATCTACACAGCTATCTGTATGAACATGGAAATATCTACACTGCTATCTGTATGAATATGGAAATATCTGCACCGCTATCTGTATGAACATGGAAATATCTACACCGCTATCTGTACGAACATCAAATATCTACTCCGCTATCTGCATATAGATGGAAATATCTACACTGCTATCTGCAAATACATGGAAATATCTACACAGCTATCTCTTTACACATGGAAATAACTACACCGCTATCTGTATGAACATGGAAATATCTACACCGCCATCTGTATGAACATGGAAATATCTGCACCACCATCTGTATGAACATATAAATATCTACAGCGCCATCTGTATTAAGATGGAGATATCTACACCGCTATCTGTATAAACATGGAAATATCTACACCGCTATCTGTATAAACATGGAAATATCTACACCGCTATCTATATAAACATGGAAATATCTACGCCGCTACCTGTATAAACATGGAAATATCAGCACCGCTATCTGTATGAACATGGAAATATCTACACTGCTATCTGTATGAACATGGAAATATCTACACCGTTATCTGTATAAACATGGAAATATCAGCACCGCTATCTGTATGAACATGGAAATCTCTACACCGCTATCTGTATGAACATGGAAATATCTACACCGCTATCTGTATGAACATGGATATATCTACACAGCCCTCTGGATGAACATGGAAATATCCACACCGCTATCTGTGTAAACATGCATACATCTTCACCGCTATCTGTATAAACATGGAAATATCTACACCGCTATCTGTATGAACATGGAAATATCCACACCGCTATCTGTTTGAAGATGGAAATATATACATCGCTATCTGCATGAAAATGGAAATATCTACACAGCTCTCTGCATATAGATGGAAATATCTACACAGCAATCTCTTTACACATGGAAATAACTACACCGCTATTTGTATGAACATGGACATATCTACACCGCCATCTGTATGAACATGGAAATATCTGCACGGCCATCTGTATGAACATATAAATATCTACACCACCATCTGTATTAAGATGGAGATATCTACACCGCTATCTGAATAAACATGGAAATATCTACACCGATATCTGTATGAACATGGAAATATCTACACTGCTATCTGTATGAACATGGAAATAGCTACACCGTTATCTGTATGAACATGGAAATATCTACACCGCTATCTGTATGAACATGGATATATCTACACAGCCATCTGGATGAACATGGAAATATCTACAACGCTATCTGTGTAAACATGCATACATCATCACCGCTATCTGTATAAACATGGAAATATCTACACTGCTATCTGTATGAACATGGAAATATCTGCACCGCTATCTGTATGAACA
Source organism: Gorilla gorilla gorilla (assembly GCF_029281585.2). Taxonomy (NCBI): domain Eukaryota; kingdom Metazoa; phylum Chordata; class Mammalia; order Primates; family Hominidae; genus Gorilla; species Gorilla gorilla. The sequence continues at coordinate 1,614,556 of NC_086017.1, forward strand.
TGGAAATATCTACACCGCTATCTGCATATAGATGGAAATATCTACAATGCTATCTGCATATACATGGAAATATCTACACAGCTATCTCTTTACACATGGAAATAACTACACCGCTATCTGTATGAACATGGAAATATCTACACCGCCAGCTGTATGAACATGGAAATATCTGCACCACCATCTGTATGAACATATAAATATCTACACCGCCATCTGTATTAAGATGGAGATATCTACACCGCTATCTGTGTAAACATGGAAATATCTACACCGCTATCTGTATAAACATGGAAATATCTACACCGCTATCTGTATAAACATTGAAATATCTACACCGCTACCTGTATAAACATGGAAATATCAGCACCGCTATCTGTATGAACATGGAAATATCTACACTGCTATCTGTATGAACATGGAAATATCTACACCGCTATCTGTACGAACATGGATATATCTACACAGCCCTCTGGATGAACATGAAAATATCCACACCGCTATCTGTGTAAACATGCATACATCTTCAACGCTATCTGTATAAACATGGAAATATCTACACCGCTATCTCTATGAACATGGAAATATCTACACCGCTATCTGTTTGAAGATGGAATTATATACACCGCTATCTGCATGAAAATGGAAATATCTACACAGCTATCTGCATATAGATGGAAATATCTACACAGCTATCTCTTTACACATGGAAATAACTACACCGCTATCTGTATGAACATGGAAATATCTACACCGCCATCTGTATGAACATGGAAATATCTGCACCGCCATCTGTATGAACATATAAATATCTACACCGCCAACTGTATTAAGATGGAGATATCTACACCGCTATCTGTATAAACATGGAAATATCAACACCGCTACCTGTATAAACATGGAAATATCTACACCCCTATCTGTATAAACATGGAAATATCTACACCGCTACCTGTATAAACAAGGAAATATCAGCACCGCTATCTGTATGAACATGGACATATCTACACCTCTATCTGTATGAACATGGAAATATCTACACCGCTATCTGTATGAACATGGATATACGTACACAGCCCTCTGCATGAACATGGATATCTCTACACCGCTATCTGTGTAAACATGCATACATCTTCACCGCTATCTGTATAAACATTTAAATATCTACACCGCTATCTCTATGAACATGGAAAAATCTACACCGCTATCTGTTTGAAGATGGAAATATATACACAGCTATCTGCATGAAAATGGAAATATCTACACAGCTATCTGCATATAGATGGAAATATCTACACAGCTATCTCTTTACACATTGAAATATCTACACCGCTATCTGAATGAACATGGAAATATCAGCACCGCTATCTGTATGAACATGGAAATACCTACACCGCTATCTGTATGAACATGGAAATATCTACACCGCTAGCTCTATGAACATGGATATATCTACACAGCCCTCTGGATGAACATGGAAATATCCACACCGCTATCTGTGTAAACATGCATACATCTTCACTGCTATCTGTATAAACATGGAAATATCTACACCGCTATCTGTATGAACATGGAAATATCTACACCGCTATCTGTTTGAAGATGGAAATATATACATCGCTATCTGCATGAAAATGGAAATATCTACACAGCTATCTGCATATAGATGGAAATATCTACACAGCAATCTCTTTACACATGGAAATAACTACACCGCTATCTGTATGAACATGGACATATCTACACCGCCATCTGTATGAACATGGAAATATCTGTACGGCCATCTGTATGAACATATAATCATCTACACAGCCATCTGTATTAAGATGGAGATATCTACACCGCTATCTGAATAAACATGGAAATATCTACACCGCTATCTGTATGAACATGGAAACATCTACACTGCTATCTGTATGAACATGGAAATAGCTACACCGTTATCTGTATGAACATGGAAATAGCTACACCGCTATCTGTATGAACATGGAAATATCTACACCGCTATCTGTATGAACATGGATATATCTACACAGCCATCTGGATGAACATGGAAATATCTACACCGCTATCTGTATGAACATGGAAATATCTACACCGCTAACTGTATGAACATGGATATATCTACACAGCCATCTGGATGAACATGGAAATATCTACACCGCTATCTGTGTAAACATGCATACATCTTCACCGCTATCTGTATAAACATGGAAATATCTGCACTGCTATCTGTATGAACATGGAAATATCTGCACCGCTATCTGTATGAACAAGGAAATATCTACACCGCCATCTGTTTGAACATGGAAATATCTACACCGCTATCTGTATGAAAATGGAAATATCTACACTGCTATCTGCATATACATGAAAATATCTACACAGCTATCTCTTTACACATGGAAATAACTACACCGCTATCTGTATGAACATGGAAATATCTACACCGCCATCTGTATGAACATGGAAATATCTGCACCGCCATCTGTATGAACATATAAATATCTACACCGCCATCTGTATTAAGATGGAGATATCTACACCGTATCTGTTTAAACATGGAAATATCTACACTGCTATCTGTCTAAACATGGAAATATCTACACCGCTATCTGTATAAACATGGGAATATCTACACCGCTACCTGTATAAACATGGAAATATCAGCACCGCTATCTGTATGAACATGGAAATATCTACACTGCTATCTGTATGAACATGGAAATATCTACACCGCTATCTGTATGAACATGGATATATCTACACAGCCCTCTGGATGAACATGGAAATATCCACACCGCTATCTGTGTAAACATGCACACATCTTCACCGCTATCTGTATACGCATGGAAATATCTACACCGCTATCTCTATGAACATGGGAATATCTACACCGCTATCTGTTTGAAGATGGAAATATATACACCGCTATCTGCATGAAAATGGAAATATCTACACAGCTATGTGCATATAGATGTAAATACCTACACAGCTATCTCTTTACACATGGAAATAACTACACCGCTATCTGTATGAACATGGAAAGATCTACTCTGCCATCTGTATGAACATGGAAATATCTGCACCGCCATCTGTATGAACATATAAATATCTACACCGCCATCTCTATTAAGATGGAGATATCTACACCGCTATCTGAATAAACATGGAAATATCTACACCGCTATCTGTATGAACATGGAAATATCTACACTGCTATCTGTATGAACATGGAAATAGCTACACCGTTATCTGTATGAACATGGAAATAGCTACACCGCTATCTGTATGAACATGGAAATATCTACACCGCTATCTGTATGAACATGGATATATCTACACAGCCATCTGGATGAACATGGAAATATCTACACCGCTATCTGTATGAACATGGATATATCTACACAGCCATCTGGATGAACATGGAAATATCTTCACCGCTATCTGTATGAACATGGAAATATCTACACCGCTATCTGTATGAACATGGATATATCTACACAGCCATCTGGATGAACCTGGAAATATCTACACCGCTATCTGTGTAAACATGCATACGTCTTCACCGCTATCTGTATAAACATGGAAATATCTACACTGCTATCTGTATGAACATGGAAATATCTGCACCGCTATCTGTATGAACATGGAAATATCTACACCGCTATCTGTTTGAACATGGAAATATCTACACCGCTATCTGCATGAAAATGGAAATATCTACACTGCTATCTGCATATACATGGAAATATCTACACAGCTATCTCTTTACACATGGAAATAACTACACCGCTATCTGTACGAACATGGAAATATCTACACCGCCATCTGTATGAACATGGAAATATCTGCACCGCCATCTGTATGAACATATAAATATCTACTCCGCCATCTGTATTAAGATGGAGATGTCTACACGGCTATCTGTATAAACATGGAAATATCTACACCGCTATCTGTATAAACATGGAAATATCTACAACGCTATCTGTATAAACATGGAAATATCTACACCGTTACCTGTATAAACATGGAAATATCAGCACCGCTATCTGTATGAACATGGAAATATCTACACTGCTATCTGTATGAACATGGAAATATCTACACCGCTATCTGTATGAACATGGATATATCTACACAGCCCTCTGGATGAACATGGAAATATCCACACCGCTATCTGTGTAAACATGCATAAATCTTCACCGCTATCTGTATAAACATGGAAATATCTACACCGCTATCTCTATGAACATGGAAATATCTACACCGCTATCTGTTTGAAGATGGAAATATATACACCTCTATCTGCATGAAAATGGAAATATCTACACAGCTATCTGCATATAGATGGAAATATCTACACAGCTATCTCTTTACACATGGAAAGATCTACTCCGCCATCTGTATGAACATGGAAATATCTGCACCGCCATCTGTATGAACATATAAATATCTACACCGCCATCTCTATTAAGATGGAGATATCTACACCGCTATCTGAATAAACATGGAAATATCTACACCGCTATCTGTATAAACATGGAAATATCTACACAGCTATCTGTATAAACATGGAAATATCTACACCGCTACCTGTATAAACATGGAAATATCAGCACCGCTATCTGTATGAACCTGGAAATATCTACACCGCTATCTGTATGAACATGGAAATATCTACACCGCTATCTGCATGAACATGGAAATATCTACAAAGCTATCTGAATGAACATGGAAATATCTACACCGCTATCTGTTTGAACATGTAAATATCTACACCGCTATCTGCATGAAAATGGAAATATCTACAAAGCTATCTGCATATACATGGAAATATCTACACAGCTATCTCTTTACACATGGAAATAACTACACCGCTATATCTATAAACATGGAAATATCTACACCACCATCTGTATGAACATGGAAATATCTGCACCGCCATCTGTTTGAACATATAAATATCTACACCGCCATCTGTATTAAGAAGGAAATATCTAAACCGCTATCTGTATAAACACGGAAATATCAGCACCGCTCTCTGTATGAAAATGGAAATATCTACACCGCTATCTGTATGAACATGGAAATATCTACACTGCTATCTGTATGAACATGGAAATAGCTACACCGTTATGTGTATGAAAATGGAAATAGCTACACCGCTATCTGTATGAACATGGAAATATCTACACCGCTATCTGTATGAACATGGATATATCTACACAGCCATCTGGATGAACATGGAAATAGCTACACCGTTATGTGTATGAAAATGGAAATAGCTACACCGCTATCTGTATGAACATGGAAATATCTACACCGCTATCTGTATGAACATGGATATATCTACACAGCCATCTGGATGAACATGGAAATATCTACACCGCTATCTGCGTAAACATGCATACATCTTCATCACTATCTGTATAAACATGGAAATATCTGCACCGCTATCGGTATGAACATGGAAATATCTACACCGCTATCTGTATGAACATGGAAATACCGACACCGCTATCTGTTTGGACATGGAAATAACTACACCGCTATCTGCATGAAAATGGAAATATCTACACTGCTATCTGCATATACATTTAAATATCTACACAGCTATCTCTTTACACATGGAAATAACTACACCACTATCTGTATGAACATGGAAATAACTACACAGCCATCTGGATGAACATGGAAATACCAGCACCGCTATCTTTATGAACATGGAAATATCTACACCGCTATCTGTATGAACATGGAAATATCTACACCGCTATCTGTGTAAACATGCATACATCTTCACCGCTATCTGTGTAAACATGGAAATATCAACACCGCTATCTGTATGAACAAGGAAATATCTACACAGCTCTCTGCATATAGATGGAAATATCTACACAGCAAACTCTTTACACTTGAAATAACTACACCGCTATTTGTATGAACATAGACATATCTACACCGCCATGTGTATCAACATGGAAATATCTGCACGGCCATCTGTATGAACATATAAATATCTACACCGCCATCTGAATTAAGATGGAGATATCTACACCGCTATCTGAATAAACATGGAAATATCTACACCGATATCTCTATGAACATTGAAATATCTACACCGCTGTCTGTATGAACATGGATATATCTACACAGCCATCTGGATGAACATGGAAATATCTACACCGCTATCTGTATGAACATGGAAATATCTACACCGCTATCTGTATGAACATGGATATATCTACACAGCCATCTGAATGAACATGGAAATATCTACACCGCTATCTGTGTAAACATGCATACATCTTCACCACTATCTGTATAAACATGGAAATATCTGCACCGCTATCGGTATGAACATGGAAATATCTACACCGCTATCTGTATGAACATGGAAATACCGACACCGCTATCTGTTTGGACATGGAAATAACTACACCGCTATCTGCATGAAAATGGAAATATCTACACTGCTATCTGTATATACATTTAAATATCTACACAGCTATCTCTTTACACATGGAAATAACTACACCACTATCTGTATGAACATGGAAATAACTACACAGCCATCTGGATGAACATGGAAATACCAGCACCGCTATCTGTATGAACATGGAAATATCTACACCGCTATCTGTATGAACATGGAAATATCTACACCGCTATCTGTATGAACATGGATATATCTACACAGCCCTCTGGATGAACATGGAAATATCCACACCGCTATCTGTGTAAACATGCATACATCTTCACCGCTATCTGTGTAAACATGGAAATATCTACACCGCTATCTGTATGAACATGGAAATATCTACAACACTATCTGTTTGAAGATGGAAATATATACATCGCTATCTGCATGAAAATGGAAATATCTACACAGCTCTCTGCATATAGATGGAAATATCTACACAGCAATCTCTTTACACTTGAAATAACTACACCGCTATTTGTATGAACATGGACATATCTACACCGCCATGTGTATGAACATGGAAATATCTGCACGGCCATCTGTATGAACATATAAATATCTACACCGCCATCTGAATTAAGATGGAGATATCTACACCGCTATCTGAATAAACATGGAAATATCTACACCGATATCTGTATGAACATGGAAATATCTACACCGCTACCTGTATAAACATGGAAATATCAGCACCGCTATCTGTATGAACCTGGAAATATCTACACCGCTATCTGTATGAACATGGAAATATCTACACCGCTATCTGCATGAACATGGAAATATCTACAAAGCTATCTGAATGAACATGGAAATATCTACACCGCTATCTGTTTGAACATGTAAATAACTACACCGCTATCTTCATGAAAATAGAAATATCTACAAAGCTATCTGCATATACATGGAAATATCTACACAGCTATCTCTTTACACATGGAAATAACTATACCGCTATATCTATAAACATGGAAATATCTACACCACCATCTGTATGAACATGGAAATATCTGCACCGCCATCAGTTTTAACATATAAATATCTACACCGCCATCTGTATTAAGAAGGAAATATCTAAACCGCTATCTGTATAAACACGGAAATATCGGCACCGCTCTCTGTATGAAAATGGAAATATCTACACCGCTATCTGTATGAACATGGAAATATCTACACTGCTATCTGTATGAACATGGAAATAGCTACACCGTTATGTGTATGAAAATGGAAATAGCTACACCGCTATCTGTATGAACATGGAAATATCTACACCGCTGTCTGTATGAACATGGATATATCTACACAGCCATCTGGATGAACATGGAAATATCTACACCGCTATCTGTATGAACATGGAAATATCTACACCGCTATCTGTATGAACATGGATATATCTACACAGCCATCTGAATGAACATGGAAATATCTACACCGCTATCTGTGTAAACATGCATACATCTTCACCACTATCTGTATAAACATGGAAATATCTGCACCGCTATCGGTATGAACATGGAAATATCTACACCGCTATCTGTATGAACATGGAAATACCGACACCGCTATCTGTTTGGACATGGAAATAACTACACCGCTATCTGCATGAAAATGGAAATATCTACACTGCTATCTGCATATACATTTAAATATCTACACAGCTATCTCATTACACATGGAAATAACTACACCACTATCTGTATGAACATGGAAATAACTACACAGCCATCTGGATGAACATGGAAATACCAGCACCGCTATCTGTATGAACATGGAAATATCTACACCGCTATCTGTATGAACATGGAAATATCTACACCGCTATCTGTATGAACATGGATATATCTACACAGCCCTCTGGATGAACATGGAAATATCCACACCGCTATCTGTGTAAACATGCATACATCTTCACCGCTATCTGTGTAAACATGGAAATATCTACACCGCTATCTGTATGAACATGGAAATATCTACAACACTATCTGTTTGAAGATGGAAATATATACATCGCTATCTGCATGAAAATGGAAATATCTACACAGCTCTCTGCATATAGATGGAAATATCTACACAGCAATCTCTTTACACTTGAAATAACTACACCGCTATTTGTATGAAAATGGACATATCTACACCGCCATGTGTATGAACATGGAAATATCTGCACGGCCATCTGTATGAACATATAAATATCTACACCGCCATCTGAATTAAGATGGAGATATCTACACCGCTATCTGAATAAACATGGAAATATCTACACCGATATCTGTATGAACATGGAAATATCTACACCGCTACCTGTATAAACATGGAAATATCAGCACCGCTATCTGTATGAACCTGGAAATATCTACATCGCTATCTGTATGAACATGGAAATATCTACACCGCTATCTGCATGAACATGGAAATATCTACAAAGCTATCTGAATGAACATGGAAATAGCTACACTGCTATCTGTTTGAACATGTAAATATCTACACCGCTATCTTCATGAAAATAGAAATATCTACAAAGCTATCTGCATATACATGGAAATATCTACACAGCTATCTCTTTACACATGGAAATAACTACACCGCTATATCTATAAACATGGAAATATCTACACCACCATCTGTATGAACATGGAAATATCTGCACCGCCATCAGTTTGAACATATAAATATCTACACCGCCATCTGTATTAAGAAGGAAATATCTAAACCGATATCTGTATAAACACGGAAATATCGGCACCGCTCTCTGTATGAAAATGGAAATATCTACACCGCTATCTGTATGAACATGGAAATATCTACACTGCTATCTGTATGAACATGGAAATAGCTACACCGTTATGTGTATGAAAATGGAAATAGCTACACCGCTATCTGTATGAACATGGAAATATCTACACCGCTGTCTGTATGAACATGGATAAATCTACACAGCCATCTGGATGAACATGGAAATATCTACACCGCTATCTGTATGAACATGGAAATATCTACACCGCTATCTGTATGAACATGGATATATCTACACAGCCATCTGAATGAACATGGAAATATCTACACCGCTATCTGTGTAAACATGCATACATCTTCACCACTATCTGTATAAACATGGAAATATCTGCACCGCTATCGGTATGAACATGGAAATATCTACACCGCTATCTGTATGAACATGGAAATACCGACACCGCTATCTGTTTGGACATGGAAATAACTACACCGCTATCTGCATGAAAATGGAAATATGTACACTGCTATCTGCTTATACATTTAAATATCTACACAGCTATCTCATTACACATGGAAATAACTACACCACTATCTGTATGAACATGGAAATAACTACACAGCCATCTGGATGAACATGGAAATACCAGCACCGCTATCTGTATGAACATGGAAATATCTACACTGCTATCTGTATGAACATGGAAATATCTACACCGCTATCTGTATGAACATGGATATATCTACACAGGCCTCTGGATGAACATGGAAATATCCACACCGCTATCTGTGTAAACATGCATACATCTTCACCGCTATCTGTGTAAACATGGAAATATCTACACCGCTATCTGTATGAACATGGAAATATCTACAACACTATCTGTTTGAAGATGGAAATATATACATCGCTATCTGCATGAAAATGGAAATATCTACACAGCTCTCTGCATATAGATGGAAATATCTACACAGCAATCTCTTTACACTTGAAATAACTACACCGCTATTTGTATGAACATGGACATATCTACACCGCCATGTGTATGAACATGGAAATATCTGCACTGCCATCTGTATGAACATATAAATATCTACACCGCCATCTGTATTAAGATGGAGATATCTACACCGCTATCTGAATAAACATGGAAATATCTACACCGATATCTGTATGAACATGGAAATAGCTACACCGCTATCTGTATGAACATGGAAATATCTACACCGCTATCTGTATGAACATGGATATATCTACACAGCCATCTGCATGAACATGGAAATATCTACACCGCTATCTGTATGAACATGGAAATATCTACACCGCTATCTGTATGAACATGGATATATCTACACAGCCATCTGGATGAACATGGAAATATCTACACCGCTATCTGTGTAAACATGCATACATCTTCACCGCTATCTGTATAAACATGGAAATATCTACACTGCTATCTGTATGAACATGGAAATATCTACACCGCTATCTGTATGAACATGGAAATATCTACACCGCTATCTGCATATAGATGGAAATATCTACACTGCTATCTGCATATACATCGAAATATCTACACAGCTATCTCTTTACACATGGAAATAACTACACGGCTATATCTATAAACATGGAAATATCTACACCACCATCTGTATGAACATGGAAATATCTGCACCGCCATCTGTTTGAACATATAAATATCTACACCGCCATCTGTATTAAGAAGGAAATATCTAAACCGCTATCTGTATAAACACGGAAATATCAGCACCGCACTCTGTATGAAAATGGAAATATCTACACCGCTATCTGTATTAACATGGAAATATCTACACTGCTATCTGTATGAACATGGAAATAGCTACACTGTTATGTGTATGAAAATGGAAATAGCTACACCGCTATCTGTATGAACATGGAAATATCTACACCGCTATCTGTATGAACATGGATATATCTACACTGCCATCTGGATGAACATGGAAATATCTACACCGCTATCTGTATGAACATGGAAATATCTACACCGCTATGAGTATGAACATGGATATATCTACACAGCCATCTGGATGAACATGGAAATATCTACACCGCTATCTGTGTAAACATGCATACATCTTCACCACTACCTGTATAAACATGGAAATATCTGCACCGCTATCGGTATGAACATGGAAATATCTACACCGCTTTCTGTATGAACATGGAAATACCGACACCGCTATCTGTTTGGACATGGAAATATCTACACCGCTATCTGCATGAAAATGGAAATATCTACACTGCTATCTGCATATACATTTAAATATCTACACAGCTATCTCTTTACACATGGAAATAACTACACCACTATCTGTATGAACATGAAAATAACTACACCGCCATCTGTATGAACATGGAAATATCTGCACCGCCATCTGTATGAACATATAAATATCTACACCGCCATCTGTATTAAGATGGAGATATCTACACTGCTATCTGTATAAACATGGAAATATCTACACCGCCATCTGTATGAACATATAAATACACCGCCATCTGTATTAAGAAGGAAATATCTAAACCGCTATCTGTATAAACATGGAAATATCTACACCGCTGCCTGTATAAACATGGAAATATCAGCACCGCTATCTGTATGAACATGGAAATCTCTACACCGCTATCTGTTTGAACATGGAAATATCTACACCGCTATCTGCATGAAAATGGAAATATCTACAAAGCTATCTGCATATACATGGAAATATCTACACAGCTATCTCTTTACACATGGAAATAACTACACCGCTATATCTATAAACATGGAAATATCTACACCGCCATCTGTATGAACATGGAAATATCTGCACAGCCATCTGTATGAACATATAAATATCTACACCGCCATCTGTATTAAGAAGGAAATATCTAAACCGCTATCTGTATAAACATGGAAATACCTTCACCGCCATCTGTATGAACATGGAAATATCTACACCGCCATCTGTATGAACATGGAAATATCTGCACCGCCATCTGTATGAACATATAAATATCTACACCGCCATCTCTATTAAGATGGAGATATCTACACCGCTATCTGTATAAACATGGAAATATCTACACCGCTATCTGTATAAACATGGAAATATCTACATCGCTATCTGTATAAACATGGAAATATCTACACCGCTACCTGTATAAACATGGAAATATCAGCACCGCTATCTGTATGAACATGGAAATATCTACACCGCTATCTGTATGAACATGGAAATATCTACACCGCTATCTGTATGAACATGGATATATCTACACAGCCATCTGGATGAACATGGAAATATCTACACCGCTATCTGTGTAAACATGCATACATCTTCACCGCTATCTGTATAAACATGGAAATGTCTACACTGCTATCTGTATGAACATGGAAATATCTGCACCGCTATCTGTATGAACATGGAAATATCTACACCGCTATCTGTACGAACATCAAATATCTACACCGCTATCTGCATATAGATGGAAATATCTACACTACTATCTGCATATACATGGAAATATCTACACAGCTATCTCTTTACACATGGAAATAACTACACCGCTATCTGTATGAACATGGAAATATCTGCACCACCATCTGTATGAACATATAAATATCTACACCGCCATCTGTATTAAGATGGAGATATCTACACCGCTATCTGTGTAAACATGGAAATATCTACACCGCTATCTGTATAAACATGGAAATATCTACACCGCTATCTGTATAAACATGGAAATATCTACAACGCTACCTGTATAAACATGGAAATATCAGCACCGCTATCTGTATGAACATGGAAACAGCTACACTGCTATCTGTATGAACATGGAAATATCTACACCGCTATCTGTACGCACATGGATATATCTACACAGCCCTCTGGATGAACATGGAAATATCCACACCGCTATCTGTGTAAACATGCATACATCTTCACCGCTATCTGTATAAACATGGAAATATCTACACCGCTATCTCTATGAACATGGAAATATCTACACCGCTATCTGTTTGAAGATGGAATTATATACACCGCTATCTGCATGAAAATGGAAATATCTACACAGCTATCTGCATATAGATGGAAATATCTACACAGCTATCTCTTTACACATGGAAATATCTACACCGCTATCTGTATGAACAGGGAAATACCTACACCGCCATCTGTATGAACATGGAAATATCTGCACAGCCATCTGTATGAACATATAAATATCTACACCGCCATCTCTATTAAGATGGAGATATCTACACCGCTATCTGAATAAACATGGAAATATCTACACCGCTATCTGTATAAATATGGAAATATCTACACAGCTATCTGTATAAACATGGAAATATCTACACCGCTACCTGTATAAACATGGAAATATCAGCACCGCTATCTGTATGAACCTGGAAATATCTACACCGCTATCTGTATGAACATGGAAATATCTACACCGCTATCTGCATGAACATGGAAATATCTACAAAGCTATCTGAATGAACATGGAAATATCTACACCGCTATCTGTTTGAACATGTAAATATCTACACCGCTATCTGCATGAAAATGGAAATATCTACAAAGCTATCTGCATATACATGGAAATATCTACACAGCTATCTCTTTACACATGGAAATAACTACACCGCTATATCTATAAACATGGAAATATCTACACCACCATCTGTATGAACATGGAAATATCTGCACCGCCATCTGTTTGAACATATAAATATCTACACCGCCATCTGTATTAAGAAGGAAATATCTAAACCGCTATCTGTATAAACACGGAAATATCAGCACCGCTCTCTGTATGAAAATGGAAATATCTACACCGCTATCTGTATGAACATGGAAATATCTACACTGCTATCTGTATGAACATGGAAATAGCTACACCGCTTTGTGTATGAAAATGGAAATAGCTACACCGCTATCTGTATGAACATGGAAATATCTACACCGCTATCTGTATGAACATGGATATATCTACACAGCCATCTGGATGAACATGGAAATATCTACACCGCTATCTGCGTAAACATGCATACATCTTCATCACTATCTGTATAAACATGGAAATATCTGCACCGCTATCGGTATGAACATGGAAATATCTACACCGCTATCTGTATGAACATGGAAATACCGACACCGCTATCTGTTTGGACATGGAAATAACTACACCGCAATCTGCATGAAAATGGAAATATCTACACTGCTATCTGCATATACATTTAAATATCTACACAGCTATCTCTTTACACATGGAAATAACTACACCACTATCTGTATGAACATGGAAATAACTACACAGCCATCTGGATGAACATGGAAATACCAGCACCGCTATCTTTATGAACATGGAAATATCTACACCGCTATCTGTATGAACATGGAAATATCTACACCGCTATCTGTGTAAACATGCATACATCTTCACAGCTATCTGTGTAAACATGGAAATATCAACACCGCTATCTGTATGAACAAGGAAATATCTACAACACTATCTGTTTGAAGATGGAAATATATACATCGCTATCTGCATGAAAATGGAAATATCTACACAGCTCTCTGCATATAGATGGAAATATCTACACAGCAATCTCTTTACACTTGAAATAACTACACCGCTATTTGTATGAACATGGACATATCTACACCGCCATGTGTATGAACATGGAAATATCTGCACGGCCATCTGTATGAACATATAAATATCTACACCGCCATCTGAATTAAGATGGAGATATCTACACCGCTATCTGAATAAACATGGAAATATCTACACCGATATCTGTATGAACATGGAAATATCTACACCGCTGTCTGTATGAACATGGATATATCTACACAACCATCTGGATGAACATGGAAATATCTACACCGCTATCTGTATGAACATGGAAATATCTACACCGCTATCTGTATGAACATGGATATATCTACACAGCCATCTGAATGAACATGGAAATATCTACACCGCTATCTGTGTAAACATGCATACATCTTCACCACTATCTGTATAAACATGGAAATATCTGCACCGCTATCGGTATGAACATGGAAATATCTACACCGCTATCTGTATGAACATGGAAATACCGACACCGCTATCTGTTTGGACATGGAAATAACTACACCGCTATCTGCATGAAAATGGAAATATCTACACTGCTATCTGCATATACATTTAAATATCTACACAGCTATCTCTTTACACATGGAAATAACTACACCACTATCTGTATGAACATGGAAATAACTACACAGCCATCTGGATGAACATGGAAATACCAGCACCGCTATCTGTATGAACATGGAAATATCTACACCGCTATCTGTATGAACATGGAAATATCTACACCGCTATCTGTATGAACATGGATATATCTACACAGCCCTCTGGATGAACATGGAAATATCCACACCGCTATCTGTGTAAACATGCATACATCTTCACCGCTATCTGTGTAAACATGGAAATATCTACACCGCTATCTGTATGAACATGGAAATATCTACAACACTATCTGTTTGAAGATGGAAATATATACATCGCTATCTGCATGAAAATGGAAATATCTACACAGCTCTCTGCATATAGATGGAAATATCTACACAGCAATCTCTTTACACTTGAAATAACTACACCGCTATTTGTATGAACATGGACATATCTACACCGCCATGTGTATGAACATGGAAATATCTGCACGGCCATCTGTATGAACATATAAATATCTACACCGCCATCTGAATTAAGATGGAGATATCTACACCGCTATCTGAATAAACATGGAAATATCTACACCGATATCTGTATGAACATGGAAATATCTACACCGCTACCTGTATAAACATGGAAATATCAGCACCGCTATCTGTATGAACCTGGAAATATCTACACCGCTATCTGTATGAACATGGAAATATCTACACCGCTATCTGCATGAACATGGAAATATCTACAAAGCTATCTGAATGAACATGGAAATATCTACACCGCTATCTGTTTGAACATGTAAATATCTACACCGCTATCTTCATGAAAATAGAAATATCTACAAAGCTATCTGCATATACATGGAAATATCTACACAGCTATCTCTTTACACATGGAAATAACTACACCGCTATATCTATAAACATGGAAATATCTACACCACCATCTGTATGAACATGGAAATATCTGCACCGCCATCAGTTTGAACATATAAATATCTACACCGCCATCTGTATTAAGAAGGAAATATCTAAACCGCTATCTGTATAAACACGGAAATATCGGCACCGCTCTCTGTATGAAAATGGAAATATCTACACCGCTATCTGTATGAACATGGAAATATCTACACTGCTATCTGTATGAACATGGAAATAGCTACACCGTTATGTGTATGAAAATGGAAATAGCTACACCGCTATCTGTATGAACATGGAAATATCTACACCGCTGTCTGTATGAACATGGATATATCTACACAGCCATCTGGATGAACATGGAAATATCTACACCGCTATCTGTATGAACATGGAAATATCTACACCGCTATCTGTATGAACATGGATATATCTACACAGCCATCTGAATGAACATGGAAATATCTACACCGCTATCTGTGTAAACATGCATACATCTTCACCACTATCTGTATAAACATGGAAATATCTGCACCGCTATCGGTATGAACATGGAAATATCTACACCGCTATCTGTATGAACATGGAAATACCGACACCGCTATCTGTTTGGACATGGAAATAACTACACCGCTATCTGCATGAAAATGGAAATATCTACACTGCTATCTGCATATACATTTAAATATCTACACAGCTATCTCATTACACATGGAAATAACTACACCACTATCTGTATGAACATGGAAATAACTACACAGCCATCTGGATGAACATGGAAATACCAGCACCGCTATCTGTATGAACATGGAAATATCTACACCGCTATCTGTATGAACATGGAAATATCTACACCGCTATCTGTATGAACATGGATATATCTACACAGGCCTCTGGATGAACATGGAAATATCCACACCGCTATCTGTGTAAACATGCATACATCTTCACCGCTATCTGTGTAAACATGGAAATATCTACACCGCTATCTGTATGAACATGGAAATATCTACAACACTATCTGTTTGAAGATGGAAATATATACATCGCTATCTGCATGAAAATGGAAATATCTACACAGCTCTCTGCATATAGATGGAAATATCTACACAGCAATCTCTTTACACTTGAAATAACTACACCGCTATTTGTATGAACATGGACATATCTACACCGCCATGTGTATGAACATGGAAATATCTGCACTGCCATCTGTATGAACATATAAATATCTACACCGCCATCTGTATTAAGATGGAGATATCTACACCGCTATCTGAATAAACATGGAAATATCTACACCGATATCTGTATGAACATGGAAATATCTACACTGCTATCTGTATGAACATGGAAATAGCTACACCGTTATCTGTATGAACATGGAAATAGCTACACCGCTATCTGTATGAACATGGAAATATCTACACCGCTATCTGTATGAACATGGATATATCTACACAGCCATCTGCATGAACATGGAAATATCTACACCGCTATCTGTATGAACATGGAAATATTTACACCGCTATCTGTATGAACATGGATATATCTACACAGCCATCTGGATGAACATGGAAATATCTACACCGCTATCTGTGTAAACATGCATACATCTTCACCGCTATCTGTATAAACATGGAAATATCTACACTGCTATCTGTATGAACTTGGAAATATCTGCACCGCTATCTGTATGAACATGGAAATATCTACACCGCTATCTGTATGAACATGGAAATATCTACACCGCTATCTGCATATAGATGGAAATATCTACACTGCTATCTGCATATACATCGAAATATCTACACAGCTATCTCTTTACACATGGAAATAACTACACCGCTATATCTATAAACATGGAAATATCTACACCACCATCTGTATGAACATGGAAATATCTGCACCGCCATCTGTTTGAACATATAAATATCTACACCGCCATCTGTATTAAGAAGGAAATATCTAAACCGCTTTCTGTATAAACACGGAAATATCAGCACCGCACTCTGTATGAAAATGGAAATATCTACACCGCTATCTGTATTAACATGGAAATATCTACACTGCTATCTGTATGAACATGGAAATAGCTACACCGTTATGTGTATGAAAATGGAAATAGCTACACCGCTATCTGTATGAACATGGAAATATCTACACCGCTATCTGTATGAACATGGATATATCTACAATGCCATCTGGATGAACATGGAAATATCTACACCGCTATCTGTATGAACATGGAAATATCTACACCGCTATCAGTATGAACATGGATATATCTACACAGCCATCTGGATGAACATGGAAATATCTACACCGCTATCTGTGTAAACATGCATACATCTTCACCACTATCTGTATAAACATGGAAATATCTGCACCGCTATCGGTATGAACATGGAAATATCTACACCGCTATCTGTATGAACATGGAAATACCGACACCGCTATCTGTTTGGACATGGAAATATCTACACCGCTATCTGCATGAAAATGGAAATATCTACACTGCTATCTGCATATACATTTAAATATCTACACAGCTATCTCTTTACACATGGAAATAACTACACCACTATCTGTATGAACATGAAAATAACTACACCGCCATCTGTATGAACATGGAAATATCTGCACCGCCATCTGTATGAACATATAAATATCTACACCGCCATCTGTATTAAGATGGAGATATCTACACTGCTATCTGTATAAACATGGAAATATCTACACCGCCATCTGTATGAACATATAAATACACCGCCATCTGTATTAAGAAGGAAATATCTAAACCGCTATCTGTATAAACATGGAAATATGTACACCGCTGCCTGTATAAACATGGAAATATCAGCACCGCTATCTGTATGAACATGGAAATATCTACACCGCTATCTGTTTGAACATGGAAATATCTACACCGCTATCTGCATGAAAATGGAAATATCTACAAAGCTATCTGCATATACATGGAAATATCTACACAGCTATCTCTTTACACATGGAAATAACTACACCGCTATATCTATAAACATGGAAATATCTACACCGCCATCTGTATGAACATGGAAATATCTGCACAGCCATCTGTATGAACATATAAATATCTACACCGCCATCTGTATTAAGAAGGAAATATCTAAACCGCTATCTGTATAAACATGGAAATACCTTCACCGCCATCTGTATGAACATGGAAATATCTACACCGCCATCTGTATGAACATGGAAATATCTGCACCGCCATCTGTATGAACATATAAATATCTACACCGCCATCTGTATTAAGATGGAGATATCTACACCGCTATCTGTATAAACATGGAAATATCTACACCGCTATCTGTATAAACATGGAAATATCTACACCGCTATCTGTATAAACATGGAAATATCTACACCGCTACCTGTATAAACATGGAAATATCAGCACCGCTATCTGTATGAACATGGAAATATCTACACCGCTATCTGTATGAACATGGAAATATCTACACCGCTATCTGTATGAACATGGATATATCTACACAGCCATCTGGATGAACATGGAAATATCTACACCGCTATCTGTGTAAACATGCATACATCTTCACCGCTATCTGTATAAACATGGAAATGTCTACACTGCTATCTGTATGAACATGGAAATATCTGCACCGCTATCTGTATGAACATGGAAATATCTACACCGCTATCTGTACGAACATCAAATATCTACACCGCTATCTGCATATAGATGGAAATATCTACACTGCTATCTGCATATACATGGAAATATCTACACAGCTATCTCTTTACACATGGAAATAACTACACCGCTATCTGTATGAACATGGAAATATCTGCACCACCATCTGTATGAACATATAAATATCTACACCGCCATCTGTATTAAGATGGAGATATCTACACCGCTATCTGTGTAAACATGGAAATATCTACACCGCTATCTGTATAAACATGGAAATATCTACACCGCTATATGTATAAACATGGAAATATCTACAACGCTACCTGTATAAACATGGAAATATCAGCACCGCTATCTGTATGAACATGGAAACATCTACACTGCTATCTGTATGAACATGGAAATATCTACACCGCTATCTGTACGCACATGGATATATCTACACAGCCCTCTGGATGAACATGGAAATATCCACACCCCTATCTGTGTAAACATGCATACATCTTCACCGCTGTCTGTATAAACATGGAAATATCTACACCGCTATCTCTATGAACATGGAAATATCTACACCGCTATCTGTTTGAAGATGGAATTATATACACCGCTATCTGCATGAAAATGGAAATATCTACACAGCTATCTGCATAGAGATGGAAATATCTACACAGCTATCTCTTTACACATGGAAATAACTACACCGCTATCTGTATGAACATGGAAATATCTACACCGCCATCTGTATGAACATGGAAATATCTGCACCGCCATCTGTATGAACATATAAATATCTACACCGCCATCTCTATTAAGATGGAGATATCTACACCGCTATCTGAATAAACATGGTAATATCTACACTGCTATCTGTATAAACATGGAAATATCTACACCGCTATCTGTATAAACATGGAAATATCTACACCGCTACCTGTATAAACATGGAAATATCAGCACCGCTATCTGTATGTACCTGGAAATATCTACACCGCTATCTGTATGAACATGGAAATATCTACAAAGCTATCTGAATGAACATGGAAATATCTACACCGCTATCTGTTTGAACATGTAAATATCTACACCGCTATCTGCAGGAAAATGGAAATATCTGCAAAGCTATCTGCATATACATGGAAATATCTACACAGCTATCTCTTTACACATGGAAATAACTACACCGCTATATCTATAAACATGGAAATATCTACACCACCATCTGTATGAACATGGAAATATCTGCACCGCCATCTGTTTGAACATATAAATATCTTCACCGCCATCTGTATTAAGAAGGAAATATCTAAACCGCTATCTGTATAAACACGGAAATATCAGCACCGCTATCTGTATAAACATGGAAATATCTACACCGCTATCTGTATGAACATGGAAATATCTGCACCGCTATCTGTATGAAAATGGAAATATCGACACCGCTATCTGTTTGAACATGGAAATATCTACACAGCTATCTCTTTACACATGGAAATAACTACACCGCTATCTGTATGAACATGGAAATATCTACACCGCCATCTGTATGAACATGGAAATATCTGCACCGCCATCTGTATGAACATATAAATATCTACACTGCCATCTGTATTAAGATGGAGATATCTACACCGCTATCTGTATAAACATGGAAATATCAACACCGCTACCTGTATAAACATGGAAATATCTACACCCCTATCTGTATAAACATGGAAATATCTACACCGCTACCTGTATAAACATGGAAATATCAGCACCGCTATCTGTATGAACATGGAAATATCTACACCGCTATCTGTATGAACATGGAAATATCTACACCGCTATCTGTATGAACATGCATATACGTACACAGCCCTCTGGAAGAACATGGAAATCTCTACACCGCTATCTGTGTAAACATGCATACATCTTCACCGCTATCTGTATAAACATGGAAATATCTACACCGCTATCTCTATGAACATGGAAAAATCTACACCGCTATCTGTTTGAAGATGGAAATATATACACAGCTATCTGCGTGAAAATGGAAATATCTACACAGCTATCTGCATATAAATGGAAATATCTACACAGCTATCTCTTTACACATTGAAATATCTACACCGCTATCTGAATGAACATGGAAATATCAGCACCGCTATCTGTATGAACATGGAAATACCTACACCGCTATCTGTATGAACATGGATATATCTACACAGCACTCTGGATGAACATGGAAATATCCATACCGCTATCTGTGTAAACATGCATACATCTTCACCGCTATCTGTATAAACATGGAAATATCTACACCGCTATCTGTATGAACATGGAAATATCTACACCGCTATCTGTTTGAACATGGAAATATATACATCGCTATATGCATGAAAATGGAAATATCTACACAGCAATCTGCATATAGATGGAAATATCTACACAGCAATCTCTTTACACATGGAAATAACTACACCGCTATCTGTATGAACATGGACATATCTACACTGCCATCTGTATGAACATGGATATATCTACACAGCCATCTGGATGAACATGGAAATATCTACACCGCTATCTGTGTAAACATGCATACATCTTCACCGCTATCTGTATAAACATGGAAATATCTACACTGCTATCTGTATGAACATGGAAATATCTGCACCGCTATCTGTATGAACATGGAAATATCTACACCGCCATCTGTTTGAACATGGAAATATCTACACCGCTATCTGTATGAAAATGGAAATATCTACACTGCTATCTGCATATACATGAAAATATCTACACAGCTATCTCTTTACACATGGAAATAACTACACCCCTATCTGTATGAACATGGAAATATCTACACCGCCATCTGTATGAACATGGAAATATCTGCACCGCCATCTGTATGAACATATAAATATCTTCACCGCCATCTGTATTAAGATGGAGATATCTACACCGTATCTGTATAAACATGGAAATATCTACACCGCTATCTGTATAAACATGGAAATATCTACACCGCTATCTGTATAAACATGGAAGTATCTACACCGCTACCTGTATAAACATGGATATATCTACACAGCCCTCTGGATGAACATGGAAATATCCACACCGCTATCTGTGTAAACATGCATAAATCTTCACCGCTATCTGTATAAACATGGAAATATCTACACCGCTTTCTCTATGAACATGGAAATATCTACACCGCTATCTGTTTGAAGATGGAAATATATACACCGCTATCTGCATGAAAATGGAAATATCTACACAGCTATCTGCATATAGATGGAAATATCTACACAGCTATCTCTTTACACATGGAAATAACTACACCTCTATCTGTATGAACAGGGAAATACCTACACCGCCATCTGTATGAACATGGAAATATCTGCACCGCCATCTGTATGAACATATAAATATCTACACCGCCATCTCTATTAAGATGGAGATATCTACACCGCTATCTGAATAAACATGGAAATATCTACACCGCTACCTGTATAAACATGGAAATATCAGCACCGCTATCTGTATGAACCTGGAAATATCTACACCGCTATCTGTATGAACATGGAAATATCTACACCGCTATCTGCATGAACATGGAAATATCTACAAAGCTATCTGAATGAACATGGAAATATCTACACCGCTATCTGTTTGAACATGTAAATATCTACACCGCTATCTGCATGAAAATGGAAATATCTACAAAGCTATCTGCATATACATGGAAATATCTACACAGCTATCTCTTTACACATGGAAATAACTACACCGCTATATCTATAAACATGGAAATATCTACACCACCATCTGTATGAACATGGAAATATCTGCACCGCCATCTGTTTGAACATATAAATATCTACACCGCCATCTGTATTAAGAAGGAAATATCTAAACCGCTATCTGTATAATCACGGAAATATCAGCACCGCTCTCTGTATGAAAATGGAAATATCTACACTGCTATCTGTATGAACATGGAAATATCTACACTGCTATCTGTATGAACATGGAAATAGCTACACCATTATGTGTATGAAAATGGAAATAGCTACACCGCTATCTGTATGAACATGGAAATATCTACACCGCTATCAGTATGAACATGGATATATCTACACAGCCATCTGGATGAACATGGAAATATCTACACCGCTATCTGTGTAAACATGCATTCATCTTCACCACTATCTGTATAAACATGGAAATATCTGCACCACTATCGGTATGAACATGGAAATATCTACACCGCTATCTGTATGAACATGGAAATACCGACACCGCTATCTGTTTGGACATGGAAATAACTACACCGCTATCTGCATGAAAATGGAAATATCTACATTGCTATCTGCATATACATTTAAATATCTACACAGCTATCTCTTTACACATGGAAATAACTACACCACTATCTGTATGAACATGGAAATAACTACACAGCCATCTGGATGAACATGGAAATACCAGCACCGCTATCTGTATGAACATGGAAATATCTACACCGCTATCTGTATGAACATGGAAATATCTACACCGCTATCTGTGTAAACATGCATACATCTTCACCGCTATCTGTGTAAACATAGAAATATCTACACCGCTATCTGTATGAACATGGAAATATCTACAACACTATCTGTTTGAAGATGGAAATATCTACACCGCTATCTGCATGAAAATGGAAACATCTACACAGCTCTCTGCATATAGATGGAAATATCTACACAGCAATCTCTTTACACTTGAAATAACCACACCGCTATTTGTATGAACATGGACATATCTACACCGCCATGTGTATGAACATGGAAATATCTGCACGGCCATCTGTATGAACATATAAATATCTACACCGCCATCTGAATTAAGATGGAGATATCTACACCGCTAT
Organism: Gorilla gorilla gorilla; assembly: GCF_029281585.2. Lineage (NCBI taxonomy): Eukaryota > Metazoa > Chordata > Mammalia > Primates > Hominidae > Gorilla > Gorilla gorilla. The sequence goes on from NC_086017.1 coordinate 1,639,549, forward strand.
CTGAATAAACATGGAAATATCTACACCGATATCTGTATGAACATGGAAATATCTACACCGCTACCTGTATAAACATGGAAATATCAGCACCGCTATCTGTATGAACCTGGAAATATCTACACCGCTATCTGTATGAACATGGAAATATCTACACCGCTATCTGTATGAACATGGAAATATCTACAAAGCTATCTGAATGAACATGGAAATATCTACACCGCTATCTGTTTGAACATGTAAATATCTACACCGCTATCTGCATGAAAATGGAAATATCTACAAAGCTATCTGCATATACATGGAAATATCTACACAGCTATCTCTTTACACATGGAAATAACTACACCGCTATATCTATAAACATGGAAATATCTACACCACCATCTGTATGAACATGGAAATATCTGCACCGCCATCTGTTTGAACATATAAATATCTACACCGCCATCTGTATTAAGAAGGAAATATCTATACCGCTATCTGTATAAACACGGAAATATCGGCACCGCTCTCTGTATGAAAATGGAAATACCTACACCGCTATCTGTATGAACATGGAAATATCTACACTGCTATCTGTATGAACATGGAAATAGCTACACCGTTATGTGTATGAAAATGGAAATAGCTACACCGCTATCTGTATCAACATGGAAATATCTACACCGCTGTATGTATGAACATGGATATATCTACAAAGCCATCTGGATGAACATGGAAATATCTACACCGCTATCTGTATGAACATGGAAATATATACACCGCTATCTGTATGAACATGGATATATCTACACAGCCATCTGAATGAACATGGAAATATCTACACCGCTATCTGTGTAAACATGCATACATCTTCACCACTATCTGTATAAACATGGAAATATCTGCACCGCTATCGGTATGAACATGGAAATATCTACACCGCTATCTGTATGAACATGGAAATACCGACACCGCTATCTGTTTGGACATGGAAATAACTACACCGCTATCTGCATGAAAATGGAAATATCTACACTGCTATCTGCATATACATTTAAATATATACACAGCTATCTCTTTACACATGGAAATAACTACACCACTATCTGTATGAACATGGAAATAACTACACAGCCATCTGGATGAATATGGAAATACCAGCACCGCTATCTGTATGAACATGGAAATATCTACACCGCTATCTGTATGAACATGGAAATATCTACACCGCTATCTGTATGAACATGGATATATCTACACAGCCCTCTGGATGAACATGGAAATACCCACACCGCTATCTGTGTAAACATGCATACATCTTCACTGCTATCTGTATAAACATGGAAATATCTACACTGCTATCTGTATGAACATGGAAATATCTGCACCGCTATCTGTATGAACATGGAAATAACTACACCGCTATCTGTATGAACATGGAAATATCTACAACACTATCTGTTTGAAGATGGAAATATACACATCGCTATCTGCATGAAAATGGAAATATCTACACAGCTCTCTGCGTATAGATGGAAATATCTACACAGCAATCTCTTTACACTTGAAATAACTACACCGCTATTTGTATGAACATGGACATATCTACACCGCCATGTGTATGAACATGGAAATATCTGCACGGCCATCTGTATGAACATATAAATATCTACACTGCCATCTGTATTAAGATGGAGATATCTACACCGCTATCTGAATAAACATGGAAATATCTACACCGATATCTGTATGAACATGGAAATATCTACACTGCTATATGTATGAACATGGAAATAGCTACACAGTTATCTGTATGAACATGGAAATAGCTACACCGCTATCTGTATGAACATGGAAATATCTACACCGCTATCTGTATGAACATGGATATATCTACACAGCCATCTGCATGAACATGGAAATATCTACACCGCTATCTGTATGAACATGGAAATATCTACACCGCTATCTGTATGAACATGGATATATCTACACAGCCATCTGGATTAACATGGAAATATCTACACCGCTATCTGTGTAAACATGCATACATCTTCACCGCTATCTGTATAAACATGGAAATATCTACACTGCTATCTGTATGAACATGGAAATATCTGCACCGCTATCTGTATGAACATGGAAATAACTACACCGCTATCTGTATGAACATGGAAATATCTACACCGCTATCTGCATATAGATGGAAATATCTACACTGCTATCTGCATATACATGGAAATATCTACACAGCTATCTCTTTACACATGGAAATAACTACACCGCTATCTGTATGAACATGGAAATATCTACACCGCCATCTGTATGAATATGGAAATATCTGCACCGCCATCTGTATGAACATATAAATATCTACACCACCATCTGTATTAAGATGGAGATATCTACACCGCTATCTGTATAAACATGGAAATATCTACACCGCTATCTGTATAAACATGGAAATATCTACACCGCTATCTGTATAAACATGGAAATATCTACACCGCTACCTGTATAAACATGGAAATATCAGCACCGCTATCTGAATGAACATGGAAATATCTACACTGCTATCTGTATGAACATGGAAATATCCACACCGCTATCTGTATGAACATGGATATATCTACACAGCCCTCTGGATGAACATGGAAATATCCACACCGCTATCTGTGTAAACATGCATACATCTTCACCACTATCTGTGTAAACATGGAAATATCTACACCGCTATCTGCATATAGATGGAAATATCTACACTGCTATCTGCATATACCTTGAAATATCTACACAGCTATCTCTTTACACATGGAAATAACTACACCGCTATCTGTATGAACATGGAAATATCTACACCGCCATCTGTATGAATATGGAAATATCTGCACCGCAATCTGTATGAACATATAAATATCTACACCGCCATCTCTATTAAGATGGAGATATCTACACCGCTATCTGAATAAACATGGAAATATCTACACCGCTATCTGTATAAACATGGAAATATCTACACTGCTATCTGTATAAACATGGAAATATCTACACCGCTACCTGTATAAACATGGAAATATCAGCACCGCTATTTGTATGAACCTGGAAATATCTACACCGCTATCTGTATGAACATGGAAATATCTACACCGCTATCTGTATGAACATGGAAATATCTACAAAGCTATCTGAATGAACATGGAAATATCTACACCGCTATCTGTTTGAACATGTAAATATCTACACCGCTATCTGCATGAAAATGGAAATATCTACAATGCTATCTGCATATACATGGAAATATCTACACAGCTATCTCTTTACACATGGAAATAACTACACCGCTATATCTATAAACATGGAAATATCTACACCACCATCTGTATGAACATGGAAATATCTGCACCGCCATCTGTTTGAACATATAAATATCTACACTGCCATCTGTATTAAGAAGGAAATATCTAAACCGCTATCTGTATAAACACGGAAATATCAGCACCGCACTCTGTATGAAAATGGAAATATCTACACCGCTATCTGTATGAACATGGAAATATCTACACCTCTATCTGTATGAACATGGATGTATGTACACAGCCATTTGGATGAACATGGAAATATCTACACCGCTATCTGTGTAAACATGCATACATCTTCACCACTATCTGTATAAACATGGAAATATCTGCACCGCTATCGGTATGAACATGGAAATATCTACACCGCTATCTGTATGAACATGGAAATACCTACACCGCTATCTGTTTGAACATGGAAATATCTACACCGCTATCTGCATGAAAATGGAAATATCTACACTGCTATCTGCATATACATTTAAATATCTACACAGCTATCTCTTTACACATGGAAATAACTACACCACTATCTGTATGAACATGGAAATAACTACACCGCCATCTGTATGAACATGGAAATATCTGCACCGCCATCTGTATGAACATATAAATATCTACACAGCCATCTGTATTAAGATGGAGATATCTACACTGCTATCTGTATAAACATGGAAATATCTACACCGCCATCTGTATGAACATATAAATACACCGCCATCTGTATTAAGACGGAAATATCTAAACCGCTATCTGTATAAACATGGAAATATCTACACCGCTGCCTGTATAAACATGGAAATATCAGCACCGCTATCTGTATGAACATGGAAATATCTACACCGCTATCTGTTTGAACATGGAAATATCTACACCGCTATCTGCATGAAAATGGAAATATCTTCAAAGCTATCTGCATATACATGGAAATATCTACACAGCTATCTCTTTACACATGGAAATAACTACACCGCTATATCTATAAACATGGAAATATCTACACCGCCATCTTTATGAACATGGAAATATCTGCACCGCCATCTGTATGAACATATAAATATCTACATCGCCATCTGTATTAAGAAGGAAATATCTAAACCGCTATCTGTATAAACATCGAAATATCTACACCGCCATCTGTATGAACATGGAAATATCTACACCGCCATCTGTATGAACATGGAAATATCTGCACCGCCATCTGTATGAACATATAAATATCTACACCGCCATCTGTATTAAGATGGAGATATGTACACCGCTATCAGTATAAACATGGAAATATCTACACCGCTATGTGTGTAAACATGGAAATATCTACACCGCTATCTGTATAAACATGGAAATATCTACACCGCTACCTGTGTAAACATGGAAATATCAGCACCGCTATCTGTATGAACATGGAAATATCTACACCGCTATCTGTATGAACATGGATATATCTACACAGCCATCTGCATGAACATGGAAATATCTACACCGCTATCTGTATGAACATGGAAATATCTACACCGCTATCTGTATGAACATGGATATATCTACACAGCCATCTGGATTAACATGGAAATATCTACACCGCTATCTGTGTAAACATGCATACATCTTCACCGCTATCTGTATAAACATGGAAATATCTACACTGCTATCTGTATGAACATGGAAATATCTGCACCGCTATCTGTATGAACATGGAAATAACTACACCGCTATCTGTATGAACATGGAAATATCTACACCGCTATCTGCATATAGATGGAAATATCTACACTGCTATCTGCATATACATGGAAATATCTACACAGCTATCTCTTTACACATGGAAATAACTACACCGCTATCTGTATGAACATGGAAATATCTACACCGCCATCTGTATGAATATGGAAATATCTGCACCGCCATCTGTATGAACATATAAATATCTACACCACCATCTGTATTAAGATGGAGATATCTACACCGCTATCTGTATAAACATGGAAATATCTACACCGCTATCTGTATAAACATGGAAATATCTACACCGCTATCTGTATAAACATGGAAATATCTACACCGCTACCTGTATAAACATGGAAATATCAGCACCGCTATCTGAATGAACATGGAAATATCTACACTGCTATCTGTATGAACATGGAAATATCCACACCGCTATCTGTATGAACATGGATATATCTACACAGCCCTCTGGATGAACATGGAAATATCCACACCGCTATCTGTGTAAACATGCATACATCTTCACCACTATCTGTGTAAACATGGAAATATCTACACCGCTATCTGCTTATAGATGGAAATATCTACACTGCTATCTGCATATACCTTGAAATATCTACACAGCTATCTCTTTACACATGGAAATAACTACACCGCTATCTGTATGAACATGGAAATATCTACACCGCCATCTGTATGAATATGGAAATATCTGCACCGCCATCTGTATGAACATATAAATATCTACACCGCCATCTCTATTAAGATGGAGATATCTACACCGCTATCTGAATAAACATGGAAATATCTACACCGCTATCTGTATAAACATGGAAATATCTACACTGCTATCTGTATAAACATGGAAATATCTACACCGCTACCTGTATAAACATGGAAATATCAGCACCGCTATTTGTATGAACCTGGAAATATCTACACCGCTATCTGTATGAACATGGAAATATCTACACCGCTATCTGTATGAACATGGAAATATCTACAAAGCTATCTGAATGAACATGGAAATATCTACACCGCTATCTGTTTGAACATGTAAATATCTACACCGCTATCTGCATGAAAATGGAAATATCTACAATGCTATCTGCATATACATGGAAATATCTACACAGCTATCTCTTTACACATGGAAATAACTACACCGCTATATCTATAAACATGGAAATATCTACACCACCATCTGTATGAACATGGAAATATCTGCACCGCCATCTGTTTGAACATATAAATATCTACACTGCCATCTGTATTAAGAAGGAAATATCTAAACCGCTATCTGTATAAACACGGAAATATCAGCACCGCACTCTGTATGAAAATGGAAATATCTACACCGCTATCTGTATGAACATGGAAATATCTACACCTCTATCTGTATGAACATGGATGTATGTACACAGCCATTTGGATGAACATGGAAATATCTACACCGCTATCTGTGTAAACATGCATACATCTTCACCACTATCTGTATAAACATGGAAATATCTGCACCGCTATCGGTATGAACATGGAAATATCTACACCGCTATCTGTATGAACATGGAAATACCTACACCGCTATCTGTTTGAACATGGAAATATCTACACCGCTATCTGCATGAAAATGGAAATATCTACACTGCTATCTGCATATACATTTAAATATCTACACAGCTATCTCTTTACACATGGAAATAACTACACCACTATCTGTATGAACATGGAAATAACTACACCGCCATCTGTATGAACATGGAAATATCTGCACCGCCATCTGTATGAACATATAAATATCTACACAGCCATCTGTATTAAGATGGAGATATCTACACTGCTATCTGTATAAACATGGAAATATCTACACCGCCATCTGTATGAACATATAAATACACCGCCATCTGTATTAAGACGGAAATATCTAAACCGCTATCTGTATAAACATGGAAATATCTACACCGCTGCCTGTATAAACATGGAAATATCAGCACCGCTATCTGTATGAACATGGAAATATCTACACCGCTATCTGTTTGAACATGGAAATATCTACACCGCTATCTGCATGAAAATGGAAATATCTTCAAAGCTATCTGCATATACATGGAAATATCTACACAGCTATCTCTTTACACATGGAAATAACTACACCGCTATATCTATAAACATGGAAATATCTACACCGCCATCTTTATGAACATGGAAATATCTGCACCGCCATCTGTATGAACATATAAATATCTACATCGCCATCTGTATTAAGAAGGAAATATCTAAACCGCTATCTGTATAAACATCGAAATATCTACACCGCCATCTGTATGAACATGGAAATATCTACACCGCCATCTGTATGAACATGGAAATATCTGCACCGCCATCTGTATGAACATATAAATATCTACACCGCCATCTGTATTAAGATGGAGATATGTACACCGCTATCAGTATAAACATGGAAATATCTACACCGCTACCTGTGTAAACATGGAAATATCAGCACCGCTATCTGTATGAACATGGAAATATCTACACCGCTATCTGTATGAACATGGATATATCTACACAGCCCTCTGGATGAACATGGAAATATCCACACCGCTATCTGTGTAAACATGCATACATCTTCACCGCTATCTGTATAAACATGGAAATATCTACACCGCTATCCTTATGAATATGGAAATATCTACACCGCTATCTGTTTGAAGATGGAAATATATACACCGCAATCTGCATGAAAATGGAAATATCTACACAGCTATCTGCATATAGATGGAAATATCTACACAGCTATCTCTTTACACATGGAAATAACTACACCGCTATCTCTATAAACATGGAAATATCTACACCGCCATCTGTATGAACATGGAAATATCTGCACCGCCATCTGTATGAACATGGAAATATCTACACCGCTATCTGTATGAACATGGATATACGCACACAGCCCTCTGGATGAACATGGAAATCTCTACACCGCTATCTGTGTAAACATGCATACATCTTCACCGCTATCTGTATAAACATGGAAATATCTACACCGCTATCTCTATGAACATGGAAATATCTACACCGCTATCTGTTTGAAGATGGAAATATATACACAGCTATCTGCATGAAAATGGAAATATCTACACAGCTATCTGCATATAGATGGAAATATCTACACAGCTATCTCTTTACACATTGAAATATCTACACCGCTATCTGAATGAACATGGAAATATCAGCACCGCTATCTGTATGAACATGGAAATACCTACATCGCTATCTGTATGAACATGGAAATATCTACACCGCTATCTGTATGAACATGGATATATCTACACAGCCGTCTGGATGAACACGGAAATATCCACACCGCTATCTGTGTAAACATGCATACATCTTCACCGCTATCTGTATAAACATGGAAATATCTACACCACTATCTGTATGAACATGGAAATATCTACACCGCTATCTGTTTGAAGATGGAAATATATACATCGCTATCTGCATGAAAATGGAAATATCTACACAGCTATCTGCATATAGATGGAAATATCTACACAGCAATCTCTTTACACATGGAAATAACTACACCGCTATCTGTATGAACATGGAAATATCTACACCGCTATGTGTATGAACATGGATATATCTACACAGCCATCTGGATGAACATGGAAATATCTACACCGCTATCTGTGTAAACATGCATACATCTTCACCGCTATGTGTATAAACATGGAAATATCTACACTGCTATCTGTATGAACATGGAAATATCTGCACCGCTATCTGTATGAACATGGAAATATCTACACCGCTATCTGTTTGAACATGGAAATATCTACACCGCTATCTGCATGAAATTGGAAATATCTACACTGCTATCTGCATATACATGGAAATATCTACACAGCTATCTCTTTACACATGGAAATAACTACACCGCTATCTGTATGAACATGGAAATATCTACACCGCCATCTGTATGAACATGGAAATATCTGCACCGCCATCTGTATGAACATATAAATATCTACACCGCCATCTGTATTAAGATGGAGATATCTACACCGCTATCTGTATAAACATGGAAATATATACACCGCTATCTGTATAAACATGGAAATATCTACACCGCTATCTGTATAAACATGGAGATAACTACACCGCTACCTGTATAAACATGGAAATATCAGCACCGCTGTCTGTATGAACATGGAAATATCTACACTGCTATCTGTATGAACATGGAAATATCTTCACCGCTATCTGTATGAACATGGATATATCTACACAGCCCTCTGGATGAACATGGAAATATCCACACCGCTATCTGTGTAAACGTGCATACATCTTCACCGCTATCTTTAAAAACATGGAAATACCTACACCGCTATCTCTATGAACATGGAAATATCTACACCGCTATCTGTTTGAAGATGGAAATATATACACCGCTATCTGCATGAAAATGGAAATATCTACACAGCTATCTGCATATAGATGGAAATATCTACACAGCTATCTGTTTACACATGGAAATAACTACACCGCTATCTGTATGAACATGGAAATATCTACACCGCCATCTGCATGAACATGGAAATATCTGCAAAGACATCTGTATGAACATATAAATATCTACACCGCCATCTCTATTAAGATGGAGATATCTACACCGCTATCTGAATAAACATGGAAATATCTACACCGCTATCTGTATAAACATGGAAATATCTACACTGCTATCTGTTTAAACATGGAAATATCTACACCGCTACCTGTATAAACATGGAAATATCAGCACCGCTATCTGTATGAACCTGGAAATATCTACACCGCTATCTGTATGAACATGGAAATATCTACACCGCTATCTGCATGAACATGGAAATATCTACAAAGCTATCTGAATGAACATGGAAATATCTACACCGCTATCTGTTTGAACATGTAAATATCTACACCGCTATCTGCATGAAAATGGAAATATCTACAAAGCTATCTGCATATACATGGAAATATCTACACAGCTATCTCTTTACACATGGAAATAACTACACCGCTATATCTATAAACATGGAAATATCTACACCACCATCTGTATGAACATGGAAATATCTGCACCGCCATCTGTTTGAACACATAAATATCTACACCGCCATCTGTATTAAGAAGGAAATATCTAAACCGCTATCTGTATAAACACGGAAATATCAGCACCGCACTCTGTATGAAAATGGAAATATCTACACCGCTATCTGTATGAACATGGAAATATCTACACTGCTATCTGTATGAACATGGAAATAGCTACACCGTTATGAGTATGAAAATGGAAATAGCTACACCGCTATCTGTATGAACATGGAAATATCTACACCGCTATCTGTATGAACATGGATATATCTACACAGCCTTCTGGATGAACATGGAAATATCTACACCGCTATCTGTATGAACATGGAAATATCTACACCGCTATCAGTATGAACATGCATATATCTACACAGCCATCTGGATGAACATGGAAATATCTACACCGCTATCTTTGTAAACATGCATACATCTTCACCACTATCTGTATAAACATGGAAATATCTGCACCGCTATCGGTATGAACATGGAAATATCTACACTGCTATCTGTATGAACATGGAAATACCTACACCGCTATCTGTTTGGACATGGAAATATCTACACCGCTATCTGCATGAAAATGGAAATATCTACACTGCTATCTGCATATACATTTAAATATCTACACAGCTATCTCTTTACACATGGAAATAAGTACACCACTATCTGTATGAACATGAAAATAACTACACCGCCATCTGTATGAACATGGAAATATCTGCACCGCCATCTGTATGAACATATAAATATCTACACCGCCATCTGTATTAAGATGGAGATATTTACACTGCTATCTGTATAAACATGGAAATATCTACACCGCCATCTGTATTAACATATAAATACACCGCCATCTGTATTAAGAAGGAAATATCTAAACCGCTATCTGTATAAACATGGAAATATCTACACCGCTGCCTGTATAAACATGGAAATATCAGCACCGCTATCTGCATGAACATGGAAATATCTACACCACTATCTGTTTGAACATGGAAATATCTACACCGCTATCTGCATGAAAATGGCAATATCTACAAAGCTATCTGCATATACATGGAAATATCTACACAGCTATCTCTTTACACATGGAAATAACTACACCGCTATATCTATAAACATGGAAATATCTACACCGCCATCTGTATGAACATGGAAATATCTGCACCGCCATCTGTATGAACATATAAATATCTACACCGCCATCTGTATTAAGAAGGAAATATCTAAACCGCTATCTGTATAAACATGGAAATATCTTCACCGCCATCTGTATGAACATGGAAATATCTACACCGCCATCTGTATGAACATGGAAATATCTGCACCGCCATCTGTATGAACATATAAATATCTACACCGCCATCTGTATTAAGATGGAGATATCTACACCGCTATCTGTATAAACATGGAAATATCTACACCGCTATCTGTATAAACATAGAAATATATACACCGCTATCTGTATAAACATGGAAATATCTACACCGCTACCTGTATAAACATGGAAATATCAGCACCGCTATCTGTATGAACATGGAAATATCTACACCGCTATCTGTATGAACATGGAAATATCTACACCGCTATCTGTATGAACATGGATATATCTACACAGCCCTCTGGATGAACATGGAAATATCCACACCGCTATCTGTGTAAACATGCATATATCTTCACCGCTATCTGTGTAAACATGCATACATCTTCACCGCTATCTGTATAAACATGGAAATATCTACACCGCTATCTCTATGAACATGGAAATATCTACACCGCTATCTGTTTGAAGATGGAAATATATACACCGCTATCTGCATGAAAATGGAAATATCTACACAGCTATCTGCATATAGATGGAAGTATCTACACAGCTATCTCTTTACACATGGAAATAACTACACCGCTATCTGTATGAACATGGAAATATCAACGCCGCCATCTGTATGAACATGGAAATATCTGGACCGCCATCTGTATGGGCATATAAATGTCTACACCGCCATCTGTATTAAGATGGAGATATCTACACCGCTATCTGTATAAACATGGAAATATCAACACCGCTATCTGTATAAACATGGAAATATCTACACCGCTATCTGTATAAACATAGAAATATCTACACCGCTACCTGTATAAACATGGAAATATCAGCACCGCTATCTGTATGAACATGGAAATATCTACACCACTATCTGTATGAACATGGAAATATCTACACCGCTATCTGTATGAACATGGATATACGTACACAGCCCTCTGGATGAACATGGAAATCTCTACACCGCTATCTGTGTAAACATGCATACATCTTCACCGCTATCTGTATAAACATGGAAATATCTACACCGCTATCTCTATGAACATGGAAATATCTACACCGCTATCTGTTTGAAGATGGAAATATATACACAGCTACCTGCATGAAAATGGAAATATCTACACAGCTATCTGCATATAGATGGAAATATCTACACAGCTATCTCTTTACACATTGAAATATCTACACCGCTATCTGAATGAACATGGAAATATCAGCACCGCTATCTGTATGAACATGGAAATACCTACACTGCTATCTGTATGAACATGGAAATATCTACACCGCTATCTGTATGAACATGGAAATATCTACACCGCTATCTGTATGAACATGGATATATCTACACAGCCCTCTGGATGAACATGGAAATATCCACACCGCTATCTGTGTAAACATGCATACATCTTCACCGCTATCTGTATAAACATGGAAATATCTACACCGCTATCTGTATGAACATGGAAATATCTACACCGCTATCTGTTTGAAGATGGAAATATATACATCGCTATCTGCATGAAAATGGAAATATCTACACAGCTATCTGCATATAGATGGAAATATCTACACAGCAATCTCTTTACACATGGAAATAACTACACCGCTATCTGTATGAACATGGACATATCTACACCGCCATCTGTATGAACATGGAAGTATCTGCACGGCCATCTGTATGAACATATAAACATCTACACAGCCATCTGTATTAAGATGGAGATATCTACACCGCTATCTGAATAAACATTTAAATATCTACACCGCTATCTGTATGAATATGGAAATATCTACACTGCTATCTGCATGAACATGGAAATATCTACAAAGCTATCTGAATGAACATGGAAATATCTACACCGCTATCTGTTTGAACATGTAAATATCTACACCGCTATCTGCATGAAAATGGAAATATCTACAAAGCTATCTGCATATACATGGAAATATCTACACAGCTATCTCTTTACACATGGAAATAACGACACCGCTATATCTATAAACATGGAAATATCTACACCACCATCTGTATGAACATGGAAATATCTGTACCGCCATCTGATTGAACATATAAATATCTACACCGCCATCTGTATTAAGAAGGAAATATCTAAACCGCTATCTGTATAAACACGGAAATATCAGCACCGCTCTCTGTATGAAAATGGAAATATCTACACCTCTATCTGTATGAACATGGAAATATCTACACTGCTATCTGTATGAACATGGAAATAGCTACACCGTTATGTGTATGAAAATGGAAATAGCTACACCGCTATCTGTATGAACATGGAAATATCTACACCGCTATCTGTATGAACATGGATACATCTACACAGCCATCTGGATGAACATGGAAATATCTACACCGCTATCTGTGTAAACATGCATACATCTTCACCACTATCTGTATAAACATGGAAATATCTGCACCGCTATCGGTATGAACATGGAAATATCTACACCGCTATCTGTATGAACATGGAAATACCTACACCGCTATCTGTTTGGACATGGAAATAACTACACCGCTATCTGCATGAAAATGGAAATATCTACACTGCTATCTGCATATACATTTAAATATCTACACAGCTAACTCTTTACACATGGAAATAACTACACCACTATCTGTATGAACATGATAATAACTACACAGCCATCTGGATGAACATGGAAATATCAGCACCGCTATCTGTATGAACATGGAAATATCTATACCGCTCTCTGTATGAACATGGAAATATCTACACCGCTATCTGTATGAACATGGATATATCTACACAGCCCTCTGGATGAACATGGAAATATCCACATCGCTATCTGTGTAAACATGCATACATCTTCACCGCTATCTGTATAAACATGGAAATATCTACACCGCTATCTGTATGAACATGGAAATATCTACAACACTATCTGTTTTAAGATGGAAATATATACATCGCTATCTGCATGAAAATGGAAATATCTACACAGCTCTCTGCATATGGATGGAAATATCTACACAGCAATCTCTTTACACATGGAAATAACTACACCGCTATTTGTATGAACATGGACATATCTACACCGCCATGTGTATGAACATGGAAATATCTGCACGGCCATCTGTATGAACATATAAATATCTACACCGCCATCTGTATTAAGATGGAGATATCTACACCGCTTTCTGAATAAACATGGAAATATCTACACCGATATCTGTATGAACATGGAAATATCTACACTGCTATCTGTATGAACATGGAAATAGCTACACCGTTATCTGTATGAACATGGAAATAGCTACACCGCTATCTGTATGAACATGGAAATATCTACACCGCTATCTGAATGAACATGGATATATCTACACAGCCATCTGCATGAACATGGAAATATCTACACCGCTATCTTTATGAACATGGAAATATCTACACCGCTATCTGTTTGAACATGGAAATATCTACACCGCTATCTGCAGGAAAATGGAAATATCTACAAAGCTATCTGCATATACATGGAAATATCTACACAGCTATCTCTTTACACATGGAAATAACTACACCGCTATATCTATAAACATGGAAATATCTACACCGCCATCTGTATGAACATGGAAATATCTGCACCGCCATCTGTATGAACATATAAATATCTACACCGCCATCTGTATTAAGAAGGAAATATCTAAACCGCTATCTGTATAAACATGGAAATATCTTCACCGCCATCTGTATGAACATGGAAATATCTACACCGCCATCTGTATGAACATGGAAATATCTGCACCGCCATCTGTATGAACATATAAATATCTACACCGCCATCTGTATTAAGATGGAGATATCTACACCGCTATCTGTATAAACATGGAAATATCTACACCGCTATCTGTATAAACATGGAAATATCTACACCGCTATCTGTATGAACATGGATATATCTACACAGCCCTCTGGATGAACATGGAAATATCCACACCGCTATCTGTGTAAACATGCATATATCTTCACCGCTATCTGTGTAAACATGCATACATCTTCACCGCTATCTGTATAAACATGGAAATATCTACACCGCTATCTCTATGAACATGGAAATATCTACACCGCTATCTGTTTGAAGATGGAAATATATACAACGCTATCTGCATGAAAATGGAAATATCTACACAGCTATCTGCATATAGATGGAAATATCTACACAGCTATCTCTTTACACATGGAAATAACTACACCGCTATCTGTATGAACATGGAAATATCTACGCCGCCATCTGTATGAACATGGAAATATGTGGACCGCCATCTGTATGAGCATATAAATATCTACACCGCCATCAGTATTAAGATGGAGATATCTACACCGCTATCTGTATAAACATGGAAATATCAACACCGCTATCTGTATAAACATGGAAATATCTAAACCGCTATCTGTATAAACATGGAAATATCTACACCGCTACCTGTATAAACATGGAAATATCAGCACCGCTATCTGTATGAACATGGAAATATCTTCACCGCTATCTGTATGAACATGGAAATATCTACACCGCTATCTGTATGAACATGGATATACGTACACAGCCCTCTGGATGAACATGGAAATCTCTACACCGCTATCTGTGTAAACATGCATACATCTTCACCGCTATCTGTATAAACATGGAAATATCTACACCGCTATCTCTATGAACATGGAAATATCTACACCGCTATCTGTTTGAAGATGGAAATATATACACAGCTATCTGCATGAAAATGGAAATATCTACACAGCTATCTGCATATAGATGGAAATATCTACACAGCTATCTCTTTACACATTGAAATATCTACACCGCTATCTGAATGAACATGGAAATATCAGCACCGCTATCTGTATGAACATGGAAATACCTACACTGCTATCTGTATGAACATCGAAATATCTACACCGCTATCTGTATGAACATGGAAATATCTACACCGCTATCTGTATGAACATGGATATATCTACACAGGCCTCTGGATGAACATGGAAATATCCACACCGCTATCTGTGTAAACATGCATACATCTTCACCGCTATCTGTATAAACATGGAAATATCTACACCGCTATCTCTATGAACATGGAAATATCTACACCGCTATCTGTTTGAAGATGGAAATATATACACCGCTATCTGCATGAAAATGGAAATATCTACACAGCTATCTGCATATAGATGGAAATATCTACACAGCTATCTCATTACACATGGAAATAACTACACCGCTATCTGTATGAACATGGAAATATCTACACCGCCATCTGTATGAACATTCAAATATCTACACCGCTATCTGCATGAACCTGGAAATATCTACACCGCTATCTGCATGAACATGGAAATATCTACAAAGCTATCTGAATGAACATGGAAATATCTACACCGCTATCTGTTTGAACATTTAAATATCTACACCGCTATCTGCATGAAAATGGAAATATCTACAAAGCTATCTGCATATACATGGAAATATCTACACAGCTATCTCTTTACACATGGAAATAACGACACCGCTATATCTATAAACATGGAAATATCTACACCACCATCTGTATGAACATGGAAATATCTGTACCGCCATCTGTTTGAACATATAAATATCTACACCGCCATCTGTATTAAGAAGGAAATATCTAAACCGCTATCTGTATAAACACGGAAATATCAGCACCGCTCTCTGTATGAAAATGGAAATATCTACACCTCTATCTGTATGAACATGGAAATATCGACACTGCTATCTGTATGAACATGGAAATAGCTACACCGTTATGTGTATGAAAATGGAAATAGCTACACCGCTATCTGTATGAACATGGAAATATCTACACCGCTATCTGTATGAACATGGATATATCTACACAGCCATCTGGATGAACATGGAAATATCTACACCGCTATCTGTGTAAACATGCATACATCTTCACCAATATCTGTATAAACATGGAAATATCTGCACCGCTATCGGTATGAACATGGAAATATCTACACCGCTATCTGTATGAACATGGAAATACCTACACCGCTATCTGTTTGGACATGGAAATAACTACACCGCTATATCTATAAACATGGAAATATCTACACCGCCATCTGTATGAACATGGAAATATCTGCACCGCCATCTGTATGAACATATAAATATCTACACCGCCATCTGTATTAAGAAGGAAATATCTAAACCGCTATCTGTATAAACATGGAAATATCTTCACCGCCATCTGTATGAACATGGAAATATCTACACCGCCATCTGTATGAACATGGAAATATCTGCACCGCCATCTGTATGAACATATAAATATCTACACCGCCATCTGTATTAAGATGGAGATATCTACACCGCTATCTGTATAAACATGGAAATATCTACACCGCTATCTGTATAAACATGGAAATATCTACACCGCTATCTGTATAAACATGGAAATATCTACACCGCTACCTGTATAAACATGGAAATATCAGCACCGCTATCTGTATGAACATGGAAATATCTACACCGCTATCTGTATGAACATGGAAATATCTACACCGCTATCTGTATGAACATGGATATATCTACACAGCCCTCTGGATGAACATGGAAATATCCACACCGCTATCTGTGTAAACATGCATATATCTTCACCGCTATCTGTGTAAACATGCATACATCTTCACCGCTATCTGTATAAACATGGAAATATCTACACCGCTATCTCTATGAACATGGAAATATCTACACCGCTATCTGTTTGAAGATGGAAATATATACACCGCTATCTGCATGAAAATGGAAATATCTACACAGCTATCTGCATATAGATGGAAATATCTACACAGCTATCTCTTTACACATGGAAATAACTACACCGCTATCTGTATAAACATGGAAATATCAACGCCGCCATCTGTATGAACATGGAAATATCTGGACCGCCATCTGTATGGGCATATAAATGTCTACACCGCCATCTGTATTAAGATGGAGATATCTACACCGCTATCTGTATAAACATGGAAATATCTACACCGCTACCTGTATAAACATGGAAATATCAGCACCGCTATCTGTATGAACATGGAAATATCTACACCGCTATCTGTATGAACATGGAAATATCTACACCGCTATCTGTATGAACATGGATATACGTACACAGCCCTCTGGATGAACATGGAAATCTCTACACCGCTATCTGTGTAAACATGCATACATCTTCACCGCTATCTGTATAAACATGGAAATATCTACACCGCTATCTCTATGAACATGGAAATATCTACACCGCTATCTGTTTGAAGATGGAAATATATACACAGCTATCTGCATGAAAATGGAAATATCTACACAGCTATCTGCATATAGATGGAAATATCTACACAGCTATCTCTTTACACATTGAAATATCTACACCGCTATCTGAATGAACATGGAAATATCAGCACCGCTATCTGTATGAACATGGAAATACCTACACCGCTATCTGTATGAACATGGATATACGTACACAGCCCTCTGGATGAACATGGAAATCTCTACACCGCTATCTGTGTAAACATGCATACATCTTCACCGCTATCTGTATAAACATGGAAATATCTACACCGCTATCTCTATGAACATGGAAATATCTACACCGCTATCTGTTTGAAGATGGAAATATATACACAGCTATCTGCATGAAAATGGAAATATCTACACAGCTATCTGCATATAGATGGAAATATCTACACAGCTATCTCTTTACACATTGAAATATCTACACCGCTATCTGAATGAACATGGAAATATCAGCACCGCTATCTGTATGAACATGGAAATACCTACACTGCTATCTGTATGAACATCGAAATATCTACACCGCTATCTGTATGAACATGGAAATATCTACACCGCTATCTGTATGAACATGGATATATCTACACAGGCCTCTGGATGAACATGGAAATATCCACACCGCTATCTGTGTAAACATGCATACATCTTCACCGCTATCTGTATAAACATGGAAATATCTACACCGCTATCTCTATGAACATGGAAATATCTACACCGCTATCTGTTTGAAGATGGAAATATATACACCGCTATCTGCATGAAAATGGAAATATCTACACAGCTATCTGCATATAGATGGAAATATCTACACAGCTATCTCATTACACATGGAAATAACTACACCGCTATCTGTATGAACATGGAAATATCTACACCGCCATCTGTATGAACATTCAAATATCTACACCGCTATCTGCATGAACCTGGAAATATCTACACCGCTATCTGCATGAACATGGAAATATCTACAAAGCTATCTGAATGAACATGGAAATATCTACACCGCTATCTGTTTGAACATTTAAATATCTACACCGCTATCTGCATGAAAATGGAAATATCTACAAAGCTATCTGCATATACATGGAAATATCTACACAGCTATCTCTTTACACATGGAAATAACGACACCGCTATATCTATAAACATGGAAATATCTACACCACCATCTGTATGAACATGGAAATATCTGTACCGCCATCTGTTTGAACATATAAATATCTACACCGCCATCTGTATTAAGAAGGAAATATCTAAACCGCTATCTGTATAAACACGGAAATATCAGCACCGCTCTCTGTATGAAAATGGAAATATCTACACCTCTATCTGTATGAACATGGAAATATCGACACTGCTATCTGTATGAACATGGAAATAGCTACACCGTTATGTGTATGAAAATGGAAATAGCTACACCGCTATCTGTATGAACATGGAAATATCTACACCGCTATCTGTATGAACATGGATATATCTACACAGCCATCTGGATGAACATGGAAATATCTACACCGCTATCTGTGTAAACATGCATACATCTTCACCAATATCTGTATAAACATGGAAATATCTGCACCGCTATCGGTATGAACATGGAAATATCTACACCGCTATCTGTATGAACATGGAAATACCTACACCGCTATCTGTTTGGACATGGAAATAACTACACCGCTATATCTATAAACATGGAAATATCTACACCGCCATCTGTATGAACATGGAAATATCTGCACCGCCATCTGTATGAACATATAAATATCTACACCGCCATCTGTATTAAGAAGGAAATATCTAAACCGCTATCTGTATAAACATGGAAATATCTTCACCGCCATCTGTATGAACATGGAAATATCTACACCGCCATCTGTATGAACATGGAAATATCTGCACCGCCATCTGTATGAACATATAAATATCTACACCGCCATCTGTATTAAGATGGAGATATCTACACCGCTATCTGTATAAACATGGAAATATCTACACCGCTATCTGTATAAACATGGAAATATCTACACCGCTATCTGTATAAACATGGAAATATCTACACCGCTACCTGTATAAACATGGAAATATCAGCACCGCTATCTGTATGAACATGGAAATATCTACACCGCTATCTGTATGAACATGGAAATATCTACACCGCTATCTGTATGAACATGGATATATCTACACAGCCCTCTGGATGAACATGGAAATATCCACACCGCTATCTGTGTAAACATGCATATATCTTCACCGCTATCTGTGTAAACATGCATACATCTTCACCGCTATCTGTATAAACATGGAAATATCTACACCGCTATCTCTATGAACATGGAAATATCTACACCGCTATCTGTTTGAAGATGGAAATATATACACCGCTATCTGCATGAAAATGGAAATATCTACACAGCTATCTGCATATAGATGGAAATATCTACACAGCTATCTCTTTACACATGGAAATAACTACACCGCTATCTGTATAAACATGGAAATATCAACGCCGCCATCTGTATGAACATGGAAATATCTGGACCGCCATCTGTATGGGCATATAAATGTCTACACCGCCATCTGTATTAAGATGGAGATATCTACACCGCTATCTGTATAAACATGGAAATATCTACACCGCTACCTGTATAAACATGGAAATATCAGCACCGCTATCTGTATGAACATGGAAATATCTACACCGCTATCTGTATGAACATGGAAATATCTACACCGCTATCTGTATGAACATGGATATACGTACACAGCCCTCTGGATGAACATGGAAATCTCTACACCGCTATCTGTGTAAACATGCATACATCTTCACCGCTATCTGTATAAACATGGAAATATCTACACCGCTATCTCTATGAACATGGAAATATCTACA
Organism: Gorilla gorilla gorilla; assembly: GCF_029281585.2. Taxonomy (NCBI): domain Eukaryota; kingdom Metazoa; phylum Chordata; class Mammalia; order Primates; family Hominidae; genus Gorilla; species Gorilla gorilla. Next base: position 1,661,321 of record NC_086017.1, read on the forward strand.
CCGCTATCTGTTTGAAGATGGAAATATATACACAGCTATCTGCATGAAAATGGAAATATCTACACAGCTATCTGCATATAGATGGAAATATCTACACAGCTATCTCTTTACACATTGAAATATCTACACCGCTATCTGAATGAACATGGAAATATCAGCACCGCTATCTGTATGAACATGGAAATACCTACACTGCTATCTGTATGAACGTGGAAATATCTACACCGCTATCTGTATGAACATGGAAATATCTACACCGCTATCTGTATGAACATGGATATATCTACACAGCCCTCTGGATGAACATGGAAATATCCACACCGCTATCTGTGTAAACATGCATACATCTTCACCGCTATCTGTATAAACATGGAAATATCTACACCGCTATCTGTATGAACATGGAAATATCTACACCGCTATCTGTTTGAAGATGGAAATATATACATCGCTATCTGCATGAAAATGGAAATATCTACACAGCTATCTGCATATAGATGGAAATATCTACACAGCAATCTCTTTACACATGGAAATAACTACACCGCTATCTGTATGAACATGGACATATCTACACCGCCATCTGTATGAACATGGAAGTATCTGCACGGCCATCTGTATGAACATATAAACATCTACACAGCCATCTGTATTAAGATGGAGATATCTACACCGCTATCTGAATAAACATTTAAATATCTACACCGCTATCTGTATGAATATGGAAATATCTACACCGCTATCTGCATGAACATGGAAATATCTACAAAGCTATCTGAATGAACATGGAAATATCTACACCGCTATCTGTTTGAACATGTAAATATCTACACCGCTATCTGCATGAAAATGGAAATATCTACAAAGCTATCTGCATATACATGGAAATATCTACACAGCTATCTCTTTACACATGGAAATAACGACACCGCTATATCTATAAACATGGAAATATCTACACCACCATCTGTATGAACATGGAAATATCTGTACCGCCATCTGTTTGAACATATAAATATCTACACCGCCATCTGTATTAAGAAGGAAATATCTAAACCGCTATCTGTATAAACACGGAAATATCAGCACCGCTCTCTGTATGAAAATGGAAATATCTACACCTCTATCTGTATGAACATGGAAATATCTACACTGCTATCTGTATGAACATGGAAATAGCTACACCGTTATGTGTATGAAAATGGAAATAGCTACACCGCTATCTGTATGAACATGGAAATATCTACACCGCTATCTGTATGAACATGGATACATCTACACAGCCATCTGGATGAACATGGAAATATCTACACCGCTATCTGTGTAAACATGCATACATCTTCACCACTATCTGTATAAACATGGAAATATCTGCACCGCTATCGGTATGAACAAGGAAATATCTACACCGCTATCTGTATGAACATGGAAATACCTACACCGCTATCTGTTTGGACATGGAAATAACTACACCGCTATCTGCATGAAAATGGAAATATCTACACTGCTATCTGCATATACATTTAAATATCTACACAGCTAACTCTTTACACATGGAAATAACTACACCACTATCTGTATGAACATGATAATAACTACACAGCCATCTGGATGAACATGGAAATATCAGCACCACTATCTGTATGAACATGGAAATATCTATACCGCTATCTGTATGAACATGGAAATATCTACACCGCTATCTGTATGAACATGGATATATCTACACAGCCCTCTGGATGAACATGGAAATATCCACACCGCTATCTGTGTAAACATGCATACATCTTCACCGCTATCTGTATAAACATGGAAATATCTACACCGCTATCTGTATGAACATGGAAATATCTACAACACTATCTGTTTTAAGATGGAAATATATACATCGCTATCTGCATGAAAATGGAAATATCTACACAGCTCTCTGCATATGGATGGAAATATCTACACAGCAATCTCTTTACACATGGAAATAACTACACCGCTATTTGTATGAACATGGACATATCTACACCGCCATGTGTATGAACATGGAAATATCTGCACGGCCATCTGTATGAACATATAAATATCTGCACCGCCATCTGTATTATGATGGAGAAATCTGCACCGCTTTCTGAATAAAAATGGAAATATCTACACCGATATCTGTATGAACATGGAAATATCTACACTGCTATCTGTATGAACATGGAAATAGCTACACCGTTATCTGTATGAACATGGAAATAGCTACACCGCTATCTGTATGAACATGGAAATATCTACACCGCTATCTGAATGAACATGGATATATCTACACAGCCATCTGCATGAACATGGAAATATCTACACCGCTATCTTTATGAACATGGAAATATCTACACCGCTATCTGTTTGAACATGGAAATATCTACACCGCTATCTGCATGAAAATGGAAATATCTACAGAGCTATCTGCATATACATGGAAATATCTACACAGCTATCTCTTTACACATGGAAATAACTACACCGCTATATCTATAAACATGGAAATATCTACACCGCCATCTGTATGAACATGGAAATATCTGCACCGCCATCTGTATGAACATATAAATATCTACACCGCCATCTGTATTAAGAAGGAAATATCTAAACCGCTATCTGTATAAACATGGAAATATCTTCACCGCCATCTGTATGAACATGGAAATATCTACACCGCCATCTGTATGAACATGGAAATATCTGCACCGCCATCTGTATGAACATATAAATACCTACACCGCCATCTGTATTAAGATGGAGATATCTACACCGCTATCTGTATAAACATGGAAATATCTACACCGCTATCTGTATAAACATGGAAATATCTACACCGCTATCTGTATGAACATGGATATATCTACACAGCCCTCTGGATGAACATGGAAATATCCACACCGCTATCTGTGTAAACATGCATATATCTTCACCGCTATCTGTGTAAACATGCATACATCTTCACCGCTATCTGTATAAACATGGAAATATCTACACCGCTATCTCTATGAACATGGAAATATCTACACCGCTATCTGTTTGAAGATGGAAATATATACACCGCTATCTGCATGAAAATGGAAATATCTACACAGCTATCTGCATATAGATGGAAATATCTACACAGCTATCTCTTTACACATGGAAATAACTACACCGCTATCTGTATGAACATGGAAATATCTACGCCGCCATCTGTATGAACATGGAAATATCTGGATCGCCATCTGTATGAGCATATAAATATCTACACCGCCATCTGTATTAAGATGGAGATATCTACACCGCTATCTGTATAAACATGGAAATATCAACACCGCTATCTGTATAAACATGGAAATATCTAAACCGCTATCTGTATAAACATGGAAATATCTACACCGCTACCTGTATAAACATGGAAATATCAGCACCGCTATCTGTATGAACATGGAAATATCTACACCGCTATCTGTATGAACATGGAAATATCTACACCGCTATCTGTATGAACATGGATATACGTACACAGCCCTCTGGATGAACATGGAAATCTCTACACCGCTATCTGTGTAAACATGCATACATCTTCACCGCTATCTGTATAAACATGGAAATATCTACACCGCTATCTCTATGAACATGGAAATATCTACACCGCTATCTGTTTGAAGATGGAAATATATACACAGCTATCTGCATGAAAATGGAAATATCTACACAGCTATCTGCATATAGATGGAAATATCTACACAGCTATCTCTTTACACATTGAAATATCTACACCGCTATCTGAATGAACATGGAAATATCAGCACCGCTATCTGTATGAACATGGAAATACCTACACTGCTATCTGTATGAACATCGAAATATCTACACCGCTATCTGTATGAACATGGAAATATCTACACCGCTATCTGTATGAACATGGATATATCTACACAGCCCTCTGGATGAACATGGAAATATCCACACCGCTATCTGTGTAAACATGCATACATCTTCACCGCTATCTGTATAAACATGGAAATATCTACACCGCTATCTCTATGAACATGGAAATATCTACACAGCTATCTGTTTGAAGATGGAAATATATACACCGCTATCTGCATGAAAATGGAAATATCTACACAGCTATCTGCATATAGATGGAAATATCTACACAGCTATCTCATTACACATGGAAATAACTACACCGCTATCTCTATGAACATGGAAATATCTACACCGCCATCTGTATGAACATGGAAATATCTACACCGCTATCTGCATGAACATGGAAATATCTACACCGCTATCTGCATGAACATGGAAATATCTACAAAGCTATCTGAATGAACATGGAAATATCTACACCGCTATCTGTTTGAACATTTAAATATCTACACCGCTATCTGCATGAAAATGGAAATATCTACAAAGCTATCTGCATATACATGGAAATATCTACACAGCTATCTCTTTACACATGGAAATAACGACACCGCTATATCTATAAACATGGAAATATCTACACCACCATCTATATGAACATGGAAATATCTGTACCGCCATCTGTTTGAACATATAAATATCTACACCGCCATCTGTATTAAGAAGGAAATATCTAAACCGCTATCTGTATAAACACGGAAATATCAGCACCGCTCTCTGTATGAAAATGGAAATATCTACACCTCTATCTGTATGAACATGGAAATATCTACACTGCTATCTGTATGAACATGGAAATAGCTACACCGTTATGTGTATGAAAATGGAAATAGCTACACCGCTATCTGTATGAACATGGAAATATCTCCACCGCTATCTGTATGAACATGGATATATCTACACAGCCATCTGGATGAACATGGAAATATCTACACCGCTATCTGTGTAAACATGCATACATCTTCACCACTATCTGTATAAACATGGAAATATCTGCACCGCTATCGGTATGAACATGGAAATATCTACACCGCTATCTGTATGAACATGGAAATACCTACACCGCTATCTGTTTGGACATGGAAATAACTACACCGCTATCTGCATGAAAATGGAAATATCTACACTGCTATCTGCATATACATTTAAATATCTACACAGCTAACTCTTTACACATGGAAATAACTACACCACTATCTGTATGAACATGATAATAACTACACAGCCATCTGGATGAACATGGAAATATCAGCACCGCTATCTGTATGAACATGGAAATATCTATACCGCTATCTGTATGAAAATGGAAATATCTACACCGCTATCTGTATGAACATGGATATATCTACACAGCCCTCTGGATGAACATGGAAATATCCACACCGCTATCTGTGTAAACATGCATACATCTTCACCGCTATCTGTATAAACATGGAAATATCTACACCGCTATCTGTATGAACATGGAAATATCTACAACACTATCTGTTTTAAGATGGAAATATATACATCGCTATCTGCATGAAAATGGAAATATCTACACAGCTCTCTGCATATGGATGGAAATATCTACACAGCAATCTCTTTACACATGGAAATAACTACACCGCTATTTGTATGAACATGGATATATCTACACCGCCATGTGTATGAACATGGAAATATCTGCACGGCCATCTGTATGAACATATAAATATCTACACCGCCATCTGTATTAAGATGGAGATATCTACACCGCTTTCTGAATAAACATGGAAATATCTACACCGATATCTGTATGAACATGGAAATATCTACACTGCTATCTGTATGAACATGGAAATAGCTACACCGTTATCTGTATGAACATGGAAATAGCTACACCGCTATCTGTATGAACATGGAAATATCTACACCGCTATCTGAATGAACATGGATATATCTACACAGCCTTCTGCATGAACATGGAAATATCTACACCGCTATCTTTATGAACATGGAAATATCTACACCGCTATCTGTTTGAACATGGAAATATCTACACCGCTATCTGCATGAAAATGGAAATATCTACAAAGCTATCTGCATATACATGGAAATATCTACACAGCTATCTCTTTACACATGGAAATAACTACACCGCTATATCTATAAACATGGAAATATCTACACCGCCATCTGTATGAACATGGAAATATCTGCACCGCCATCTGTATGAACATATAAATATCTACACCGCCATCTGTATTAAGAAGGAAATATCTAAACCGCTATCTGTATAAACATGGAAATATCTTCACCGCCATCTGTATGAACATGGAAATATCTACACCGCCATCTGTATGAACATGGAAATATCTGCACCGCCATCTGTATGAACATATAAATACCTACACCGCCATCTGTATTAAGATGGAGATATCTACACCGCTATCTGTATAAACATGGAAATATCTACACCGCTATCTGTATAAACATGGAAATATCTACACCGCTATCTGTATGAACATGGATATATCTACACAGCCCTCTGGATGAACATGGAAATATCCACACCGCTATCTGTGTAAACATGCATATATCTTCACCGCTATCTGTGTAAACATGCATACATCTTCACCGCTATCTGTATAAACATGGAAATATCTACACCGCTATCTCTATGAACATGGAAATATCTACACCGCTATCTGTTTGAAGATGGAAATATATACACCGCTATCTGCATGAAAATGGAAATATCTACACAGCTATCTGCATATAGATGGAAATATCTACACAGCTATCTCTTTACACATGGAAATAACTACACCGCTATCTGTATGAACATGGAAATATCTACGCCGCCATCTGTATGAACATGGAAATATCTGGATCGCCATCTGTATGAGCATATAAATATCTACACCGCCATCTGTATTAAGATGGAGATATCTACACCGCTATCTGTATAAACATGGAAATATCAACACCGCTATCTGTATAAACATGGAAATATCTAAACCGCTATCTGTATAAACATGGAAATATCTACACCGCTACCTGTATAAACATGGAAATATCAGCACCGCTATCTGTATGAACATGGAAATATCTACACCGCTATCTGTATGAACATGGAAATATCTACACCGCTATCTGTATGAACATGGATATACGTACACAGCCCTCTGGATGAACATGGAAATCTCTACACCGCTATCTGTGTAAACATGCATACATCTTCACCGCTATCTGTATAAACATGGAAATATCTACACCGCTATCTCTATGAACATGGAAATATCTACACCGCTATCTGTTTGAAGATGGAAATATATACACAGCTATCTGCATGAAAATGGAAATATCTACACAGCTATCTGCATATAGATGGAAATATCTACACAGCTATCTCTTTACACATTGAAATATCTACACCGCTATCTGAATGAACATGGAAATATCAGCACCGCTATCTGTATGAACATGGAAATACCTACACTGCTATCTGTATGAACATCGAAATATCTACACCGCTATCTGTATGAACATGGAAATATCTACACCGCTATCTGTATGAACATGGATATATCTACACAGCCCTCTGGATGAACATGGAAATATCCACACCGCTATCTGTGTAAACATGCATACATCTTCACCGCTATCTGTATAAACATGGAAATATCTACACCGCTATCTCTATGAACATGGAAATATCTACACAGCTATCTGTTTGAAGATGGAAATATATACACCGCTATCTGCATGAAAATGGAAATATCTACACAGCTATCTGCATATAGATGGAAATATCTACACAGCTATCTCATTACACATGGAAATAACTACACCGCTATCTCTATGAACATGGAAATATCTACACCGCCATCTGTATGAACATGGAAATATCTACACCGCTATCTGCATGAACATGGAAATATCTACACCGCTATCTGCATGAACATGGAAATATCTACAAAGCTATCTGAATGAACATGGAAATATCTACACCGCTATCTGTTTGAACATTTAAATATCTACACCGCTATCTGCATGAAAATGGAAATATCTACAAAGCTATCTGCATATACATGGAAATATCTACACAGCTATCTCTTTACACATGGAAATAACGACACCGCTATATCTATAAACATGGAAATATCTACACCACCATCTATATGAACATGGAAATATCTGTACCGCCATCTGTTTGAACATATAAATATCTACACCGCCATCTGTATTAAGAAGGAAATATCTAAACCGCTATCTGTATAAACACGGAAATATCAGCACCGCTCTCTGTATGAAAATGGAAATATCTACACCTCTATCTGTATGAACATGGAAATATCTACACTGCTATCTGTATGAACATGGAAATAGCTACACCGTTATGTGTATGAAAATGGAAATAGCTACACCGCTATCTGTATGAACATGGAAATATCTCCACCGCTATCTGTATGAACATGGATATATCTACACAGCCATCTGGATGAACATGGAAATATCTACACCGCTATCTGTGTAAACATGCATACATCTTCACCACTATCTGTATAAACATGGAAATATCTGCACCGCTATCGGTATGAACATGGAAATATCTACACCGCTATCTGTATGAACATGGAAATACCTACACCGCTATCTGTTTGGACATGGAAATAACTACACCGCTATCTGCATGAAAATGGAAATATCTACACTGCTATCTGCATATACATTTAAATATCTACACAGCTAACTCTTTACACATGGAAATAACTACACCACTATCTGTATGAACATGATAATAACTACACAGCCATCTGGATGAACATGGAAATATCAGCACCGCTATCTGTATGAACATGGAAATATCTATACCGCTATCTGTATGAAAATGGAAATATCTACACCGCTATCTGTATGAACATGGATATATCTACACAGCCCTCTGGATGAACATGGAAATATCCACACCGCTATCTGTGTAAACATGCATACATCTTCACCGCTATCTGTATAAACATGGAAATATCTACACCGCTATCTGTATGAACATGGAAATATCTACAACACTATCTGTTTTAAGATGGAAATATATACATCGCTATCTGCATGAAAATGGAAATATCTACACAGCTCTCTGCATATGGATGGAAATATCTACACAGCAATCTCTTTACACATGGAAATAACTACACCGCTATTTGTATGAACATGGATATATCTACACCGCCATGTGTATGAACATGGAAATATCTGCACGGCCATCTGTATGAACATATAAATATCTACACCGCCATCTGTATTAAGATGGAGTTATCTACACCGCTTTCTGAATAAACATGGAAATATCTACACCGATATCTGTATGAACATGGAAATATCTACACTGCTATCTGTATGAACATGGAAATAGCTACACCGTTATCTGTATAAACATGGAAATATCTACACCGCTACCTGTATAAACATGGAAATATCAGCACCGCTATCTGTATGAACATGGAAATATCTACACCGCTATCTGTATGAACATGGAAATATCTACACCGCTATCTGTATGAACATGGATATACGTACACAGCCCTCTGGATGAACATGGAAATCTCTACACCGCTATCTGTGTAAACATGCATACATCTTCACCGCTATCTGTATAAACATGGAAATATCTACACCGCTATCTCTATGAACATGGAAATATCTACACCGCTATCTGTTTGAAGATGGAAATATATACACAGCTATCTGCATGAAAATGGAAATATCTACACAGCTATCTGCATATAGATGGAAATATCTACACAGCTATCTCTTTACACATTGAAATATCTACACCGCTATCTGAATGAACACGGAAATATCAGCACCGCTATCTGTATGAACATGGAAATACCTACACTGCTATCTGTATGAACATGGAAATATCTACACCGCTATCTGTATGAACATGGAAATATCTACACCGCTATCTGTATGAACATGGATATATCTACACAGCCCTCTGGATGAACATGGAAATATCCACACCGCTATCTGTGTAAACATGCATACATCTTCACCGCTATCTGTATAAACATGGAAATATCTACACCGCTATCTGTATGAACATGGAAATATCTACAACACTATCTGTTTTAAGATGGAAATATATACATCGCTATCTGCATGAAAATGGAAATATCTACACAGCTCTCTGCATATGGATGGAAATATCTACACAGCAATCTCTTTACACATGGAAATAACTACACCGCTATTTGTATGAACATGGATATATCTACACCGCCATGTGTATGAACATGGAAATATCTGCACGGCCATCTGTATGAACATATAAATATCTACACCGCCATCTGTATTAAGATGGAGATATCTACACCGCTTTCTGAATAAACATGGAAATATCTACACCGATATCTGTATGAACATGGAAATATCTACACTGCTATCTGTATGAACATGGAAATAGCTACACCGTTATCTGTATGAACATGGAAATAGCTACACCGCTATCTGTATGAACATGGAAATATCTACACCGCTATCTGAATGAACATGGATATATCTACACAGCCTTCTGCATGAACATGGAAATATCTACACCGCTATCTTTATGAACATGGAAATATCTACACCGCTATCTGTTTGAACATGGAAATATCTACACCGCTATCTGCATGAAAATGGAAATATCTACAAAGCTATCTGCATATACATGGAAATATCTACACAGCTATCTCTTTACACATGGAAATAACTACACCGCTATATCTATAAACATGGAAATATCTACACCGCCATCTGTATGAACATGGACATATCTGCACTGCCATCTGTATGAACATATAAATATCTACACCGCCATCTGTATTAAGAAGGAAATATCTAAACCGCTATCTGTATAAACATGGAAATATCTTCACCGCCATCTGTATGAACATGGAAATATCTACACCGCCATCTGTATGAACATGGAAATATCTGCACCGCCATCTGTATGAACATATAAATATCTACACCGCCATCTGTATTAAGATGGAGATATCTACACCGCTATCTGTATAAACATGGAAATATCTACACCGCTATCTGTATAAACATGGAAATATCTACACCGCTATCTGTATGAACATGGATATATCTACACAGCCCTCTGGATGAACATGGAAATATCCACACCGCTATCTGTGTAAAGATGCATATATCTTCACCGCTATCTGTGTAAACATGCATACATCTTCACCGCTATCTGTATAAACATGGAAATATCTACACCGCTATCTCTATGAACATGGAAATATCTACACCGCTATCTGTTTGAAGATGGAAATATATACACCGCTATCTGCATGAAAATGGAAATATCTACACAGCTATCTGCATATAGATGGAAATATCTACACAGCTATCTCTTTACACATGGAAATAACTACACCGCTATCTGTATGAACATGGAAATATCTACGCCGCCATCTGTATGAACATGGAAATATCTGGACCGCCATCTGTATGAGCATATAAATATCTACACCGCCATCTGTATTAAGATGGAGATTTCTACACCGCTATCTGTATAAACATGGAAATATCAACACCGCTATCTGTATAAACATGGAAATATCTACACCGCTATCTGTATAAACATGGAAATATCTACACCGCTACCTGTATAAACATGGAAATATCAGCACCGCTATCTGTATGAACATGGAAATATCTACACCGCTATCTGTATGAACATGGAAATATCTACACCGCTATCTGTATGAACATGGATATACGTACACAGCCCTCTGGATGAACATGGAAATCTCTACACCGCTATCTGTGTAAACATGCATACATCTTCACCGCTATCTGTATAAACATGGAAATATCTACACCGCTATCTCTATGAACATGGAAATATCTACACCGCTATCTGTTTGAAGATGGAAATATATACACAGCTATCTGCATGAAAATGGAAATATCTACACAGCTATCTGCATATAGATGGAAATATCTACACAGCTATCTCTTTACACATTGAAATATCTACACCGCTATCTGAATGAACACGGAAATATCAGCACCGCTATCTGTATGAACATGGAAATACCTACACTGCTATCTGTATGAACATGGAAATATCTACACCGCTATCTGTATGAACATGGAAATATCTACACCGCTATCTGTATGAACATGGATATATCTACACAGCCCTCTGGATGAACATGGAAATATCCACACCGCTATCTGTGTAAACATGCATACATCTTCACCGCTATCTGTATAAACATGGAAATATCTACACCGCTATCTCTATGAACATGGAAATATCTACACCGCTATCTGTTTGAAGATGGAAATATATACACCGCTATCTGCATGAAAATGGAAATATCTACACAGCTATCTGCATATAGATGGAAATATCTACACAGCTATCTCATTACACATGGAAATAACTACACCGCTATATGTATGAACATGGAAATATCTACACCGCCATCTGTATGAACATGGAAATATCTACACCGCTATCTGCATGAACATGGAAATATCTACACCGCTATCTGCATGAACATGGAAATATCTACAAAGCTATCTGAATGAACATGGAAATATCTACACGGCTATCTGTTTGAACATTTAAATATCTACACCGCTATCTGCATGAAAATGGAAATATCTACAAAGCTATCTGCATATACATGGAAATATCTACACAGCTATCTCTTTACACTTGGAAATAACGACACCGCTATATCTATAAACATGGAAATATCTACACCACCATCTGTATGAACATGGAAATATCTGTACCGCCATCTGTTTGAACATATAAATATCTACACCGCCATCTGTATTAAGAAGGAAATATCTAAACCGCTATCTGTATAAACACGGAAATATCAGCACCGCTCTCTGTATGAAAATGGAAATATCTACACCTCTATCTGTATGAACATGGAAATATCTACACTGCTATCTGTATGAACATGGAAATAGCTACACCGTTATGTGTATGAAAATGGAAATAGCTACACCGCTATCTGTATGAACATGGAAATATCTACACCGCTATCTGAATGAACATGGATATATCTACACAGCCATCTGGATGAACATGGAAATATCTACACCGCTATCTGTGTAAACATGCATACATCTTCACCACTATCTGTATAAACATGGAAATATCTGCACCGCTATCGGTATGAACATGGAAATATCTACACCGCTATCTGCATGAACATGGAAATACCTACACCGCTATCTGTTTGGACATGGAAATAACTACACCGCTATCTGCATGAAAATGGAAATATCTACACTGCTATCTGCATATACATTTAAATATCTACACAGCTAACTCTTTACACATGGAAATAACTACACCACTATCTGTATGAACATGGAAATAACTACACAGCCATCTGGATGAACATGGAAATATCAGCACCGCTATCTGTATGAACATGGAAATATCTATACCGCTATCTGTATGAACATGGAAATATCTACACCGCTATCTGTATGAACATGGATATATCTACACAGCCCTCTGGATGAATATGGAAATATCCACACCGCTATCTGTGTAAACATGCATACATCTTCACCGCTATCTGTATAAACATGGAAATATCTACACCGCTATCTGTATGAACATGGAAATATCTACAACACTATCTGTTTTAAGATGGAAATATATACATCACTATCTGCATGAAAATGGAAATATCTACACAGCTCTCTGCATATGGATGGAAATATCTACACAGCAATCTCTTTACACATGGAAATAACTACACCGCTATTTGTATGAACATGGACATATCTACACCGCCATGTGTATGAACATGGAAATATCTGCACGGCCATCTGTATGAACATATAAATATCTACACCGCCATCTGTATTAAGATGGAGATATCTACACCGCTTTCTGAATAAACATGGAAATATCTACACCGATATCTGTATGAACATGGAAATATCTACACTGCTATCTGTATGAACATGGAAATAGCTACACCGTTATCTGTATGAACATGGAAATAGCTACACCGCTATCTGTATGAACATGGAAATATCTACACCTCTATCTGAATGAACATGGATATATCTACACAGCCATCTGCATGAACATGGAAATATCTACACCGCTATCTTTATGAACATGGAAATATCTACACCGCTATCTGTTTGAACATGGAAATATCTACACCGCTATCTGCATGAAAATGGAAATATCTACAAAGCTATCTGCATATACATGGAAATATCTACACAGCTATCTGTATGAACATGGAAATAGCTACACCGTTATCTGTATGAACATGGAAATAGCTACACCGTTATCTGTATGAACATGGAAATAGCTACACCGCTATCTGTATGAACATGGAAATATCTACACCGCTATCTGAATGAACATGGATATATCTACACAGCCATCTGCATGAACATGGAAATATCTACACCGCTATCTGTATGAACATGGAAATATCTACACCGCTATCTGTATGAACATGGATATATCTACACAGCCATCTGGATGAACATGGAAATATCTACACCGCTATCTGTGTAAACATGCATACATCTTCACCGCTATCTGTATAAACATGGAAATATCTACACTGCTATCTGTATGAACCTGGAAATATCTGCACCGCTATCTGTATGAACATGGAAATATCTACACCGCTATCTGTTTGAACATGGAAATATCTACACCGCTATCTGCATATAGATGGAAATATCTACACCGCTATCTGCATATACATGGAAATATCTACACAGCTATCTCTTTACACATGGAAATAACTACACCGCTATCTGTATGAAGATGGAAATATCTACACCGCCATCTGTATGAATATGGAAATATCTGCACCGCCATCTGTATGAACATATAAATATCTACACCGCCATCTGTATTAAGATGGAGATATCTACACCGCTATCTGTATAAACATGGAAATATCAACACCGCTATCTGTATAAACATGGAAATATCTACACCGCTATCTGTATAAACATGGAAATATCTACACCGCTACCTGTATAAACATGGAAATATCAGCACCGCTATCTGTATGAACATGGAAATATCTACACCGCTATCTGTATGAACATGGAAATATCTACACCGCTATCTGTATGAACATGGATATACGTACACAGCCCTCTGGATGAACATGGAAATCTCTACACCGCTATCTGTGTAAACATGCATACATCTTCACCGCTATCTGTATAAACATGGAAATATTTACACCGCTATCTCTATGAACATGGAAATATCTACACCGCTATCTGTTTGAAGATGGAAATATATACACAGCTATCTGCATGAAAATGGAAATATCTACACAGCTATCTGCATATAGATGGAAATATCTACACAGCTATCTCTTTACACATTGAAATATCTACACCGCTATCTGAATGAACATGGAAATATGAGCACCGCTATCTGTATGAACATGGAAATACCTACACTGCTATCTGTATGAACATGGAAATATCTACACCGCTATCTGTATGAACATGGAAATATCTACACCGCTATCTGTATGAACATGGATATATCTACACAGCCCTCTGGATGAACATGGAAATATCCACACCGCTATCTGTGTAAACATGCATACATCTTCACTGCTATCTGTATAAACATGGAAATATCTACACCGCTATCTGTTTGAAGATGGAAATATATACTCCGCTATCTGCATGAAAATGGAAATATCTACACAGCTATCTGCATATGGATGGAAATATCTACACAGCTATCTCATTACACATGGAAATAACTACACCGCTATCTGTATGAACATGGAAATATCTACACCGCCATCTGTATGAACATGGAAATATCTGCACCGCCATCTGTATGAACATATAAATATCTACACCGCCATCTCTATTAAGATGGAGATATCTACACCGCTATCTGAATAAACATGGAAATATCTACACCGCTATCTGTATAAACATGGAAATATCTACACCGCTATCTGTATAAACATGGAAATATCTACACCGCTACCTGTATAAACATGGAAATATCTACACCGCTATCTGTTTGAACATGGGAGTATCTACACCGCTATCTGCATGAAAATGGAAATAGTTACACAGCTATCTGCATATACATGGAAATATCTACACAGCTATCTCTTTACACATGGAAATAACTACACAGCTATCCCTATAAACATGGTAATATCTACACCGCCATCTGTATGAACATGGAAATATCTGCACCGCCATCTGTATGAACATATAAATATCTACACCGCTATCTGTATTAAGATGGAGATATCTACACCGCTATCTGTATAAACATGGAAATATCTTCACCGCTATTTGTATAAACACGGAAATATCTACACTGCTATCTGTATAAACATGGAAATATCAACACCGCTACCTGTATAAACATGGAAATATCAGCACCGCAATCTGTAGGAACATGGAAATATCTAAACCGCTATCTGTATGAACATGGAAATATCTACTCCACTATTTGTATGAACATAGAAATAGCTACACAGCCATCTGGATGAACATGGAAATATCTACACCGCTATCTGTATGAACATGGATATATCTACACAGCCATCTGGATGAACATGGGAATATCTACATCGCTATCTGTATGAACATGGAAATACATACACCGCTATCTGTATGAACATGGTAATATCTACACCGCTATCTGTATGAACATGGAAATATCTACACAGCCATCTGGATGAACATGGAAATGTCTACACCGCTATCTGTATGAACATGGATGTATCTTCACAGCCATCTGGATGAACATGGAAATATCTACAATGCTATCTGTGTAAACATGCATACATCTTCACCGCTATCTGTATAAACATGGAAATATCTACACCGCTATCTGTATGAACATGGAAATATCTACACCGCTATCTGTTTGAACATGGAAATATCTAAACCGCTATCAGCATGAAAATGGAAATACCTACACAGCTATCTGCATACACATGGAAATATCTACATAGCTATCTCTTTGCACATGGAAATAACTACACCGCTATCTGTATGAACATGGAAATATCTACACCACCATCTGTATGAACATGGAAATATCTGCACGGCCATCTGTATGAACATATAAATATCTACACTGCCATCTGTATTAAGATGGAGATATCTACACCGCTATATGTATAAACATGGAAATATCTACACCGCTATCTGTAGAAACATGGAAATATCTACACCGCTACCTGTATAAACATGGAAATATCAGCACCGCTATCTGTATGAACATGGAAATATCAGCCCCTGTATATGTATGAACATGGAAATATCTACACCACTATCTGTATGAACATGGAAATATCTGCACGGCCATCTGTATGAACATATAAATATCTACACTGCCATCTGTATTAAGATGGAGATATCTACACCGCTATCTGTATAAACATGGAAATATCTACACCGCTATCTGTAGAAACATGGAAATATCTACACCGCTACCTGTATAAACATGGAAATATCAGCACCGCTATCTGTATGAACATGGAAATATCAGCCCCTCTATCTGTATGAACATGGATATATCTACACAGCCATCTGTATGAACATGGAAATATCTACACCGCTATCTGTATAAACATGGAAATATCTACACCGCTATCTGTATAAACAAGGAAATATCTACACCGCTACCTGTATAAACATGGAAATATAAGCACCGCTATCTGTATAAACATGGAAATATCTACACCGCTATCTGTTTGAACATGGAAATAACTACACCGCTATATGTATGAACATGGAAATAGCTACACCGCTATCTGTATGAACATGGAATTATCTACAGCACTATCTGTATGAACATGGAAATATCTACACCGCTATCTGTATGAACATGGATATATCTACACAGCCATCTGGATGAACATGGAAATATCTACACCGCTATCTGTATGAACATGGAAATATCTACACCGCTATCTGTGTAAACATGCATACATCTTCACCGCTATCTGTATAAACATGGAAATATCTACACCGCTATCTGTATGAACATGGAAATATCTACACCGCTATCTGTTTGAACATGGAAATATCTAAACCGCAATCTGCATGAAAATGGAAATATCTTCAGAGCTATCTGCATATACATGGAAATATCTACACAGCTATCTCTTCACACATGGAAATAACTACACCACTATCTGTATGAACATGGAAATATCTACACCGCCATCTGTATGAACATGGAAATATCTACACCGCCATCTGTATGAACATGGAAATATCTACACCGCTATCTGTATGAACATGGAAATATCTTCACCGCCATCTGTTTTAACATGGATATGTCTACACAGCCATCTGGATGAACATGGAAATATCTACACCGCTGTCTGTATGAACATGGAAATATCTACACCGCTATCTGTGTAAACATGCATACATCTTCACCGCTATCTGTATAAACATGGAAATACCTACACCGCTATCTGTATGAACATGGTAATATCTACACCGCTATCTGTTTGAACATGGAAATATCTAAACCGCTATCTGCATGAAAATAGAAATATCTACACAGGTATCTGCATATACATGGAAATATCTACAAAGCTATCTCTTTACACATGGAAATAACTACACCGCTATCTCTATAAACATGGAAATATCTACACCGCCATCTGTATGAACATGGAAATATATGCACCGCCATCTGTATGAACATATAAATATCTACACCGCCATCTGTATTAAGATGGAGATATCTACACCGCTATCTGTAAAAACTTGGAAATATCTACACCGCTATCTCTATGAACATGGAAATATCTACACCGCTATCTGTATGAACATGGAAATAGCTACACCGCTATCTGCATGAAAATAGAAATATCTACACAGGTATCTGCATATACATGGAAATATCTACAAAGCTATCTCTTTACACATGGAAATAACTACACCGCTATCTCTATAAACATGGAAATATCTACACCGCCATCTGTATGAACATGGAAATATATGCACCGCCATCTGTATGAACATATAAATATCTACACCGCCATCTGTATTAAGATAGAGATATCTACACCGCTATCTGTAAAAACTTGGAAATATCTACACCGCTATCTCTATGAACATGGAAATATCTACACCGCTATCTGTATGAACATGGAAATAGCTACACCGCTATCTGTATGAACATGGAAATATCTACACCGCTTCCTGTATAAACATGGAAATATCAGCACCGCTATCTGTATGAATATGGAAATATCTACAGCGCTATCTGTATGAACTTGGAAATATCTACACCGATATCTGTATGAACATGGGAATATCTTCACCGCAATCTGTATGAACATGGATATATCTACACAGCCGTCTGGATGAACAAGGAAATATCAGCACCGCTGTTTTTATGAACAAGGAAATACCTACACCACTAACTGTTTGAACATGGAAATATCTTCACCGCCATCTGTATGAACATGGATATATCTAAACAGCCATCTGGATGAACATGGAAATATCTACACCGCTATCTCTATGAACATGGAAATATCTACACCACTATCTGTGTAAACATGCATACATCTTCACCGCTGTCTTTATAAACATGGAAATATCTACACTGCTATCTGTATGAACATGGAAATATCTACACCGCTATCTGTTTGAACATGGGGGTATCTACACCGCTATCTGCATGAAAATGGAAATAGTTACACAGCTATCTGCATATACATGGAAATATCAACAAAGCTATCTCTTTACACATGGAAATAACTACACAGCTATCTCTATAAACATGGTAATATCTACACCGCCATCTGTATGAACATGGAAATATCTGCACCGCCATCTGTATGAACATATAAATATCTACACCGCCATCTGTATTAAGATGGAGATATCTACACCGCTATCTGTATAAACATGGAAATATCTACACTGCTATTTGTATAAACACGGAAATATCTACACTGCTATCTGTATAAACATGGAAATATCAACACCGCTACCTGTATAAACATGGAAATATCAGCACCGCAATCTGTAGGAACATGGAAATATCTAAACCGCTATCTGTATGAACATGGAAATATCTACTCCACTATTTGTATGAACATAGAAATAGCTACACAGCCATCTGGATGAACATGGAAATATCTACACCGCTATCTGTATGAACATGGATATATCTACACAGCCATCTGGATGAACATGGGAATATCTACATCGCTATCTGTATGAACATGGAAATATCTACACCGCTATCTGTATGAACATGGAAATATCTACACAGCCATCTGGATGAACATGGAAATGTCTACACCGCTATCTGTATGAACATGGATGTATCTACACAGCCATCTGGATGAACATGGAAATATCTACAATGCTATCTGTGTAAACATGCATACATCTTCACCGCTATCTGTATAAACATGGAAATATCTACACCGCTATCTTTATGAACATGGTAATATCTACACCGCTTGCTGTTTGAACAGGGAAATATATACACCGCTATCTGCATGAAAATGGAAATATCTACACAGCAATCTGCATATACATGGAAATATCTACACAGCTATCTCTTCACACATGGAAATAACTACACCGATATCTCTATAAACATGGAAATATCTACAACACCATCTGTATGAACATGGAAATATCTGCACCGCCATCTGTATGAACATATAAATATCTCCACCGCCATCTGTATTAAGAAGGAGATATCTACACCGCTATCTGTATAAACATGGAAATATCTACACCGCTATCTGTATGAACATGGAAATATCTACACCGCTATCTGTATAAACACGGAAACATGTACACCGCTACCTGTATAAACATGGAAGTATCAGCACCGCTATCGGTATGAACATGACAATATCTACACGGCTATCTGTGTGAACATGGAAATATCTACACCGCTATCTGTATGAACATGGAAATATCATCACCGCCATCTGTATGAACATGGATATATCTACACAGCCATATGGATCAACATGGAAATATCTACACCGCTATCTGCATGAACATGGAAATAGCTACACCGCTATCTGTATGAACATGGAAATATTTACACCGCCATCTGTATGAACATGGAAATATCTGCACCGCCATCTGTATGAACATATAAATATCTACACTGCCATCTGTATTAAGATGGAGTTATCTACACCGCTATCTGTATAAACTTGGAAATATCTACACCGCTATCTGTATAAAAATGGAAATATCTACACCGCTATCTGTATAAACATGGAAATATCCACACCGCTACCTGTATAAACATGGAAATATCAGCACCGCTATCTGTACGAACATGGAAATATCTACACCGCTATCTGTTTGAACATGGAAATATCTAAACTGCTGTCTGTGTAAACATGCATACATCTTCACCGCTATCTGTATAAACATGGAAATATCTACACCGCTATCTGTATGAACATGGAAATATCTACACCGCTATCTGTTTGAACATGGAAATATCTAAACCGCTATCTGCATGAAAATGGAAATATCTACACAGCTATCTGCATATACATGGAAATATCTACACCGCTATCTCTTTACACATGGAAATATCTACACCGCTATATGTATGAACATGGAAATATCTACACCGCCATCTGTATGAACATGGAAATATCTGCACGGCCATCTGTAAGAACATATAAATATCTACACCGCCATCTGCATTTAGATGGACATATCTACACCGCTATCTGTATAAACATGGAAATATCTACACCGCTATCTGTATGAGCATGGAAATATCTACACCGCTACCTTTATAAACATGGAAATATCAGCACCGCTATCTGTATGAACATGGAAATATCAGCCCCTCTATCTGTATGAACATGGAAATATCTACACCACTATCTGTATGAACATGGAAATATCTACCCCGCTATCTGTATGAACATGGAATTATGTTCACCGCCATCTGTATGAACATGGATATGTCTACACAGCCATCTGGATGAACATGGAAATATCTACACCGCTATCTGTATGAACATGGAAATAGCTACACCGCTATCTCTATGAACATGGAAATATCTAAACCAATATCTGTATGAACATGGAAATATCTACACCGCTATCTGTACGAATATGGAAATATCTTCACCCCCATCTGTATGAACATGGATATATCTACACAGCCATCAGGATGAACATGGAAATATCTATACCGCTATCTGTATGAACATGGAAATATCTACAATGCTATCTGTGTAAACATGCAAACACCTTCACCGCTATCTGTATAAACATGGAAATATCTACAAAGCTATCTGTATGAACATGGAAATATCTACACCGCTATCTGTTTGAACATGGAAATATCTAAACCGCTATCTGCATGAAAATGGAAATATCTACACAGCTATCTGCATATACATGGAAATATCTACACAGCTATCTCTTTACACATGGAAATAACTACACCGCTATCTGTATGAACATGGATATATCTACACCGCCATCTGTATGAACATGGAAATATCTGCATGGCCATCTGTATGAACATATAAATATCTACACCGCCATCTGTATTAAGATAGAGATATCTACACCGCTATCTGTATAAACATGGAAATATCTACACCACTATCTGTATAAACATGGAAATGTCTACACCGCTATCTGTATAAACCTGGAAATATCTACTCCGCTACCTGTATAAACATGGAAATATCAGCACCGCTATCTGTATGAACATGGAAATATCTTTACCGCCATCTGTATGAACATGGAAATATCTACACCACTATCTGTATGAACATGGAAATATCTACACCGCTATCTGTATGAACATGGAAATATCTTCACCGCCATCTGTATGAACATGGATATCTCTACACAGCCATCTGGATTAACATGGAAATATCTACACCGCTATCTCCATGAACATGGAAATAGCTATACCGCCATCTGTATGAACATGCAAATATGTACACCGCCATCTGTATGAACATGGAAATATCTGCACCGCCATCTGTATGAACATGTAAACAACTACACCGCCATCTGTATTAAGATGGAGATATCTACACCGCTATCTGTATAAACCTGGAAATATCTACACCGCTATCTGTATAAACATGGAAATATCTACACCGCTATCTGTATAAACATGGAAATATCTGCACCGCTACCTGTATAAACATGGAAATATCAGCACCGCTATCTGTATGAACATTTAAATATCTACACCGCTATCTGCACGAACATGGAAATATCTACACCGCTATCTGTATGAACATGGAAATAGCTACACCGCTATCTGTATGAACATGGAAATATCTACACCACTATCTTTATGAACATGGAATTATCTACACCGCAATCTCTATGAACATGGATATATCTACACAGCCATCTGGATGAACATGGAAATATCTACACCGCTATCTGTATGAACATGGAAATATCTACACTGCTATCCTTGTAAACATGCATACATCTTCACCGCTATCTGTATAAACATGGAAATATCTACACCGCTATCTGTATGAACATGGAAATATCTACACCGCTATCTGTTTGAACATGGAAATATCTACACCGCTATCCGCATGAAAATGGAAATATCTACACAGCTATCTGCATACACATGGAAATATCTACAAAGCTATCTCTTTACACATGGAAATAACTACACCGCTATCTCTATAAACATGGAAATATCTACACCGCCATCTATATGAACATGGAAATATCTGCACCGCCATCTGTATGAACATATAAATATCTACACCGCCATCTGTATTAAGAAGGAGATATCTACACATCTATCTGTATAAACTTGGAAATATCTACACCGCTATCTGTATAAACATGGAAATATCTACACCACTATCTGTATAAACATGGAAATATCTACACCGCTATCTGTATGAACATGGAAATATCTACACCGCCATCTGTATGAACATGGAAAAATCTTCACCGTCATCTGTATGAACATGGATATATCTACACAGCCATCTGTATGAACATGGAAATATCTTCACCGCCATCTGTATGAACATGGATATGTCTACACAGCCGTCTGGATGAACATGGAAATATCCACACCGCTATCTGTATGAACATGGAAATATCTACACTTCTATCTGTGTAAACATGCATACATCTTCACCGCTATCTGTATAAACATGGAAATATCCACACCGCTATGTGTATGAACATGGAAATATCTACACCGCTATCTGTTTGAACATGGAAATATCTACACCGCTATCTGCATGAAAATGGAAATATCTACACAGCTATCTGCATATACATGGAAATATCTACACAGCTATCTCTTTGCACATGGAAATAACTACACCGCTATCTCTATAAACATGGAAATATCTACACAACCATCCGTATGAACATGGAAATATCTGCACCGCCATCTGTATGGACATGGATATATCTACACAGCCATCTGGATGAACATGGAAATATCTACACGGCTATCTGTATGAACATGGAAATATCTACAACGCCATCTGTATGAACATGGAAATATCTTCACCGCCATCTGTATGAACATGGATATATCTACACAGCCATCTGGATGAACATGGAAATATCTACACCGCTATCTATATGAACATGGAAATATTTACACCGCTATCTGTATGAACATGGAAATATCTACACAGCCATCAGGATGAACATGGAAATATCTACACCGCTATCTGTATGAACATGGAAATATCTACACCACTATCTCTGTGAACATTGAAATATCTTCACAGCCATCAGTATGAACATGGATATATCTACACAGCCATCTGGATGAACATAGAAATATCTGCACCGCTATCTGTATGAACATGGAAATATCTACACCTCTATCTGTAAGAACATGGATATATCTACACAGCCATCTGGATGAACATGGAAATATCTACACCGCTATCTTTATGAACATGGAAATATCTACACCACTAACTGTTTGAACAGGGAAATATATACACCGCTATCTGCATGAAAACGGAAATATCTACACAGCTATCTGCTTATACATGGAAATATCTACACAGCTATCTCTTTACACATGGAAATAACTACACCGCTATCTGTACGAACATGGAAATATCTACACCGCCATCTGTATGAACATTTAAATATCTACACCGCCATCTGTATTAAGATGGAGATATCTACACCACTATCTGCATAAACATGGAAATATCTACACCGCTATCTGTATAGACATGGAAATATCTACACCGCTATGTGTATAAACATGGAAATATCTACACTGCTATCTGTACAAACATGGAAATATCTACACCACTACCTGTATAAACATGGAAATATCAGCACCGCTATCAGTATGAACATGGAAGTTTCTACACCGCCATCTGTATGAACATGGAAATATCTTCACTGCCATCCGTATGAACATGGAAATATCTGCACCGCCATCTGTATGAACATATAAATATCTACACCGCCATCTGTATTAAGATGGAGATATCTACACCGCTATCTGTATGAACATGGAAATATCTTCACCGCCATCTGTATGAACATGGATATACCTACACAGCCATCTGGATGAACGTGGAAATATCTACACCGCTATCTGTGTAAACATGCATACAACTTTACCGCTATCTGTATAAACATTGAAATATCTTCACCGCTATCTTTATGAACATGGAAATATCTACACCGCTAACTGTTTGAACAGGGAAATATATACACCGCTATCTGCGTGAAAATGGAAATATCTACACCGCTATCTGTATGAACATGGAAATACATACACCGCTATCTGTATGAACACGGAAATATCTACACCGCTATGTGTATAAACATGGAAATATCTACACCGCTATCTGTATAAACATGGAAATATCTACACCGCTACATGTACAAACATGGAAATATCAGCCCCGATATCTGTATGAACATGGAAATATCTACACCGCCATCTGTATGAACATGGAAATATCTTCACCGCCATCTGTAGGAACATGGATATATCTACACAGCCATCTGTATGAACATGGAAATATCTACACCGCTATCTGTATGAACATGGAAATATCTACACCGCTATCTGTATGAACATGGAAATATCTTCACCGCCATCTGTATGAACATGGATATGTCTACACAGCCATCTGAATGAACATTTAAATATCTACACCGCCATCTGTATTAAGATGGAGATATCTACATAACTATCTGCATAAACATGGAAATATCTACACCGCTATCTGTATAAACAATGAAATATCTACACCGCTATGTGTATAAACATGGAAATATCTACACCGCTATCTGTATAAACATGGAAATATCTACACCGCTACCTGTATAAACATGGAAATATCAGCACCGCTATCAGTATGAACATGGAAGTTTCTACACCGCCATCTGTATGAACATGGAAATATCTTCACCGCCATCCGTATGAACATGGAAATATCTACACCGCTATCTGTATAAACATGGAAATATCTACACCGCTATCTGTATAAACATGGAAATATATACAGCGATACCTGTATAAACATGGAACTATCAGCACCGCTATCTGTATGAACATGGAAATATCTACACCGCGATCTGTATGAACATGGAAATATCGTCACTGCCATCTGTATGAACATGGATATATCTACACAGCCATCTGTATGAACATGGAAATATCTTCAGCGCCATCTGTATGAACATGGATATGTCTACACAGCCATCTGGATGAACATGGAAATATCTACACCGCTATCTGTATGAACATGGAGATATCTACACCGCTATCTGTGTAAACATGCATACATCTTCACCGCTATCTGTATAAACATGGAAATATCTACACCGCTATCTGTATGAACATGGAAATATCTACACCGCTGTCTGCTTGAACATGGAAATATCTACAACGCTATCTGCATGAAAATGGAAATATCTACACAACTATCTGCATATAAATGGAAATATCAACACAGCTATCTCTTTACACATGGAAATAACTACACCGCTAACTCTCTAAACATGGAAATATCTACCCCGCCATCTGTATGAACATATAAATATCTACACCGCCATCTGTATTAAGATGGAGATATCTACACCGCTACCTGTATAAACATGGAAATATCTACACCGCTATCTGTATAAACATGGAAATATCTACACCGCTATCTGTATTAACATGGAAATATCTACACCGCTATCTGTATAAACATGGAAATATGTTCACCGCTATCTGTATAAACATGGAAGTATCAGCACCGCTATCGGTATGAACATGGCAATATCTACACGGCTATCTGTATGAACATGGAAATATCTACACCGCTATCTGTATGAACATGGAAATGTCTTCACCGCCATCTGTATGAACATGGATATATCTACACAGCCATCTGGATGAATATGGAAATA
Organism: Gorilla gorilla gorilla; assembly: GCF_029281585.2. NCBI lineage: Eukaryota > Metazoa > Chordata > Mammalia > Primates > Hominidae > Gorilla > Gorilla gorilla. Next base: position 1,688,675 of record NC_086017.1, read on the forward strand.
TCTACACCGCTATCTGTATCAACATGGAAATATCTACACCGCTATCTGAATGAACATGGGAATATCTACACCGCTATCTGTATGAACATGGAAATATCTACACCGCTATCTGTATGAACATGGAAATATCTACACCGCCATCTGTATGAACATGGAAAAATCTTCACCGTCATCTGTATGAACATGGATATATCTACACAGCCATCTGTATGAACATGGAAATATCTTCACCGCCATCTGTATGAACATTGATATGTCTACACAGCCGTCTGGATGAACATGGAAATATCTACACCGCTATCTGTATAAACATGGAAATATCTACACCGCTATGTGTATAAACATGGAAATATCCACATAGCTATCTGTATAAACATGGAAATATCTACACCGCTACCTGTATAAACATGGAAATATCAGCACCGCTATCGCTATGAACATGGAAATATCTACACCGCCATCTGTATGAACATGGAAATATCTTCACCGCTATCTGTATGAAGTTGGATATATCTACATAGCCATCTGTATGAACATGGAAATATCTACACCGCTATCTGTATGAACATGGAAATATGTAAACCGCTAACTGTTTGAACAGGGAAATATATACACCGCTATCTGCATGAAAATGGAAATATCTACACCGCTATCTGTATGAACATGGAAATACATACACCGCTATCTGTATGAACATGGAAATATCTACACCGCTATCTGTATATACACGGAAATATCTACACCGCTATCTGTATAAACATGGAAATATCTCCACCGCTATGTGTATAAACATGGAAATATCTACACCGCTATCTGTTTGAACATGGAAATATCTACACCGCTATCTGCAAGAAAATGGAAATATCTACACAGCTATCTGCATACACATGGAAATATCTACACAGCTATCTCTTTACACATGGAAATAACTACACCGGTATCTCTATAAACGTGGAAATATCTACACCACCATCTGTATGAACATGGAAATATCCGCACCGCCATCTGAATGAACATATAAATATCTACACCGCCAACTGTATGAAGAAGGACATATCTACACCGCTATCTGTATAAACATGGAAATATCTATACCACTACCTGTATGAACATGGAAAAACCTACACCGCTATCTGTATAAACATGGAAATATGTACACCGCTACCTGTATAAACATGGAAGTATCAGCACCGCTATCGGTATAAACATGGCAATACCTACACAACTATCTGCATATACATGGAAATATCTACAAAGCTATCTCTTTACACATGGAAATAACTACACTGCTATCTCTATAAACATGGAAATATCTACACCGCTATCTGTATGAACATGGAAATATCTGCACCGACATCTGTATGAACATATAAATATCTACACCGCCATCTGTATTAAGATGGAGATATCTACACTGCTATCTGTATAAACTTGGAAATATCTACACCGCTTTCTGTATAAACAAGGAAATATCTACACTGCTACCTGTATAAACATGGAAATATCAGCACCGCTATCTGTATGAGCATGTAAATAGCTGCAGAGCCATCTGGATGAACATGGAAATATCTACACCGCTATCTGTATGAACATGGAAATAGCTACACCGCTATCTGTATGAACATGGAAATATCTTCACTGCCCTCTGTATGAACATGGATATATCTACACAGCCATCTGGATGAACATGGAAATATCTACACCGCTATCTGTATGAACATGGAAATATCTACACAGCCATCTGGATGAACATGAAAATATCTACACCGCTATCTGTGTAAACATGCATACATCTTCACCGCTATCTGTATAAAGATGGAAATATCTACACCGCTACCTGTATAAACATGGAAATATCTGCACCGCTATCTGTGTGAACATGGAAATATCTTCACCGCCATCTGTATGAACATGGATATATCTACACAGCCATCTGGATGAACATGGAAATATCTACACCGCTATCTGTATGAACATGGAAATATCTACACCGCTATCTGTATGAACATGGAAATATCTACACCGCTATCTGTATGAACATGGAAATATCTACACCGCTATCTGTATGAACATGGAAATAACTTCTCCACCATATGTAAGAACATAGATATATCTACACAGCCATCTGTATGAACATGGAAATATCTACACCGCTATCTGTATGAACATGGAAATATCTACACCGCTATCTGTGTTAACATGTATACATCTTCACCGCTATCTGCATGAAAATGGAAATATCTACACAGCTATCTGCATATACATGGAAATATCTACAAAGCTATCTCTTTACATATGTAAATAACTACACTGCTATCTTTATAAACATGGAAATATCTACACCGCCATCTGTATGAACATGGAAATATCTGCACCGACATCTGTATGAACATATAAATATCTACACCGCCATCTGTATTAAGATGGAGATATCTACACCGCTATCTGTATAAACTTGAAAATACCTACACCGCTATCTGTATAAACATGGAAATATCTATGCTGCTTTCTGTATAAACAAGGAAATATCTACACTGCTACCTGTATAAACATGGAAATATCCGCACCGCTATCTGTATGAACATGTAAATAACTACACAGCCATCTAGATGAACATGGAAATATCTACACCGCTATCTGTATGAACATGGAAATTGCTACACCGCTATCTGTATGGACATGGAAATACCTACACCACTCTCTGTATGAACATGGAAATATCTACACCGCTCTCTGTGTAAACATGCATACATCTTCACCGCTATCTGTATAAACATGGAAATATCTACACCGCTACCTGTATAAACGTGGAAATATCAGCTCCGCTATCTGTATGAACATGGAAATATCTACACCGCTATCTCTATGAACATGGAAATATCCACACCGCTATCTGTATGAACATGGAAATAGCTACACCGCTATCTGTATGAACATGGAAATATCTACACCACTATCTGTATGAACATGGAAATATCTACACCGCTATCTGTATGAACATGGAAATATCTACACCACTATCTGTATGAACATGGAATTATCTACACCGCTATCTGTATGAACATGGATATATCTACACAGCCATCTGGATGAACATGGAAATATCTACACCGCTATCTGTATGAACATGGAAATATCTACACAACTATCTGTATGAACACGGAAATATCTACACCGCTATCTGTATGAACATGGAAATATCTACACCACTATCTGTATGAACATGGAAATATCTACACCGCTATCTGTTTGAACAGGGAAATATATACACCGCTATCTGCATGAAAATGGAAATATCTAAACAGCTATCTGCATATACATGGAAATATCTATACAGCTATCTCTTTACACATGGAAATAACTACACCGGTATCTGTATGAACATGGAAATATCTACACCGCCACCAGTATGAACATGGAAATATCTGCACCGCCATCTCTATGAACATATAAATATCTACTCTGCCATCTGTATTAAGAAAGAGATACCTTCACCGCTATCTGTATAAACATGGAAATATCTACACTGCTATCTGTATAAACATGGAAATATCTACACCGCTATCTGTATAAACATGGAAATATCTACACCGCTACCTGTATAAACATGGAAATATCAGCACCGTTATCGGTATTAACACGGAAATATCTACACCGCTATCTGTATGAACATGGAAATATCTACACCGCTATCTGTATGAACATGGAAATATCTTCACTGCCATGTGTATGAACATGGATATATCTACACAGCCATCTGGATGAACATGGAAATATCTACACTGCTATCGGTATGAACATGGAAATATCTACACAGCCATCTGGATGAACATGAAAATATGTACACCGCTATATGTGTAAACATGCATACATCTTCACCGCTATCTGTATAAACATGGAAATATCTACACCGCTACCTGTATAAACATGGTAATATCAGCACTGCTATCTGTATGAACTTGGAAATATCTACACCGCTATCTCTATGAACATGGAAATATCCACACCGCTATCTATATGAACATGGAAATAGCTACACCGCTATCTGTATGAACATGGAAATATCTACACCACTATCTGTATGAACATGGAAATATCTACACCGCTATCTGTTTGAACAGGGAAATATATACACCGCTATCTGCATGAAAATGGAAATATCTACACAGCTATCTGAATACACATGGGAAGATCTACACAGCTATCTCTTTACACATGGAAATAACTACACCGCTATCTGTATGAACATGGAAATATCTACACCGCCATCTGTATGAACATGGAAATATCTGCACCGCCATCTGTATGAACATTTAAATATCTACACCGCCATCTGTATTAAGAAGGACATATCTACACCGATATCTGTATAAACATGGAAATATCTACACTGCTATCTGTATAAACATGGAAATATCTACACCGCTATCTGTACAAACTTGGAAATATCTACATCGCTACCTGTATAAACATGGAAATATCAGCACCGCTATCGGTATGAACACGGAAATATCTCCACCACTATCTCTATGAACATGGAAATATCTACACCGCTATCTGTATGAACATGGAGATATCTTCACTGCCATCTGTATGAACATGGATATATCTACAATGCCATCTGGATGAACATGGAAATATCTACACCGCTATGTGCATGAACATGGAAACATCTACACTGCAATCCTTGTAAACATGCATACATCTTCAACGCTATCTGTATAAACAAGGAAATATCTACACCGCTATCTGTATGAACATGGAAATATCTACACCGCTATCTGTATGAACATGGAAATATGTACACAGCCATCAGGATGAACATGGAAATATCTACACCGCTATCTGTATGAACATGGAAATACATACACCGCAATCTGTATGAACATGTAAATATCTACACCGCTATCTCTATGAACATGGAATTATCTACACCGCTATCTGTATGAACATGGAAATATCTTCACTGCCATCTGTATGAACATGGATATATCTACAATGCCATCTGGATGAACATGGAAATATCTACACCGCTATCTGCATGAACATGGAAACATCTACACTGCTATCCTTGTAAACATGCATACATCTTCACCGCTATCTGTATAAACATGGAAATATCTACACCGCTATCTGTATGAACATGGAAATAGCTACACCGCTATCTGTATGAACATGGAAATATCTACACCACTATCTGTATGAACATGGAATTATCTACACCGCTATCTGTATGAACATGGATATATCTACACAGCCATCTGGATGAACATGGAAATATCTACACCGCTATCTGTATGAACATGGAAATATCTACACCACTATCTGTATGAACACGGAAATATCTACACCGCTATCTGTATGAACATGGAAATATCTACACCACTATCTGTATGAACATGGAAATATCTACACCGCTATCTGTTTGAACAGGGAAATATATACACCGCTATCTGCATGAAAATGGAAATATCTAAACAGCTATCTGCATATACATGGAAATATCTATACAGCTATCTCTTTACACATGGAAATAACTACACCGGTATCTGTATGAACATGGAAATATCTACACCGCCACCAGTATGAACATGGAAATATCTGCACCGCCATCTCTATGAACATATAAATATCTACACTGCCATCTGTATTAAGAAAGAGATATCTTCACCGCTATTTGTATAAACATGGAAATATCTACACTGCTATCTGTATAAACATGGAAATATCTACACCGCTATCTGTATAAACATGGAAATATCTACACCGCTACCTGTATAAACATGGAAATATCAGCACCGTTATCGGTATGAACACGGAAATATCTACACCGCTATCTGTATGAACATGGAAATATCTACACCGCTATCTGTATGAACATGGAAATATCTTCACTGCCATGTGTATGAACATGGATATATCTACACAGCCATCTGGATGAACATGGAAATATCTACACTGCTATCGGTATGAACATGGAAATATCTACACAGCCATCTGGATGAACATGAAAATATGTACACCGCTATATGTGTAAACATGCATACATCTTCACCGCTATCTGTATAAACATGGAAATATCTACACCGCTACCTGTATAAACATGGTAATATCAGCACTGCTATCTGTATGAACTTGGAAATATCTACACCGCTATCTCTATGAACATGGAAATATCCACACCGCTATCTGTATGAACATGGAAATAGCTACACCGCTTTCTGTATGAACATGGAAATATCTACACCACTATCTGTATGAACATGGAAATATCTACACCGCTATCTGTTTGAACAGGGAAATATATACACCGCTATCTGCATGAAAATGGAAATATCTACACAGCTATCTGAATACACATGGGAAGATCTACACAGCTATCTCTTTACACATGGAAATAACTACACCGCTATCTGTATGAACATGGAAATATCTACACCGCCATCTGTATGAACATGGAAATATCTGCACCGCCATCTGTATGAACATATAAATATCTACACCGCCATCTGTATTAAGAAGGAGATATCTACACCGATATCTGTATAAACATGGAAATATCTACACTGCTATCTGTATAAACATGGAAATATCTACACCGCTATCTGTACAAACTTGGAAATATCTACATCGCTACCTGTATAAACATGGAAATATCAGCACGGCTATCGGTATGAACACGGAAATATCTCCACCACTATCTCTATGAACATGGAAATATCTACACCGCTATCTGTATGAACATGGAAATATCTTCACTGCCATCTGTATGAACATGGATATATCTACAATGCCATCTGGATGAACATGGAAATATCTACACCGCTATGTGCATGAACATGGAAACATCTACACTGCAATCCTTGTAAACATGCATACATCTTCAACGCTATCTGTATAAACAAGGAAATATCTACACCGCTATCTGTATGAACATGGAAATATCTACACCGCTATCTGTATGAACATGGAAATATGTACACAGCCATCAGGATGAACATGGAAATATCTACACCGCTATCTGTATGAACATGGAAATACATTCACCGCTATCTGTATGAACATGGAAATATCTACACCGCTATCTCTATGAACATGGAATTATCTACACCGCTATCTGTATGAACATGGAAATATCTTCACCGCCATCTGTTTGAACATGGATATATCTAAACAGCCATGTGGATGAACATGGAAATATCTACACCGCTATCTGTGTAAACATGCATACATCTTCACCGCTATCTGTATAAACATGGAAATATCTACACCGCTATCTTTATGAACATGGAAATATCTACACCGCTTACTGTTTGAACAGGGAAATATATACACCGCTATCTGCATGAAAATGGAAATATCTACACCACTATCTGTATGAACATGGAAATACATACACCACTATCTGTATGAACATGGAAATATCTACACCGCTATCTGTATGAACATGGAAATATCTGCACCGCTATCTGTATGAACATGGAAATATCTACACCACTATCTGTATGAACATGGATATATCTACACCGCTATCTGTATGAATATGGAAATATCTTCACCGCCATCTGTATGAACATGGATATATCTACACAGCCATCTGGATGAACATGGAAATATCTACACCGCTATCTGTAGGAACATGGAAATAGCTACACTGCTATCAGTATGAACATGGAAATATCTACAATGCTATCACTTTGAACATGGAAATATCTACACCGCTATCTGTATGAACTTGGAAATATCTTCACCGCCATCTCTATGAACATGGATATATCTACACAGCCATCTGGATGAACATGGAAATATCTACACCGCCATCTGTGTGAACATGGAAATATCTTCACTGCCTTCTGTATGAACACGGATATATCTACACAGCCATCTGGATGAACATGGAAATATCTACACCGCTATCTGTATAAACATGGAAATATCTACACCGCAACCTGTATAAATATGGAAATATCAGCACAGCTATCTGTATGAACATGGAAATATCTACACCGCTATCTCCTTGAACATGGAAATATCTACACCGCTATCTGTATGAACATGGAAATAGCTACACCGCTATCTTTATGAACATGGAAATATCTACACCACTGTCTGTATGAACATGGAAATATCTACAACGCTATCTGTATGAACATGGATATATCTATACAGCCATCTGGATGAACATGGAAATATCTACACCGCTATCTGTATGAACATGGAAATATCTACACCGCTATCTGTATGAACATGGATATATCTACACAAGCATCTGGATGAACATGGAAATATCTACACTGCTATCTGTGTAGACATGCATACATCTTCACCGCTATCTGTATAAACATGGAAATATCTACACAGCTATCTGTTTGAACATGGAAATATCTACACCTCTATCTGTATGAACATGGAAATATCTACAACGCTATCTGTATGAACATGGATATATCTATACAGCCATCTGGATGAACATGGAAATATCTACACCGCTACCTGTATAAACATGGAAATATCAGCACCGCTATCTGTATGAACATGGAAATATCTACACAGCTATCTGTATGAACATGGAAATATCTACACCTCTATCTGTATGAACATGGAAATATCTACACCGCTATCAGTATGAACATGGAAATATCTACACCTCTATCTGTATGAACATGGAAATATCTGCACCGCCATCTGTATGAACATATAAACATCTACACCGCCGTCTGTATTAAGAAGGAGAAATCTACACCGCTATCTGTATAAACAAGGAAATATCTACACTGCTGTCTGTATAAACATGGAAATATCTACACCGCTATCTGTATGAACATGGAAATATCTACACCGCTACCTGTATAAACATGGAAATAACAGCACCGCTATCGGTATGAACATGGAAATATCTACACCGCCATCTGTATGAACATGGAAATATCTTCACCGCCATCTGTATGAACATGGATATATCTAAACAGTCATCTGTATGAACATGGAAATATCTAACCCGCTATCTGTATGAAAATGGAAATATCTACACCGCTATCTGTATGAACATGGAAATATCTTCAACGCCTTCTGTATGAAAATGGAAATGCCTACACAGCCATCTGGATGAACATGGAAATATCTACACCGCTATCTGTATGAATATAGAAATATCTACACCGCTATCTGTGTAAACATGCATACATCTTCACCGCTATCTGTATAAACATGGAAATATCTACACCGCTATCTGTATGAACATGGAAATATCTACACTGCTATCTATTTGAACATGGAAATATCTACACCGCTATCTCTATAAACATGGAAATATCTACACCGCCATCTGTATGAACATGGAAATATCTGCACCGCCATCTGTATGAACATATAAATATCTCCACCGCCATCTGTATAAAGAAGGAGATATCTACACCGCTATCTGTATAAACATGGAAATATCTACACCGATATCTGTATGAACCTGGAAATATCTACACCGCTATCTGTATGAACATGGAAATATATACACCACTATGTGTATGAACATGGAAATATCTTCACTGCCATCTGTATGAACATGGATATATCTACACAGCCATCTGGATGAACATGGAAATATCTACACCGCTATCTGTATGCACATGGAAATATCTACACCTCTATCTGTATGAACATGGAAATATGTACACCTCTATCTGTATGAACATGGAAATATCTACACCGCTATCTGTATGAACATGGAAATATCTACACCTCTATCTGTATGAACATGGAAATATCTTCACCGCCATCTGTATGAACATATAAACATCTACACCGCCGTCTGTATTAAGAAGGAGAAATCTACACCGCTATCTGTATAAACAAGGAAATATCTACACTGCTGTCTGTATAAACATGGAAATATCTACACCGCTATCTGTATGAACATGGAAATATCTACACCGCTACCTGTATAAACATGGAAATAACAGCACCGCTATCGGTATGAACATGGAAATATCTACACCGCCATCTGTATGAACATGGAAATATCTTCACCGCCATCTGTATGAACATGGATATATCTACACAGCCATCTGTATGAACATGGAAATATCTAACCCGCTATCTGTATGAACATGGAAATATCTACACCGCTATCTGTATGAACATGGAAATATCTTCAACGCCTTCTGTATGAAAATGGAAATGCCTACACAGCCATCTGGATGAACATGGAAATATCTACACCGCTATCTGTATGAATATAGAAATATCTACACCGCTATCTGTGTAAACATGCATACATCTTCACCGCTATCTGTATAAACATGGAAATATCTACACCGCTATCTGTATGAACATGGAAATATCTACACTGCTATCTATTTGAACATGGAAATATCTACAACGCTATCTGCATGAAAATGGAAATATCTCCACAGATATCTGCATATACTTGGAAATATCTACACAGCTATCTCTTTACACATGGAAATATCTACACCGCTATCTCTATAAACATGGAAATATCTACACCGCCATCTGTATGAACATGGAAATATCTGCACCGCCACCTGTATGAACATATAAATATCTCCACCGCCATCTGTATAAAGAAGGAGATATCTACACCGCTATCTGTATAAACATGGAAATATCTACACCGATATCTGTATGAACCTGGAAATATCTACACCGCTATCTGTATGAACATGGAAATATATACACCGCTATGTGTATGAACATGGAAATATCTTCACTGCCATCTGTATGAACATGGATATATCTACACAGCCATCTGGATGAACATGGAAATATCTACACCGCTATCTGTATGCACATGGAAATATCTACACCTCTATCTGTATGAACATGGAAATATGTACACCTCTATCTGTATGAACATGGAAATATCTACACCGCTATCTGTATGAACATGGAAATATCTACACCTCTATCTGTATGAACATGGAAATATCTGCACCGCCATCTGTATGAACATATAAACATCTACACCGCCGTCTGTATTAAGAAGGAGAAATCTACACCGCTATCTGTATAAACAAGGAAATATCTACACTGCTGTCTGTATAAACATGGAAATATCTACACCGCTATCTGTATGAACATGGAAATATCTACACCGCTACCTGTATAAACATGGAAATAACAGCACCGCTATCGGTATGAACATGGAAATATCTACACCGCCATCTGTATGAACATGGAAATATCTTCACCACCATCTGTATGAACATGGATATATCTACACAGCCATCTGTATGAACATGGAAATATCTAACCCGCTATCTGTATGAACATGGAAATATCTACACCGCTATCTGTATGAACATGGAAATATCTTCAACGCCTTCTGTATGAAAATGGAAATGCCTACACAGCCATCTGGATGAACATGGAAATATCTACACCGCTATCTGTATGAATATAGAAATATCTACACCGCTATCTGTGTAAACATGCATACATCTTCACCGCTATCTGTATAAACATGGAAATATCTACACCGCTATCTGTATGAACATGGAAATATCTACACTGCTATCTATTTGAACATGGAAATATCTACAACGCTATCTGCATGAAAATGGAAATATCTCCACAGATATCTGCATATACTTGGAAATATCTACACAGCTATCTCTTTACACATGGAAATATCTACACCGCTATCTCTATAAACATGGAAATATCTACACCGCCATCTGTATGAACATGGAAATATCTGCACCGCCATCTGTATGAACATATAAATATCTCCACCGCCATCTGTATAAAGAAGGAGATATCTACACCGCTATCTGTATAAACATGGAAATATCTACACCGATATCTGTATGAACCTGGAAATATCTACACCGCTATCTGTATGAACATGGAAATATATACACCGCTATGTGTATGAACATGGAAATATCTTCACTGCCATCTGTATGAACATGGATATATCTACACAGCCATCTGGATGAACATGGAAATATCTACACCGCTATCTGTATGCACATGGAAATATCTACACCTCTATCTGTATGAACATGGAAATATGTACACCTCTATCTGTATGAACATGGAAATATCTACACCGCTATCTGTATGAACATGGAAATATCTACACCTCTATCTGTATGAACATGGAAATATCTGCACCGCCATCTGTATGAACATATAAACATCTACACCGCCGTCTGTATTAAGAAGGAGAAATCTACACCGCTATCTGTATAAACAAGGAAATATCTACACTGCTGTCTGTATAAACATGGAAATATCTACACCGCTATCTGTATGAACATGGAAATATCTACACCGCTACCTGTATAAACATGGAAATAACAGCACCGCTATCGGTATGAACATGGAAATATCTACACCGCCATCTGTATGAACATGGAAATATCTTCACCACCATCTGTATGAACATGGATATATCTACACAGCCATCTGTATGAACATGGAAATATCTAACCCGCTATCTGTATGAACATGGAAATATCTACACCGCTATCTGTATGAACATGGAAATATCTTCAACGCCTTCTGTATGAAAATGGAAATGCCTACACAGCCATCTGGATGAACATGGAAATATCTACACCGCTATCTGTATGAATATAGAAATATCTACACCGCTATCTGTGTAAACATGCATACATCTTCACCGCTATCTGTATAAACATGGAAATATCTACACCGCTATCTGTATGAACATGGAAATATCTACACTGCTATCTATTTGAACATGGAAATATCTACAACGCTATCTGCATGAAAATGGAAATATCTCCACAGATATCTGCATATACTTGGAAATATCTACACAGCTATCTCTTTACACATGGAAATATCTACACCGCTATCTCTATAAACATGGAAATATCTACACCGCCATCTGTATGAACATGGAAATATCTGCACCGCCATCTGTATGAACATATAAATATCTCCACCGCCATCTGTATAAAGAAGGAGATATCTACACCGCTATCTGTATAAACATGGAAATATCTACACCGATATCTGTATGAACCTGGAAATATCTACACCGCTATCTGTATGAACATGGAAATATATACACCGCTATGTGTATGAACATGGAAATATCTTCACTGCCATCTGTATGAACATGGATATATCTACACAGCCATCTGGATGAACATGGAAATATCTACACCGCTATCTGTATGCACATGGAAATATCTACACCTCTATCTGTATGAACATGGAAATATCTACACCTCTATCTGTATAAACATGGAAATATCTACACCGCTATCGGTATGAACATGGAAATATCTACACCGCTATGTGTAGGAACATGGAAATATCTACACCGCCATCTGTATGAACATGCAAATATCTTCACCGCCATCTGTATGAACATGGATATATCTACACAGCCATCTGTATGAACATGGAAATATCTAACCCGCTATCTGTATGAACATGGAAATATCTACACCGATATCTGTATGAACATGGAAATATCTTCAACGCCATCTGTATGAAAAAGGATATATCTACACAGCCATCTGGATGAACATGGAAATATCTACACCGCTATCTGTGTAAACATGCATACATCTTCACCGCTATCTGTATAAACATGGAAATATCTACACCGCTATCTGTATGAACATGGAAATATCTACACTGCTATCTATTTGAACATGGAAATATCTACACCGCTATCTGCATGAAAATGGAAATATCTACACAGATATCTGCATATACATGGAAATATCTACACAGCTATCTCTTTACACATGGAAATATCTACACCGCTATCTCTATAAACATTGAAATATCTACACCACTATCTGTATAAACATGGAAATATCTACACCGCTACCTGTATAAATATGGAAATATCAGCACAGCTATCTGTATGAACATGGAAATATCTACACCGCTATCTCCTTGAACATGGAAATATCTACACCGCTATCTCTATGAACATGGAAATATCTACTCCACTATCTGCATGAAAATGGAAATATCTACACAGCTATCTGCATATACATGGAAATATCTACACAGCTATCTGTATGAACATGGAAATATCTGCACCGCCATCTGTTTGAACATATAAACATCTACACCGCCATCTGTATTAAGAAGGAGATATCTACACCGCTATCTGTATAAACATGGAAATATCTACACCGCTATCTGTATGAACATGGAAATATCTACACCGCTCTCTGTATAAACAAGGAAATATGTACACCGCTACCTGTATAAACATGGAAGTATCAGCACCGCTATCGGTATGAACATGGCAATATCTACACGGATATCTGTATGAACATGGAAATATCTACACCGCTATCTGTATGAACATGGAAATATCTTAACAGCCATCTGTATGAACATGGATATATCTACACAGCCATCTGGATGAACATGGAAATATCTACACCGCTATCTGTATGAACATGGAAATATCTACACCCCTATCTGTATGAACCTGGAAATATCTACACAGACATCTGGATGAACACGGAAATATCTACACCGCTATCTGTATGAACATGGAAATACATGCACCGCTATCTGTATGAACATGGAAATATCTAAACCGCTATCTGTATAAACATGGAAATATCTACACCGCTATCTGTATGAACATGGAAATATCTTCACCGCCATCTGTATGAACATGGATATATCTACACAGCCATCTGGTTGAACATGGAAATATCTACACCGCTATCTGTGTAAACATGCATACATTTTCACCGCTATCTGTATAAACATGGAAATATCTACACCGCTATCTTTATGAACATGGAAATATCTACACCGCTATCTGTTTGAACATGGAAATATATAAAGCGCTATCTGCTTGAAAATGGAAATATCTACACTGCTATCTGTATGAACATGGAAATACATACATCGCTATCTGTATGAACAAGGAAATATCTACACCGCTTTCTGTATGAACATGGAAATATCTACACCGCTATCTGTATGAACATGGAAATATCTTCACCGCCATCTGTATGAACATGGATATATCTACACAGCCATCTGGATGAACATGGAAATATCTGCACCGCTATCTGTATGAAGATGGAAATATCTACACCGCTATCTGTATGAACATGGATATATCTACACAGCCATCTGGATGAACATGGAAATATCTACACCGCTATCTGTGTAAACATGCATACATCTTCACCGCTATCTGTATAAACATGGAAATATCTACACCGCTATCTTTCTGAACATGGAAATATCTACACCGCTAACTGTTTGAACAGGGAAATATATACACCGCTATCTGCATGAAAATGGAAATATCTACAGAGCTATCTGCATATACATGGAAATATCTACACAGCTATCTCTTTACACATGGAAATAACTGCACCACTATCTGTATGAACATGGAAATATCTACACCGCCGTGTGTATGAACATGGAAATATCTGCACCGCCATCTGTATGAACATATAAATATCTACACCGCCATCTGTATTAAGATGGAGATATCTACACCGCTATCTGTACAAACATGGAAATATCTACACCACTATCTGTATGAACATGGAAATATCTACACCGCTATCTGTTTGAACAGGGAAGTATATACACCGCTATCTGCTTGAAAATGGAAATATCTACACAGCTATCTGCATATACATGGGAATATCTACACAGCTATCTCTTTACACATGGAAATATCTACACCGCTATCTGTATAAACATGGAAATATCTACACCGCTACCTGTATAAACATGGAAATATCAGCACCGCTATCAGTATGAACATGGAAGTATCTATACCGCCATCTGTATGAACATGGATATGTCTACACAGCCGTCTGGAAGAACATGGAAATATCTACACCGCTATCTGTATGAACATTGGAATATTTACACAGCCATCTGGATGAACATGGAAATATCTACACCGCTATCTGTATGAACACGGAAATACATACACCGCTATCTGTATGAACATGGAAATATCTACACCGCTATCTGTATGAACATGGAAATATCTACACCACTATCTGTTTGAACATGGAAATATCTACACCACAAACTGTATGAACATGGAAATAACTTCACCGCCATCTGTATGAACATGGATATATCTACACAGCCATCTGGATGAACGTGGAAATACCTACAATGCTATCTGTGTAAACATGCATACAACTTCACTGCTATCTGTATAAACATGGAAATATCTACACCGCTATCTTTATGAACATAGAAATATCTGCACCGCTAACTGTTTGAACAGGGAAATATATACATCGCTATCTGCATGAAAATGGAAATATCTACACAGCTATCTGCTTACACATGGAAATATCTACACAGCTATCTCTTTACACATGGAAAAAAATACACCGCTATCTGTATGAACATGGAAATATCTACACCGCCATCTGTATGAACATGGAAATACCTGCACCGCCATCTGTATGAACATATAAATATCTACACCGCCATCTGTATTAAGTTGGAGATATCTACACCACTATCTGCATAAACATGGAAATATCTACACCGCTATCTGTATGAACAAGGAAATATCTACACCGCTATCTGTATGAACTTGAAAATATCTACACCGCTATCTGTATGAACATGGAAATATCTTCACCGCCATCAGTATGAACATGGATATATCTACACAGCCATCTGGATGAACATGGAAATATCTGCACCGCTATCTGTGTGAACATGGAAATATCTACACCTCTATCTGTATGAACATGGATATATCTACACAGCCATCTGGATGAACATGGAAGTATCTACACCGCTATCTGTGTAAACATGCATACATCTTCACTGCTATCTTTATAAACATGGAAATATCTACACCGCTATCTTTATGAACATGGAAATATCTACACCACTAACTGTTTGAACAGGGAAATACATACACCGCTATCTGCATGAAAACGGAAATATCTACACAGCTATCTGCTTATACATGGAAATATCTACACAGCTATCTCTTTACAAATGGAAATAACTACACCGCTATCTGTACGAACATGGAAATATCTACACCGCCATCCGTATGAACATGGAAATATCTGCACCACCATCTGTATGAACATATAAATATCTACACCGCCATCTGTATTAAGATGGAGATATCTACACCGCTATCTGTATAAACATGGAAATATCTACACCGCTATCTGTATAAACATGGAAATATCTACACCGCTATCTGTATAAACATGGAAATATATACACCGATACCTGTATAAACATGGAAATATCAGCACCGCTATCTGTATGAACATGGAAATATCTACACCGCCATCTGTATGAACATGGAAATATCGTCACCGCCATCTGTATCAACATGGATATATCTACACAGCCATCTGTATGAACTTGGAAATATCTTCACCGCCATCCGTATGAACATGGATATCTCTACAAAGCCGTCTGGATGAACATGGAAATATCTACACCGCTATCTGTATGAACATGGAAATATCTACAACGCTATCTGTTTAAACATGCATACATCTTCACCGCTATCTGTATAAACATGGAAATATCTACACCGCTATCTGTATGAACATGGAAATATCTACACCGCTATCTGTTTGAACATGGAAATATCTACACCGCTATCTGCATGAAAATGGAAATATCTACACAACTATCTGCATATAAATGGAAATATCTACACAGCTATCTCTTTGCACATGGAAATAACTACACCGCTATCTCTATAAACATGGAAATATCTACACCGCCATCTGTATGAACATGGAAATATCTACACCACTATCTGTATGAACATGGAAATATCTACACCACAATCTGTATGAACATGGAAATAACTTCACCGCCATCTGTATGAACATGGATATATCTACACAGCCATCTGGATGAACGTGGAAATACCTACAATGCTATCTGTGTAAACATGCATACAACTTCACTGCTATCTGTATAAACATGGAAATATCTACACCGCTATCTTTATGAACATGGAAATATCTACACCGCTAACTGTTTGAACAGGGAAATATAAACACCGCTATCTGCTTAAAAATGGAAATATCTACACCGCTATCTGTATGAACATGGAAATACTTACGCCGCTATCTGTATGAACATGGAAATATCTACACCGCTATCTGTATGAACATGGAAATAACTACGCCGCTATCTGTATGAACATGGAAATACCTTCACCGCCATCTGTATGAACATGGATATATATACACAGCCATCTGGATGAACATGGAAATATCTGCACCGCTATCTGTATGAACATGGAAATATCTACACCGCTATCTGCATGAACATGGATATATCTACACAGCCATCTGGATGAACATGGAAATATCTACACCGCTATCTGTGTAAACATGCATACATCTTCACCGCTATCTGTATAAACATGGAAATATCTACACCGCTATCTTTATGAACATAGAAATATCTACACCGCTAACTGTTTGAACAGGGAAATATATACACCGCTATCTGCATGAAAATGGAAATATCTACACAGCTATCTGCTTTCACATGGAAATATCTACACAGCTATCTCTTTACACATGGAAAAAAATACACCGCTATCTGTATGAACATGGAAATATCTACACCGCCATCTGTATGAACATGGAAATACCTGCACCGCCATCTGTATGAACATATAAATATCTACACCGCCATCTGTATTAAGTTGGAGATATCTACACCACTATCTGCATAAACATGGAAATATCTACACCGCTATCTGTATAAACATGGAAATATCTACACCGCTATGTGTATAAACATGGAAATATCTACACCGCTACATGTATAAACATGGAAATATCAGCACCGCTATCTGTATGAACATGGAAATATCTACATCGCCATCTGTATGAACATGGAAATATCTTCACCGCCATCTGTAGGAACATGGATATATCTACACAGCCATCTGTATGAACATGGAAATATCTACACCGCTATCTGTATGAACATGGAAATATCTTCACCGCTATCTGTAGGAACATGGAAATATCTTCACCGCCATCTGTATGAACATGGATATATATACACAGCCATCTGGATAAACATGGAAATATCTACACCGCTATCTGTATGAACATGGAAACATCTACACCGCTATCTGTGTAAACATGCATACATCTTCACCGCTATCTGTATAAACATGGAAATATCTACACCGCTATCTGTACGAACATGGAAATATCTACACCGCTACCTGTTTGAACATGGAAGTATCTACACCGCTATCTGCATGAAAATGGAAATATCTACCCAGCTATCTGCATATACATGGAAATATCTACACAGCTATCTCTTTACACATGGAAATAACTACACCGCTATCTCTATAAACATGGAAATATCTACACCACCATATGTATGAACATGGAAATACCTGCACCGCCATCTGTTTGAACATATAAATATCTACACCGCCATCTGTATGAAGAAGGAGATATCTACACCGCTATCTGTATAAACATGGAAATATCTACACCGCTATCTGTATAAACATGGAAATATCTACACCGCTATCTGTATCAACATGGAAATATCTACACCGCTATCTCTATAAACACGGAAATATGTACACCGCTATCGGTATGAACATGGCAATATCTACACGGCTATCTGTATGAACATGGAAATATCTACACCGCTATCTGTATGAACATGGAAATATCTTCACCGCCATCTGTATGAACATGGATATATCTACACCTCTATCTGTATGAACATGGAAATATCTACACCGCTAACTGTTTGAACAGGGAAATATATACACCGCTATCTGCATGAAAATGGAAATATCTACAGAGCTATCTGCATATATATGGAAATATCTACACAGCTATCTCTTTACACATGGAAATAACTGCACCACTATCTGTATGAACATGGAAATATCTACACCGCCGTGTGTATGAACATGGAAATATCTGCACCGCTATCTGTATGAACATATAAATATCTACACCGCCATCTGTATTAAGATGGAGATATCTACACCGCTATCTGTACAAACATGGAAATATCTACACCACTATCTGTATGAACATGGAAATATCTACACCGCTATCTGTTTGAACAGGGAAGTATATACACCGCTATCTGCTTGAAAATGGAAATATCTACACAGCTATCTGCATATACATGGGAATATCTACACAGCTATCTCTTTACACATGGAAATATCTACACCGCTATCTGTATAAACATGGAAATATCTACACCGCTACCTGTATAAACATGGAAATATCAGCACCGCTATCAGTATGAACATGGAAGTATCTACACCGCCATCTGTATGAACATGGATATGTCTACACAGCCGTCTGGATGAACATGGAAATATCTAAACAGCTATCTGTATGAACATGGAAATATCTACACCGCTATCTGTGTAAACATGCATACATCTTCACCGCTATCTGTATAAACATGGAAATATCCAGACCGCTATCTGTATGAACATGGAAATATCTACACCGCTATCTGTTTGAACATGGAAATATCTACACCGCTATCTGCATGAAAATGGAAATATCTACACAGCTATCTGCATATACATGGAAATATCTACACAGCTATCTCTTTGCACATGGAAATAACTACACCGCTATCTCTATAAACATGGAAATATCTACACCACCATCTGTATGAAAATGGAAATATCTGCACCGCCATCTGTATGAACATATAAATATCTACACTGCCGTCTGTATTAAGAAGGAGATATCTACGCCGCTATCTGTATAAACATGGAAATATCTACACCGCTATCTGTATGAACATGGAAATATCTACACCGCTACCTGTATAAACACCGAAATATGTACACCGCTACCTGTATAAACATGGAAGTATCAGCAGCGCTATCGGTATGAACATGCCAATATCTACACGGCTATCTGTATGAACATGGAAATATGTACAACGCCATCTGTATGAACATGGAAATATCTTCACCGCCATCTGTATGAACATGGATATATGTACACAGCCATCTGGATGAACATGGAAATATCTACACCGCTATCTGTATGAACATGGAAATATCTACACCGCTATCTGTATGAACATGGAAATATGTACACAGCCATCAGGATGAACATGGAAATATCTACACCGCTATCTGTATGAACATGGAAATATATACACCGCTATCTGTATGAACATGGAAATATCTACACCGCTATCTCTATGAACATGGAAATATCTACTCCGCTATCTGTATGAACATGGAAATATCTTCACCGCCATCTGTTTGAACATGGATATATCTACACAGCCATGTGGATGAACATGGAAATATCTACACCGCTATCTGTGTAAACAAGCAGACATCTTCACCGCTATCTGTATAAACATGGAAATATCTACACCGCTATCTGTATAAACATGGAAATATCTACACCGCTATGTGTATAAACATGGAAATATCCACACAGCTATCTGTATAAACATGGAAATATCTACACCGCTACCTGTATAAACATGGAAATATCAGCACAGCTATCGCTATGAACATGGAAATATCTACACCGCCATCTGTATGAACATGGAAATATCTTCACCGCTATCTGTATGAACATGGACATATCTACACCGCTATCTGTATGAACATGGAAATATCTACACCGCTATCTGTATGAACATGGAAATATCTACACCGCTATCTGTATGAACATGGAAATATCTACACCGCTACCTGTATAAACATGGAAGTATCAGCACCGCTATCTGCATGAAAATGGAAATATCTACACAGCTATCTGCATATACATGGAAATATCTACAAAGCTATCTCTTTACACATGTAAATAACTACAGTGCTATCTCTATAAACATGGAAATATCTACACCGCCATCTGTATGAACGTGGAAATATCTGCACCGACATCTGTATGAACATATAAATATCTACACCGCCATCTGTATTAAGATGGAGATAACTACACCGCTATCTGTATAAACTTGGAAATACCTACACCGCTATCTGTATAAACATGGAAATATCTATGCCGCTTTCTGTATAAACAAGGAAATATCTACACTGCTACCTGTATAAACATGGAAATATCCGCACCGCTATCTGTATGAACATGTAAACAGCTACACAGCCATCTAGATGAACATGGAAATATCTACACCGCTATCTGTATGAACATGGAAATAGCTACACCGCTATCTGTATGAACATGGAAATACCTACACCACTCTCTGTATGAACATGGAAATATCTACACCGCTATCTGTATGAACATGGAAATATCTTCACCGCCATCTGTATGAACATGGATATATCTACACAGCCATCTGGATGAACATGGAAATATCTACACCGCTCTCTGTATGAACATGGAAATAGCTACACTGCTATCCATATGAACATGGAAATATCTAAACCGCTATCTGTATAAGCATGGAAATATCTACACCGCTATCTGTATGAACATGGAAATATCTTCACCGCCATCTGTATGAACATGGAAATATCTACACAGCCATCTGCATGAACATGAAAATATCTACACCGCTCTCTGTGTAAACATGCATACATCTTCACCGCTATCTGTATAAACATGGAAATATCTACACCGCTACCTGTATAAACATGGAAATATCAGCTCCGCTATCTGTATGAACATGGAAATATCTACACCGCTATCTCTATGAACATGGAAATATCCACACCGCTATCTGTATGAACATGGAAATAGCTACACCGCTATCTGTATGAACATGGAAATATCTACACCACTATCTGTATGAACATGGAAATATCTACACCGCTATCTGTTTGAACAGGGAAATATATACACCGCTATCTGCATGAAAATGGAAATATCTACACAGCTATCTGAATATACATGGGAATATCTACACATCTATCTCTTTACACATGGAAATAACTACACTGCTATCTGTATGAACATGGAAATATCTACACCGCCATCTGAATGAACATGGAAATGTCTGCACCGCCATCTGTATGAACATATAAATATCTACACCGCCATCTGCATTAAGAATTAGATATCTACACCGATATCTGTATAAACATGGAAATATCTACACTGCTATCTGTATAAACATGGAAATATCTACACCGCTATCTGTACAAACATGGAAATATCTACATCGCTACCTGTATAAACATGGAAATATCAGCACCGCTATCGGTATGAACACGGAAATATCTCCACCGCTATCTGTATGAACATGGAAATATCTACACCGCTATCTGTATGAACATGGAAATATCTTCACTGCCATCTGTATGAACATGGATATATCTACAATGCCATCTGGATGAACATGGAATTATCTACACCGCTATCTGTATGAACAAGGATATATCTACACAGCCATCTGGATGAACATGGAAATATCTACACCGCTATCTGTATGAACATGGAAATATCTACACCGCTATCTGTTTGAACAGGGAAATATATAAACCGCTATATGCATGAAAATGGAAATATCTAAACAGCTATCTGCATATACATGGAAATATCTATTCAGCTATCTCTTTACACATGGAAATAACTACACCGGTATCTGTATGAACATGGAAATATGTACACCGCCACCAGTATGAACATGGAAATATCTGCACCGCCATCTCTATGAACATATAAATATCTACACTGCCATCTGTATTAAGAAAGAGATATCTTCACCGCTATCTGTATAAACATGGAAATATCTACACTGCTATCTGTATAAACATGGAAATATCTACACCGCTATCTGTATAAACATGGAAATATCTACACCGCTACCTGTATAAACATGGAAATATCAGCACCGTTATCGGTATGAACACGGAAATGTCTACACCGCTATCTGTATGAACATGGAAATATCTACACCGCTATCTGTATGAACATGGAAATATCTTCACTGCCATGTGTATGAACATGGATATATCTACACAGCCATCTGGATGAACATGGAAATATCTACACTGCTATCGGTATGAACATGGAAATATCTACACAGCCATCTGGATGAACATGAAAATATGTACACCGCTATATGTGTAAACATGCATACATCTTCACGCTATCTGTATAAACATGGAAATATCTACACCGCTACCTGTATAAACATGGTAATATCAGCACTGCTATCTGTATGAACTTGGAAATATCTACACCGCTATCTGTATGAACATGGAAATATCCACACCGCTATCTGTATGAACATGGAAATAGCTACACCACTATCTGTATGAACATGGAAATATCTACACCACTATCTGTATGAACATGGAAATATCTACACCGCTATCTGTTTGAACAGGGAAATATATACACCGCTATCTGCATGAAAATGGAAATATCTACACAGCTATCTGAATATACATGGGAAGATCTACACAGCTATCTCTTTACAAATGGAAATAACTACACCGCTATCTGTATGAACATGGAAATATCTACACCGCCATCTGTATGAACATGGAAATATCTGCACCGCCATCTGTATGAATATATAAATATCTACACCGCCATCTGTATTAAGAAGGAGATATCTACACCGATATCTGTATAAACATGGAAATATCTACACTGCTATCTGTATAAACATGGAAACTTCTACACCGCTATCTGTACAAACATGGAAATATCTACATCGCTACCTGTATAAACATGGAAATATCAGCACCGCTATCGGTATGAACACGGAAATATCTCCACCGCTATCTGTATGAACATGGAAATATCTACACCGCTATCTGTATGAACATGGAAATATCTTCACTGCCATCTGTATGAACATGGATATATCTACAATGCCGACTGGATGAACATGGAAATATCTACACCGCTATGTGCATGAACATGGAAACATCTACACTGCAATCTTTGAAAACATGCATACATCTTCAACGCTATCTGTATAAACATGGAAATATCTACACCGCTATCTGTATGAACATGGAAATATCTACACCGCTATCTGTTTGAACAGGGAAATATATTAACCGCTATATGCATGAAAATGGAAATATCTAAACAGCTATCTGCATATACATGGAAATATCTATTCAGCTATCTCTTTACACATGGAAATAACTACACCGGTATCTGTATGAACATGGAAATATGTACACCGCCACCAGTATGAACATGGAAATATCTGCACCGCCATCTCTATGAACATATAAATATCTACACTGCCATCTGTATTAAGAAAGAGATATCTTCACCGCTATCTGTATAAACATGGAAATATCTACACTGCTATCTGTATAAACATGGAAATATCTACACCGCTATCTGTATAAACATGGAAATATCTACACCGCTACCTGTATAAACATGGAAATATCAGCACCGTTATCGGTATGAACACGGAAATGTCTACACCGCTATCTGTATGAACATGGAAATATCTACACCGCTATCTGTATGAACATGGAAATATCTTCACTGCCATGTGTATGAACATGGATATATCTACACAGCCATCTGGATGAACATGGAAATATCTACACTGCTATCGGTATGAACATGGAAATATCTACACAGCCATCTGGATGAACATGAAAATATGTACACCGCTATATGTGTAAACATGCATACATCTTCACGCTATCTGTATAAACATGGAAATATCTACACCGCAACCTGTATAAACATGGTAATATCAGCACTGCTATCTGTATGAACTTGGAAATATCTACACCGCTATCTGTATGAACATGGAAATATCCACACCGCTATCTGTATGAACATGGAAATAGCTACACCGCTATCTGTATGAACATGGAAATATCTACACCACTATCTGTATGAACATGGAAATATCTACACCGCTATCTGTTTGAACAGGGAAATATATACACCGCTATCTGCATGAAAATGGAAATATCTACACAGCTATCTGAATATACATGGGAAGATCTACACAGCTATCTCTTTACACATGGAAATAACTACACCGCTATCTGTATGAACATGGAAATATCTACACCGCCATCTGTATGAACATGGAAATATCTGCACCGCCATCTGTATGAACATATAAATATCTACACCGCCATCTGTATTAAGAAGGAGATATCTACACCGATATCTGTATAAACATGGAAATATCTACACTGCTATCTGTATAAACATGGAAACTTCTACACCGCTATCTGTACAAACATGGAAATATCTACATCGCTACCTGTATAAACATGGAAATATCAGCACCGCTATCGGTATGAACACGGAAATATCTCCACCGCTATCTGTATGAACATGGAAATATCTACACCGCTATCTGTATGAACATGGAAATATCTTCACTGCCATCTGTATGAACATGGATATATCTACAATGCCGTCTGGATGAACATGGAAATATCTACACCGCTATGTGCATGAACATGGAAACATCTACACTGCAATCTTTGAAAACATGCATACATCTTCAACGCTATCTGTATAAACATGGAAATATCTACACCGCTATCTGTATGAACATGGAAATATCTACACCGCTATCTGTTTGAACATGAAAATATCTACACCTGTATCTGTATGAACATGGAAATATCTATACCGCTATCTGTTTGAACAGGGAAATATATACACTGCTATCTGCATAAAAATGGAAATATCTACACAGTTATCTGCATATACATGGAAATATCTACACAGCTATCTGTATGAACATGGAAATATCTGCACCGCCATCTGTATGAACATATAAACATCTACACCGCCATCTGTATTAAGAAGGAGGTATCTTCACCACTATCTCTATAAACATGGAAATATCTACACCGCCATCTGTATGAACATGGAAATATCTGCACCGCCATCTGTATGAACATATAAATATCTACACCGCCGTCTGTATTAAGAAGGAGATATCTACACCGCTATCTGTATAAACAAGGAAATATCTACAATGCTGTCTGTATAAACATGGAAATATCTACACCGCTATCTGTATGAACATGGAAATATCTACACCGCTACCTGTATAAACATGGAAATAACAGCATCGCTATCGGTATGAACATGGAAATATCTACACCGCTATGTGTAGGAACATGGAAATACCTACACCGCCATCTGTGGGAACATGGAAATATCTTCACTGCCATCTGTATGAACACGGATATATCTACACAGCCATCTGGATGAACATGGAAATATCTACACCGCTATCTGTATGAACATGGAAATATCTACACCGCTACCTGTATAAATATGGAAATATCAGCACAGCTATCTGTATGAACATGGAAATATCTACACCGCTATCTCCTTGAACATGGAAATATCTACACCGCTATCTGTATGAACATGGAAAAAGCTACACCGCTATCTTTATGAACATGGAAATATCTACACCACTGTCTGTATGAACATGGAAATATCTACACCGCTATCTGTATGAACATGGATATAGCTATACAGCCATCTGGATGAACATGGAAATATATACACCGCTATCTGTATGAACATGGAAATATCTACACCGCTATCTGTATGAACATGGATATATCTACACAGCCATCTGGATGAACATGGAAATATCTACACTGCTATCTGTGTAGACATGCATACATCTTCACCGCTATCTGTATAAACATGGAAATATCTACACCGCTATCTGTTTGAACATGGAAATATATACACCGCTATCTGCATGAAAATGGAAATATCTACACAGCTATCCGCATATACATGGAAATATCTACACAGCTATCTCTTTACACATGGAAAAAACTACACCGCTATCTGTATGAGCATGGAAATATCTACACCGCCATCTGTATTAACATGGGAATATCTGCACCGCCATCTGTATGAACATATAAATATCTACACCGCCATCTCTATTAAGATGGAGATATCTACACCGCTATCTGTATAAACATGGAAATATCTACACCGCTACCTATATAAACATGGAAATATCAGCACCGCTATCTGTATGAACATGGAAATATCTACACCGCTATCTGTATGAACATGGAAATATCTACACCTCTATCTGTATGAACATGGAAATATCTACACCGCTATCTGTATGAACATGGAAATATCTACACCTCTATCTGTATGAACATGGAAATATCTGCACCGCCATCTGTATGGACATATAAACATCTACACCGCCGTCTGTATTAAGAAGGAGAAATCTACACCGCTATCTGTATAAACAAGGAAATATCTACACTGCTGTCTGTATAAACATGGAAATATCTACACTGCTATCTGTATGAACATGGAAATATCTACACCGCTACCTGTATAAACATGGAAATAACAGTACCACTATCGGTATGAACATGGAAATATCTACACCGCCATCTGTATGAACATGGAAATATCTTCACCGCCATCTGTATGAACATGGATATATCTACACAGCCATCTGTATGAACATGGAAATATCTAACCCGCTATCTGTATGAACATGGAAATATCTACACCGCTATCTGTATGAACATGGAAATATCTTCAACGCCATCTGTATGAAAATGGATATGCCTACACAGCCATCTGGATGAACATGGAAATATCTACACCGCTATCTGTATGAACATGGAAATATCTACACCGCTATCTGTGTAAACATTCATACATGTTCACCGCTATCTGTATAAACATGGAAATATCTACACCGCTATCTTTCTGAACATGGAAATATCTACACCGCTAACTGTTTGAACAGGGAAATATATACACCGCTATCTGCATGAAAACGGAAATATCTACACAGCTATCTGCATATACATGGAAATATCCACACAGCTATCTCTTTATACATGGAAATAACTGCACCACTATCTGTATGATCTTGGAAATATCTGCACCGCCAACTGTATGAACATATAAATATCTTCACCGCCATCTCTATTAAGATGGAGATATCTACACCGCTATCTGTACAAACATGGAAAAATCTACACCACTATCTGTATGAACATGGAAATATCCCCACCGCTATCTGTTTGAACAGGGAAGTATATACACCGATATCTGCTTGCAAATTGAAATATCTACACAGCTATCTGCATATACATGGGAATATCTACACAGCTATCTCTTTACACATGGAAATAACTACACCGCTATCTGTATGAACATGGAAATATCTACACCGCCATCTGTATGAACATGGAAATATCTGCACCGCCATCTGAATGAACATATAAATATCTACACCGCCATCTGTATTGAGATGGAGATATCTACACCGCTATCTGTATAAAGATGGAAATATCTACACCGCTATGTGTATAAACATGGAAATATCTACACCGCTATCTGTATAAACATGGAAATATCTACACCGCTACCTGTATAAACATGGAAATATCAGCACCGTTATCAGTATGAACATGGAAATATCTACACCGCCATCTGTATGAACATGGAAATATCTTCACCGCCATCTGTATGAACATGGAAATATCTGCACCGCCATCTGTATAAACATATAAACATCTACACCGCCATCTGTATTAAGAGGGAGATATCTACACCGCTATCTGTATGAACATGGAAATATCTACACCGCTATGTGTATAAACATGGAAATATCTACATCGCTATCTGTATAAACATGGGAATATCTACACTGCTACCTGTATAAACATGGAAATATCAGCACCGCTATCTGTATGAACATGGAAATATCTACACCGCCATTTGTACGAACATGGAAAAATCTTTACCGTCATCTGTATGAACATGGATATATCTACACAGCCATCTGTATGAACATGGAAATATCTTCACCGCCATCTGTATGAACATGGATATGTCTACACAGCCGTCTGGATGAACATGGAAATATCTACACAGCTATCTGTATGAACATGGAAATATCTACACCGCTATCTGTGTAAACATGCATACATCTTCACCGCTATCTGTATAAACATGGAAATATCCACACCGCTATCTGTATGAACATGGAAATATATACACCGCTATCTGTTTGAACATGGAAATATCTACACCGCTATCTGCATGAAAATGGAAATATCTACACAGCTATCTGCATATACATGGAAATATCTACACAGCTATCTCTTTGCACATGGAAATAACTACACCGCTATCTCTATAAACATGGAAATATCTACACCACCATCTGTATGAAAATGGAAATATCTGCACCGCCATCTGTATGAACATATAAATATCTACACTGCCGTCTGTATTAAGAAGGAGATATCTACGCCGCTATCTGTATAAACATGGAAATATCTACACCGCTATCTGTATGAACATGGAAATATCTACACCGCTACCAGTATAAACACAGAAATATGTACACCGCTACCTGTATAAACATGGAAGTATCAGCACCGCTATCGGTATGAACATGCCAATATCTACACGGCTATCTGTATGAACATGGAAATATCTACAACGCCATCTGTATGAACATGGAAATATCTTCACCGCCATCTGTATGAACATGGATATATGTACACAGCCATCTGGATGAACATGGAAATATCTACACCGCTATTGGTATGAACATGGAAATATCTACACCGCTATCTGTATGAACATGGAAATATGTACACAGCCATCAGGATGAACATGGAAATATCTACACCGCTATCTATATGAACATGGAAATACATACACCGCTATCTGTATGAACATGGAAATATCTACACCGCTATCTCTATGAACATGGAAATATCTACACCGCTATCTGTATGAACATGGAAATACCTTCACCACCATCTGTTTGAACATAGATATATCTTCACAGACATGTGGATGAACATGGAAATATCTACACCGCTATCTGTGTAAACATGCCTACATCTTCACCGCTATCTGTATAAACATGGAAATATCTACACCGCTATCTTTATGAACATGGAAATATCTACACCGCTAACTGTTTGAACAGGGAAATATATACACCGCTATCTGCATGAAAATGGAAATATCTACACCACTATCTGTATGAACATGGAAATACATACACCACTATCTGTATGAACATGGAAATATCTACACCGCTATCTGTATGAACATGGAAATATCTGCACCGCTATCTGTATGAACATGGAAATATCTACACCACTATCTGTATGAACATGGATATATCTACACCGCTATCTGTATGAATATGGAAATATCTTCACCGCCATCTGTATGAACATGGATATATCTACACAGCCATCTGGATGAACATGGAAATATCTACACCGCTATCTGTAGGAACATGGAAATAGCTACACTGCTATCTGTATGAACATGGAAATATCTAAACTGCTATCTCTTTGAACATGGAAATATCTACACCGCTATCTGTATGAACATGGAAATATCTACACCGCTACCTATATAAACATGGAAATATCAGCACCGCTATCTGTATGAACATGGAAATATCTACACCGCCATCTGTATGAACATGGAAAAATCTTCACCGTCATCTGTATGAACATGGAAATATCTGCACCGCCATCTGTATGAACATGGAAATATCTTCACCGCCATCTGTTTGAACATGGATATGTCTACACAGCCGTCTGGATGAACATGGAAATATCTACACCGCTATCTGTGTAAACATGCATACATTTTCACCGCTATCTGTATAAACATGGAAATATCTACACCGCTATCTTTATGAACATGGAAATATCTACACCGCTATCTGTTTGAACATGGAAATATATACAGCGCTATCTGCTTGAAAATGGAAATATCTACACTGCTATCTGTATGAACATGGAAATACATACACCGCTATCTGTATGAAGAAGGAAATATCTACACCGCTTTCTGTATGAACATGGAAATATCTACACCACTATCTGTATGAACATGGAAATATCTTCACCGCCATCTGTATGAACATGGATATATCTACACAGCCATCTGGATGAACAAGGAAATATCTGCACCGCTATCTGTATGAACATGGAAATATCTACACCGCTATCTGTATGAACATGGATATATCTACACAGCCATCTGGATGAACATGGAAATATCTACACCGCTATCTGTGTAAACATGCATACATGTTCACCGCTATCTGTATAAACATGGAAATATCTACACCGCTATCTTTCTGAACATGGAAATATCTACACCGCTAACTGTTTGAACAGGGAAATGTATACACCGCTATCTGCATGAAAATGGAAATATCTACACAGCTATCTGCATATACATGGAAATATCCACACAGCTATCTCTTTATACATGGAAATAACTGCACCACTATCTGTACGAACATGGAAATATCTACACCGCCGTGTGTATGATCATGGAAATATCTGCACCGCCATCTGTATGAACATATAAATATCTACACCGCCATCTGTATTAAGATGGAGATATCTACACCGCTATCTGTACAAACATGGAAAAATCTACACCACTATCTGTATGAACATGGAAATATCCCCACCGCTATCTGTTTGAACAGGGAAGTATATACACCGATATCTGCTTGAAAATGGAAATATCTACACAGCTATCTGCATATACATGGGAATATCTACACAGCTATCTCTTTACACATGGAAATAACTACACCGCTATCTGTATGAACATGGAAATATCTACACCGCCATCTGTATGAACATGGAAATATCTGCACCGCCATCTGAATGAACATATAAATATCTACACCACCATCTGTATTGAGATGGAGATATCTACACCGCTATCTGTATAAAGATGGAAATATCTACACCGCTATGTGTATAAACATGGAAATATCTACACCGCTATCTGTATAAACATGGAAATATCTACACCGCTACCTGTATAAACATGGAAATATCAGCACCGTTATCAGTATGAACATGGAAGTATCTACACCGCCATCTGTATGAACATGGAAATATCTTCACTGCCATCTGTATGAACATGGAAATATCTGCACCGCCATCTGTATAAACATATAAATATCTACACCGCCATCTGTATTAAGAGGGAGATATCTACACCGCTATCTGTATGAACATGGAAATATCTACACCGCTATGTGTATATACATGGAAATATCTACACCGCTATCTGTATAAACATGGAAATATCTACACTGCTACCTGTATAAACATGGAAATATCAGCACCGCTATCTGTATGAACATGGAAATATCTACACCGCCATCTGTACGAACATGGAAAAATCTTCACCGTCATCTGTATGAACATGGATATATCTACACAGCCATCTGTATGAACATGGAAATATCTTCACCGCCATCTGTATGAACATGGATATGTCTACACAGCCGTCTGGATGAACATGGAAATATCTACACAGCTATCTGTATGAACATGGAAATATCTACACCGCTATCTGTGTAAACATGCATACATCTTCACCGCTATCTGTATAAACATGGAAATATCCACACCGCTATCTGTATGAACATGGAAATATCTACACCGCTATCTGTTTGAACATGGAAATATCTACACCGCTATCTGCATGAAAATAGAAATATCTACACAGCTATCTGCATATACATGGAAATATCTACACAGGTATCTCTTTGCACATGGAAATAACTACACCGCTATCTCTATAAACATGGAAATATCTACACCACCATCTGAATGAAAATGGAAATATCTGCTCCGCCATCTCTATGAACATATAAATATCTACACTGCCGTCTGTATTAAGAAGGAGATATCTACGCCGCTATCTGTATAAACATGGAAATATCTACACCGCTATCTGTATGAACATGGAAATATCTACACCGCTACCTGTATAAACACAGAAATATGTACACCGCTACCTGTATAAACATGGAAGTATCAGCACCGCTATCGGTATGAACATGCCAATATCTACACGGCTATCTGTATGAACATGGAAATATCTACAACGCCATCTGTATGAACATGGAAATATCTTCACCGCCATCTGTATGAACATGGAAATATCTTCACCGCCATCTGTATGAACATGGATATATCTACACAGCCATCTGGATGAACATGGAAATATCTACACCGCTATCTGTATGAACTTGGAAATATCTACACCGCTACCTGTATAAACATGGAAATATCAGCACCGTTATCAGTATGAACATGGAAATATCTACACCGCCATCTGTATGAACATGGAAATATCTTCACCGCCATCTGTATGAACATGGAAATATCTGCACCGCCATCTGTATAAACATATAAACATCTACACCGCCATCTGTATTAAGAGGGAGATATCTACACCGCTATCTGTATGAACATGGAAATATCTACACCGCTATGTGTATAAACATGGAAATATCTACATCGCTATCTGTATAAACATGGGAATATCTACACTGCTACCTGTATAAACATGGAAATATCAGCACCGCTATCTGTATGAACATGGAAATATCTACACCGCCATTTGTACGAACATGGAAAAATCTTTACCGTCATCTGTATGAACATGGATATATCTACACAGCCATCTGTATGAACATGGAAATATCTTCACCGCCATCTGTATGAACATGGATATGTCTACACAGCCGTCTGGATGAACATGGAAATATCTACACAGCTATCTGTATGAACATGGAAATATCTACACCGCTATCTGTGTAAACATGCATACATCTTCACCGCTATCTGTATAAACATGGAAATATCCACACCGCTATCTGTATGAACATGGAAATATATACACCGCTATCTGTTTGAACATGGAAATATCTACACCGCTATCTGCATGAAAATGGAAATATCTACACAGCTATCTGCATATACATGGAAATATCTACACAGCTATCTCTTTGCACATGGAAATAACTACACCGCTATCTCTATAAACATGGAAATATCTACACCACCATCTGTATGAAAATGGAAATATCTGCACCGCCATCTGTATGAACATATAAATATCTACACTGCCGTCTGTATTAAGAAGGAGATATCTACGCCGCTATCTGTATAAACATGGAAATATCTACACCGCTATCTGTATGAACATGGAAATATCTACACCGCTACCAGTATAAACACAGAAATATGTACACCGCTACCTGTATAAACATGGAAGTATCAGCACCGCTATCGGTATGAACATGCCAATATCTACACGGCTATCTGTATGAACATGGAAATATCTACAACGCCATCTGTATGAACATGGAAATATCTTCACCGCCATCTGTATGAACATGGATATATGTACACAGCCATCTGGATGAACATGGAAATATCTACACCGCTATTGGTATGAACATGGAAATATCTACACCGCTATCTGTATGAACATGGAAATATGTACACAGCCATCAGGATGAACATGGAAATATCTACACCGCTATCTATATGAACATGGAAATACATACACCGCTATCTGTATGAACATGGAAATATCTACACCGCTATCTCTATGAACATGGAAATATCTACACCGCTATCTGTATGAACATGGAAATACCTTCACCACCATCTGTTTGAACATAGATATATCTTCACAGCCATGTGGATGAACATGGAAATATCTACACCGCTATCTGTGTAAACATGCCTACATCTTCACCGCTATCTGTATAAACATGGAAATATCTACACCGCTATCTTTATGAACATGGAAATATCTACACCGCTAACTGTTTGAACAGGGAAATATATACACCGCTATCTGCATGAAAATGGAAATATCTACACCACTATCTGTATGAACATGGAAATACATACACCACTATCTGTATGAACATGGAAATATCTACACCGCTATCTGTATGAACATGGAAATATCTGCACCGCTATCTGTATGAACATGGAAATATCTACACCACTATCTGTATGAACATGGATATATCTACACCGCTATCTGTATGAATATGGAAATATCTTCACCGCCATCTGTATGAACATGGATATATCTACACAGCCATCTGGATGAACATGGAAATATCTACACCGCTATCTGTAGGAACATGGAAATAGCTACACTGCTATCTGTATGAACATGGAAATATCTAAACTGCTATCTCTTTGAACATGGAAATATCTACACCGCTATCTGTATGAACATGGAAATATCTACACCGCTACCTATATAAACATGGAAATATCAGCACCGCTATCTGTATGAACATGGAAATATCTACACCGCCATCTGTATGAACATGGAAAAATCTTCACCGTCATCTGTATGAACATGGAAATATCTGCACCGCCATCTGTATGAACATGGAAATATCTTCACCGCCATCTGTTTGAACATGGATATGTCTACACAGCCGTCTGGATGAACATGGAAATATCTACACCGCTATCTGTGTAAACATGCGTACATTTTCACCGCTATCTGTATAAACATGGAAATATCTACACCGCTATCTTTATGAACATGGAAATATCTACACCGCTATCTGTTTGAACATGGAAATATATACAGCGCTATCTGCTTGAAAATGGAAATATCTACACTGCTATCTGTATGAACATGGAAATACATACACCGCTATCTGTATGAAGAAGGAAATATCTACACCGCTTTCTGTATGAACATGGAAATATCTACACCACTATCTGTATGAACATGGAAATATCTTCACCGCCATCTGTATGAACATGGATATATCTACACAGCCATCTGGATGAACAAGGAAATATCTGCACCGCTATCTGTATGAACATGGAAATATCTACACCGCTATCTGTATGAACATGGATATATCTACACAGCCATCTGGATGAACATGGAAATATCTACACCGCTATCTGTGTAAACATGCATACATGTTCACCGCTATATCTATAAACATGGAAATATCTACACCGCCATCTGTATGAACATGGAAATATCTGCACCGCCATCTGTATGAATATATAAATATCTACACCGCCATCTGTATTAAGAAGGAGATATCTACACCGATATCTGTATAAACATGGAAATATCTACACTGCTATCTGTATAAACATGGAAACTTCTACACCGCTATCTGTACAAACATGGAAATATCTACATCGCTACCTGTATAAACATGGAAATATCAGCACCGCTATCGGTATGAACACGGAAATATCTCCACCGCTATCTGTATGAACATGGAAATATCTACACCGCTATCTGTATGAACATGGAAATATCTTCACTGCCATCTGTATGAACATGGATATATCTACAATGCCGACTGGATGAACATGGAAATATCTACACCGCTATGTGCATGTACATGGAAACATCTACACTGCAATCTTTGAAAACATGCATACATCTTCAACGCTATCTGTATAAACATGGAAATATCTACACCGCTATCTGTATGAACATGGAAATATCTACACCGCTATCTGTTTGAACAGGGAAATATATAAACCGCTATATGCATGAAAATGGAAATATCTAAACAGCTATCTGCATATACATGGAAATATCTATTCAGCTATCTCTTTACACATGGAAATAACTACACCGGTATCTGTATGAACATGGAAATATGTACACCGCCACCAGTATGAACATGGAAATATCTGCACCGCCATCTCTATGAACATATAAATATCTACACTGCCATCTGTATTAAGAAAGAGATATCTTCACCGCTATCTGTATAAACATGGAAATATCTACACTGCTATCTGTATAAACATGGAAATATCTACACCGCTATCTGTATAAACATGGAAATATCTAC
Source organism: Gorilla gorilla gorilla (assembly GCF_029281585.2). Classification (NCBI taxonomy): domain Eukaryota; kingdom Metazoa; phylum Chordata; class Mammalia; order Primates; family Hominidae; genus Gorilla; species Gorilla gorilla. The sequence continues at coordinate 1,726,310 of NC_086017.1, forward strand.
ACCGCTACCTGTATAAACATGGAAATATCAGCACCGTTATCGGTATGAACACGGAAATGTCTACACCGCTATCTGTATGAACATGGAAATATCTACACCGCTATCTGTATGAACATGGAAATATCTTCACTGCCATGTGTATGAACATGGATATATCTACACAGCCATCTGGATGAACATGGAAATATCTACACTGCTATCGGTATGAACATGGAAATATCTACACAGCCATCTGGATGAACATGAAAATATGTACACCGCTATATGTGTAAACATGCATACATCTTCACGCTATCTGTATAAACATGGAAATATCTACACCGCAACCTGTATAAACATGGTAATATCAGCACTGCTATCTGTATGAACTTGGAAATATCTACACCGCTATCTGTATGAACATGGAAATATCCACACCGCTATCTGTATGAACATGGAAATAGCTACACCGCTATCTGTATGAACATGGAAATATCTACACCACTATCTGTATGAACATGGAAATATCTACACCGCTATCTGTTTGAACAGGGAAATATATACACCGCTATCTGCATGAAAATGGAAATATCTACACAGCTATCTGAATATACATGGGAAGATCTACACAGCTATCTCTTTACACATGGAAATAACTACACCGCTATCTGTATGAACATGGAAATATCTACACCGCCATCTGTATGAACATGGAAATATCTGCACCGCCATCTGTATGAACATATAAATATCTACACCGCCATCTGTATTAAGAAGGAGATATCTACACCGATATCTGTATAAACATGGAAATATCTACACTGCTATCTGTATAAACATGGAAACTTCTACACCGCTATCTGTACAAACATGGAAATATCTACATCGCTACCTGTATAAACATGGAAATATCAGCACCGCTATCGGTATGAACACGGAAATATCTCCACCGCTATCTGTATGAACATGGAAATATCTACACCGCTATCTGTATGAACATGGAAATATCTTCACTGCCATCTGTATGAACATGGATATATCTACAATGCCGTCTGGATGAACATGGAAATATCTACACCGCTATGTGCATGAACATGGAAACATCTACACTGCAATCTTTGAAAACATGCATACATCTTCAACGCTATCTGTATAAACATGGAAATATCTACACCGCTATCTGTATGAACATGGAAATATCTACACCGCTATCTGTTTGAACATGAAAATATCTACACCTGTATCTGTATGAACATGGAAATATCTATACCGCTATCTGTTTGAACAGGGAAATATATACACTGCTATCTGCATAAAAATGGAAATATCTACACAGTTATCTGCATATACATGGAAATATCTACACAGCTATCTGTATGAACATGGAAATATCTGCACCGCCATCTGTATGAACATATAAACATCTACACCGCCATCTGTATTAAGAAGGAGGTATCTTCACCACTATCTCTATAAACATGGAAATATCTACACCGCCATCTGTATGAACATGGAAATATCTGCACCGCCATCTGTATGAACATATAAATATCTACACCGCCGTCTGTATTAAGAAGGAGATATCTACACCGCTATCTGTATAAACAAGGAAATATCTACAATGCTGTCTGTATAAACATGGAAATATCTACACCGCTATCTGTATGAACATGGAAATATCTACACCGCTACCTGTATAAACATGGAAATAACAGCATCGCTATCGGTATGAACATGGAAATATCTACACCGCTATGTGTAGGAACATGGAAATACCTACACCGCCATCTGTGGGAACATGGAAATATCTTCACTGCCATCTGTATGAACACGGATATATCTACACAGCCATCTGGATGAACATGGAAATATCTACACCGCTATCTGTATGAACATGGAAATATCTACACCGCTACCTGTATAAATATGGAAATATCAGCACAGCTATCTGTATGAACATGGAAATATCTACACCGCTATCTCCTTGAACATGGAAATATCTACACCGCTATCTGTATGAACATGGAAAAAGCTACACCGCTATCTTTATGAACATGGAAATATCTACACCACTGTCTGTATGAACATGGAAATATCTACACCGCTATCTGTATGAACATGGATATAGCTATACAGCCATCTGGATGAACATGGAAATATATACACCGCTATCTGTATGAACATGGAAATATCTACACCGCTATCTGTATGAACATGGATATATCTACACAGCCATCTGGATGAACATGGAAATATCTACACTGCTATCTGTGTAGACATGCATACATCTTCACCGCTATCTGTATAAACATGGAAATATCTACACCGCTATCTGTTTGAACATGGAAATATATACACCGCTATCTGCATGAAAATGGAAATATCTACACAGCTATCCGCATATACATGGAAATATCTACACAGCTATCTCTTTACACATGGAAAAAACTACACCGCTATCTGTATGAGCATGGAAATATCTACACCGCCATCTGTATTAACATGGGAATATCTGCACCGCCATCTGTATGAACATATAAATATCTACACCGCCATCTCTATTAAGATGGAGATATCTACACCGCTATCTGTATAAACATGGAAATATCTACACCGCTACCTATATAAACATGGAAATATCAGCACCGCTATCTGTATGAACATGGAAATATCTACACCGCTATCTGTATGAACATGGAAATATCTACACCTCTATCTGTATGAACATGGAAATATCTACACCGCTATCTGTATGAACATGGAAATATCTACACCTCTATCTGTATGAACATGGAAATATCTGCACCGCCATCTGTATGGACATATAAACATCTACACCGCCGTCTGTATTAAGAAGGAGAAATCTACACCGCTATCTGTATAAACAAGGAAATATCTACACTGCTGTCTGTATAAACATGGAAATATCTACACTGCTATCTGTATGAACATGGAAATATCTACACCGCTACCTGTATAAACATGGAAATAACAGTACCACTATCGGTATGAACATGGAAATATCTACACCGCCATCTGTATGAACATGGAAATATCTTCACCGCCATCTGTATGAACATGGATATATCTACACAGCCATCTGTATGAACATGGAAATATCTAACCCGCTATCTGTATGAACATGGAAATATCTACACCGCTATCTGTATGAACATGGAAATATCTTCAACGCCATCTGTATGAAAATGGATATGCCTACAAAGCCATCTGGATGAACATGGAAATATCTACACCGCTATCTGTATGAACATGGAAATATCTACACCGCTATCTGTGTAAACATTCATACATGTTCACCGCTATCTGTATAAACATGGAAATATCTACACCGCTATCTTTCTGAACATGGAAATATCTACACCGCTAACTGTTTGAACAGGGAAATATATACACCGCTATCTGCATGAAAACGGAAATATCTACACAGCTATCTGCATATACATGGAAATATCCACACAGCTATCTCTTTATACATGGAAATAACTGCACCACTATCTGTATGATCTTGGAAATATCTGCACCGCCAACTGTATGAACATATAAATATCTACACCGCCATCTCTATTAAGATGGAGATATCTACACCGCTATCTGTACAAACATGGAAAAATCTACACCACTATCTGTATGAACATGGAAATATCCCCACCGCTATCTGTTTGAACAGGGAAGTATATACACCGATATCTGCTTGCAAATTGAAATATCTACACAGCTATCTGCATATACATGGGAATATCTACACAGCTATCTCTTTACACATGGAAATAACTACACCGCTATCTGTATGAACATGGAAATATCTACACCGCCATCTGTATGAACATGGAAATATCTGCACCGCCATCTGAATGAACATATAAATATCTACACCGCCATCTGTATTGAGATGGAGATATCTACACCGCTATCTGTATAAAGATGGAAATATCTACACCGCTATGTGTATAAACATGGAAATATCTACACCGCTATCTGTATAAACATGGAAATATCTACACCGCTACCTGTATAAACATGGAAATATCAGCACCGTTATCAGTATGAACATGGAAATATCTACACCGCCATCTGTATGAACATGGAAATATCTTCACCGCCATCTGTATGAACATGGAAATATCTGCACCGCCATCTGTATAAACATATAAACATCTACACCGCCATCTGTATTAAGAGGGAGATATCTACACCGCTATCTGTATGAACATGGAAATATCTACACCGCTATGTGTATAAACATGGAAATATCTACATCGCTATCTGTATAAACATGGGAATATCTACACTGCTACCTGTATAAACATGGAAATATCAGCACCGCTATCTGTATGAACATGGAAATATCTACACCGCCATTTGTACGAACATGGAAAAATCTTTACCGTCATCTGTATGAACATGGATATATCTACACAGCCATCTGTATGAACATGGAAATATCTTCACCGCCATCTGTATGAACATGGATATGTCTACACAGCCGTCTGGATGAACATGGAAATATCTACACAGCTATCTGTATGAACATGGAAATATCTACACCGCTATCTGTGTAAACATGCATACATCTTCACCGCTATCTGTATAAACATGGAAATATCCACACCGCTATCTGTATGAACATGGAAATATATACACCGCTATCTGTTTGAACATGGAAATATCTACACCGCTATCTGCATGAAAATGGAAATATCTACACAGCTATCTGCATATACATGGAAATATCTACACAGCTATCTCTTTGCACATGGAAATAACTACACCGCTATCTCTATAAACATGGAAATATCTACACCACCATCTGTATGAAAATGGAAATATCTGCACCGCCATCTGTATGAACATATAAATATCTACACTGCCGTCTGTATTAAGAAGGAGATATCTACGCCGCTATCTGTATAAACATGGAAATATCTACACCGCTATCTGTATGAACATGGAAATATCTACACCGCTACCAGTATAAACACAGAAATATGTACACCGCTACCTGTATAAACATGGAAGTATCAGCACCGCTATCGGTATGAACATGCCAATATCTACACGGCTATCTGTATGAACATGGAAATATCTACAACGCCATCTGTATGAACATGGAAATATCTTCACCGCCATCTGTATGAACATGGATATATGTACACAGCCATCTGGATGAACATGGAAATATCTACACCGCTATTGGTATGAACATGGAAATATCTACACCGCTATCTGTATGAACATGGAAATATGTACACAGCCATCAGGATGAACATGGAAATATCTACACCGCTATCTATATGAACATGGAAATACATACACCGCTATCTGTATGAACATGGAAATATCTACACCGCTATCTCTATGAACATGGAAATATCTACACCGCTATCTGTATGAACATGGAAATATCCCCACCGCTATCTGTTTGAACAGGGAAGTATATACACCAATATCTGCTTGCAAATTGAAATATCTACACAGCTATCTGCATATACATGGGAATATCTACACAGCTATCTCTTTACACATGGAAATAACTACACCGCTATCTGTATGAACATGGAAATATCTACACCGCCATCTGTATGAACATGGAAATATCTGCACCGCCATCTGAATGAACATATAAATATCTACACCGCCATCTGTATTGAGATGGAGATATCTACACCGCTATCTGTATAAAGATGGAAATATCTACACCGCTATGTGTATAAACATGGAAATATCTACACCGCTATCTGTATAAACATGGAAATATCTACACCGCTACCTGTATAAACATGGAAATATCAGCACCGTTATCAGTATGAACATGGAAATATCTACACCGCCATCTGTATGAACATGGAAATATCTTCACCGCCATCTGTATGAACATGGAAATATCTGCACCGCCATCTGTATAAACATATAAACATCTACACCGCCATCTGTATTAAGAGGGAGATATCTACACCGCTATCTGTATGAACATGGAAATATCTACACCGCTATGTGTATAAACATGGAAATATCTACATCGCTATCTGTATAAACATGGGAATATCTACACTGCTACCTGTATAAACATGGAAATATCAGCACCGCTATCTGTATGAACATGGAAATATCTACACCGCCATTTGTACGAACATGGAAAAATCTTTACCGTCATCTGTATGAACATGGATATATCTACACAGCCATCTGTATGAACATGGAAATATCTTCACCGCCATCTGTATGAACATGGATATGTCTACACAGCCGTCTGGATGAACATGGAAATATCTACACAGCTATCTGTATGAACATGGAAATATCTACACCGCTATCTGTGTAAACATGCATACATCTTCACCGCTATCTGTATAAACATGGAAATATCCACACCGCTATCTGTATGAACATGGAAATATATACACCGCTATCTGTTTGAACATGGAAATATCTACACCGCTATCTGCATGAAAATGGAAATATCTACACAGCTATCTGCATATACATGGAAATATCTACACAGCTATCTCTTTGCACATGGAAATAACTACACCGCTATCTCTATAAACATGGAAATATCTACACCACCATCTGTATGAAAATGGAAATATCTGCACCGCCATCTGTATGAACATATAAATATCTACACTGCCGTCTGTATTAAGAAGGAGATATCTACGCCGCTATCTGTATAAACATGGAAATATCTACACCGCTATCTGTATGAACATGGAAATATCTACACCGCTACCAGTATAAACACAGAAATATGTACACCGCTACCTGTATAAACATGGAAGTATCAGCACCGCTATCGGTATGAACATGCCAATATCTACACGGCTATCTGTATGAACATGGAAATATCTACAACGCCATCTGTATGAACATGGAAATATCTTCACCGCCATCTGTATGAACATGGATATATGTACACAGCCATCTGGATGAACATGGAAATATCTACACCGCTATTGGTATGAACATGGAAATATCTACACCGCTATCTGTATGAACATGGAAATATGTACACAGCCATCAGGATGAACATGGAAATATCTACACCGCTATCTATATGAACATGGAAATACATACACCGCTATCTGTATGAACATGGAAATATCTACACCGCTATCTCTATGAACATGGAAATATCTACACCGCTATCTGTATGAACATGGAAATACCTTCACCACCATCTGTTTGAACATAGATATATCTTCACAGACATGTGGATGAACATGGAAATATCTACACCGCTATCTGTGTAAACATGCCTACATCTTCACCGCTATCTGTATAAACATGGAAATATCTACACCGCTATCTTTATGAACATGGAAATATCTACACCGCTAACTGTTTGAACAGGGAAATATATACACCGCTATCTGCATGAAAATGGAAATATCTACACCACTATCTGTATGAACATGGAAATACATACACCACTATCTGTATGAACATGGAAATATCTACACCGCTATCTGTATGAACATGGAAATATCTGCACCGCTATCTGTATGAACATGGAAATATCTACACCACTATCTGTATGAACATGGATATATCTACACCGCTATCTGTATGAATATGGAAATATCTTCACCGCCATCTGTATGAACATGGATATATCTACACAGCCATCTGGATGAACATGGAAATATCTACACCGCTATCTGTAGGAACATGGAAATAGCTACACTGCTATCTGTATGAACATGGAAATATCTAAACTGCTATCTCTTTGAACATGGAAATATCTACACCGCTATCTGTATGAACATGGAAATATCTACACCGCTACCTATATAAACATGGAAATATCAGCACCGCTATCTGTATGAACATGGAAATATCTACACCGCCATCTGTATGAACATGGAAAAATCTTCACCGTCATCTGTATGAACATGGAAATATCTGCACCGCCATCTGTATGAACATGGAAATATCTTCACCGCCATCTGTTTGAACATGGATATGTCTACACAGCCGTCTGGATGAACATGGAAATATCTACACCGCTATCTGTGTAAACATGCATACATTTTCACCGCTATCTGTATAAACATGGAAATATCTACACCGCTATCTTTATGAACATGGAAATATCTACACCGCTATCTGTTTGAACATGGAAATATATACAGCGCTATCTGCTTGAAAATGGAAATATCTACACTGCTATCTGTATGAACATGGAAATACATACACCGCTATCTGTATGAAGAAGGAAATATCTACACCGCTTTCTGTATGAACATGGAAATATCTACACCACTATCTGTATGAACATGGAAATATCTTCACCGCCATCTGTATGAACATGGATATATCTACACAGCCATCTGGATGAACAAGGAAATATCTGCACCGCTATCTGTATGAACATGGAAATATCTACACCGCTATCTGTATGAACATGGATATATCTACACAGCCATCTGGATGAACATGGAAATATCTACACCGCTATCTGTGTAAACATGCATACATGTTCACCGCTATCTGTATAAACATGGAAATATCTACACCGCTATCTTTCTGAACATGGAAATATCTACACCGCTAACTGTTTGAACAGGGAAATGTATACACCGCTATCTGCATGAAAATGGAAATATCTACACAGCTATCTGCATATACATGGAAATATCCACACAGCTATCTCTTTATACATGGAAATAACTGCACCACTATCTGTACGAACATGGAAATATCTACACCGCCGTGTGTATGATCATGGAAATATCTGCACCGCCATCTGTATGAACATATAAATATCTACACCGCCATCTGTATTAAGATGGAGATATCTACACCGCTATCTGTACAAACATGGAAAAATCTACACCACTATCTGTATGAACATGGAAATATCCCCACCGCTATCTGTTTGAACAGGGAAGTATATACACCGATATCTGCTTGAAAATGGAAATATCTACACAGCTATCTGCATATACATGGGAATATCTACACAGCTATCTCTTTACACATGGAAATAACTACACCGCTATCTGTATGAACATGGAAATATCTACACCGCCATCTGTATGAACATGGAAATATCTGCACCGCCATCTGAATGAACATATAAATATCTACACCACCATCTGTATTGAGATGGAGATATCTACACCGCTATCTGTATAAAGATGGAAATATCTACACCGCTATGTGTATAAACATGGAAATATCTACACCGCTATCTGTATAAACATGGAAATATCTACACCGCTACCTGTATAAACATGGAAATATCAGCACCGTTATCAGTATGAACATGGAAGTATCTACACCGCCATCTGTATGAACATGGAAATATCTTCACTGCCATCTGTATGAACATGGAAATATCTGCACCGCCATCTGTATAAACATATAAATATCTACACCGCCATCTGTATTAAGAGGGAGATATCTACACCGCTATCTGTATGAACATGGAAATATCTACACCGCTATGTGTATATACATGGAAATATCTACACCGCTATCTGTATAAACATGGAAATATCTACACTGCTACCTGTATAAACATGGAAATATCAGCACCGCTATCTGTATGAACATGGAAATATCTACACCGCCATCTGTACGAACATGGAAAAATCTTCACCGTCATCTGTATGAACATGGATATATCTACACAGCCATCTGTATGAACATGGAAATATCTTCACCGCCATCTGTATGAACATGGATATGTCTACACAGCCGTCTGGATGAACATGGAAATATCTACACAGCTATCTGTATGAACATGGAAATATCTACACCGCTATCTGTGTAAACATGCATACATCTTCACCGCTATCTGTATAAACATGGAAATATCCACACCGCTATCTGTATGAACATGGAAATATCTACACCGCTATCTGTTTGAACATGGAAATATCTACACCGCTATCTGCATGAAAATAGAAATATCTACACAGCTATCTGCATATACATGGAAATATCTACACAGGTATCTCTTTGCACATGGAAATAACTACACCGCTATCTCTATAAACATGGAAATATCTACACCACCATCTGAATGAAAATGGAAATATCTGCTCCGCCATCTCTATGAACATATAAATATCTACACTGCCGTCTGTATTAAGAAGGAGATATCTACGCCGCTATCTGTATAAACATGGAAATATCTACACCGCTATCTGTATGAACATGGAAATATCTACACCGCTACCTGTATAAACACAGAAATATGTACACCGCTACCTGTATAAACATGGAAGTATCAGCACCGCTATCGGTATGAACATGCCAATATCTACACGGCTATCTGTATGAACATGGAAATACCTTCACCACCATCTGTTTGAACATAGATATATCTTCACAGCCATGTGGATGAACATGGAAATATCTACACCGCTATCTGTGTAAACATGCCTACATCTTCACCGCTATCTGTATAAACATGGAAATATCTACACCGCTAACTGTTTGAACAGGGAAATATATACACCGCTATCTGCATGAAAATGGAAATATCTACACCACTATCTGTATGAACATGGAAATACATACACCACTATCTGTATGAACATGGAAATATCTACACCGCTATCTGTATGAACATGGAAATATATGCACCGCTATCTGTATGAACATGGAAATATCTACACCGCTATCTGTATGAACATGGATATATCTACACCGCTATCTGTATGAATATGGAAATATCTTCACCGCCATCTGTATGAACATGGATATATCTACACAGCCATCTGGATGAACATGGAAATATCTACACCGCTATCTGTAGGAACATGGAAATAGCTACACTGCTATCTGTATGAACATGGAAATATCTAAACTGCTATCTCTTTGAACATGGAAATATCTACACCGCTATCTGTATGAACATGGAAATATCTTCACCGCCATCTGTATGAACATGGATATATCTACACAGCCATCTGGATGAACATGGAAATATCTACACCGCTCTCTGTATGAACATGGAAATATCTACACAGCCATCTGGATGAACATGAAAATATCTACACTGCTATCTGTGTAAACATGCATACATCTTCACCGCTATCTGTAGAAACATGGAAATATCTACACCGCTACATGTATAAACATGGAAATATCTACACCGCTATCTCTATGAACATGGAAATATCTACAGCACTATCTGTATGAACATGGAAATATCTACACCGCTGTCTGTTTGAACAGGGAAGTATATACACCGCTATCTGCTTGAAAATGGAAATATCTACACAGCTATCTGCATATACATGGGAATATCTAGACAGCTATCTCTTTACAAATGGAAATATCTACAGCGCTATCGGTATGAACATGGAAATATCTGCACCGCCATCTGAATAAACATATAAATATCTACACCGCCATCTGTATTAAGATGGAGATATCTACACCGCTACCTGTATACACATGGAAATATCTACACCGCTATGTGTATAAACATGGTAATATCTACACCGCTATCTGTATAAACATGGAAATATCTACACCGCTACCTGTATAAACATGGAAATATCAGCACCGCTTTCAGTATGAACATGGAAGTATCTACACCGCCATCTGTATGAACATGGAAATATCTTCACCGCCACCTGTATGAACATGGAAATATCTGCACCGCCATCTGTATGAACATATAAATATCTACACCGCCATCTGTATTAAGATGGAGATATCTACACCGCTATCTGTATAAACATGGAAATATCTACACCGCTATGTGTATAAACATGGAAATATCTACACCGCTATCTGCATAAACATGGAAATATCTACACTGCTACCTGTATAAACATGGAAATATCAGCACCGCTATCTGTATGAACATGGAAATATCTACACCGCCATCTGTATGAACATGGAAAAATCTTCACCGTCATCTGTATGAACATGGAAATATCTGCACCGCCATCTGTATGAACATTGAAATATCTTCACTGCCATCTGTTTGAACATGGATATGTCTACACAGCCGTCTGGATGAACATGGAAATATCTACACCGCTATCTGTATGAACATGGAAATATCTACACCTCTATCTGTGTAAACATGCATACATCTTCACCGCTATCTGTATAAACATGGAAATATCCACACCGCTATCTGTATGAACATGGAAATATCTACACCGCTATCTGTTTGAACATGGAAATATCTACACCGCTATCTGCATGAAAATGGAAATATCTACACAGCTATCTGCATTTACATGGAAATATCTACACAGCTATCTCTTTGCACATGGAAATAACTACACCGCTATCTCTATAAACATGGAAATATCTACACCACCATCTGTATGAACATGGAAATATCTGCACCGCCATCTGTATGAACATATAAATATCTACACCGCCATCTGTATTAAGAAGGAGATATCTACACCGTTATCTGTATAAACATGGAAATATCTACACCGCTATCTGTATGAACATGGAAATATCTACACCGTTACCTGTATAAACACGGAAATATTTACACCGCTACCTGTATAAACTTGGAAGTATCAGCACCGCTATCGGTATGAACATGGCAATATCTACACGGCTATCTGTATGAACATGGAATTATCTACAACGCCATCTGTATGAACATGGAAATATCTTCACCGCCATCTGTATGAACATGGATATATCTACACAGCCATCTGGATGAACATGGAAATATCTACACCGCTATCTGTATGAACATGGAAATATTTACACCGCTATCTGTATGAACATAGAAATATCTACACAGCCATCAGGATGAACATGGAAATATCTACACTGCTATCTGTATGAGCATGGAAATATCTACACCGCTATCTGTATGAACATGGCAATATCTACACCGCTATCTGTATGAACATGGAAATATCTTCCCCGCCATCTGTATGAACATGGATATATCTACACAGCCATGTGTATGAACATGGAAATATCTTCACCGCCATCTGTATGAACATGGATATGTCTACACAGCCGTCTGGATGAACATGGAAATATCTGCACCGCTATCTGTATGAACATGGAAATATCTACACCTCTATCTGTATGAACATGGATATATCTCCACAGCCATCTGGATGAACATGGAAATATCTACACCGCTATCTGTTTAAACATGCATACATCTTCACTGCTATCTGTATAAACATGGAAATATCTATACCGCTATCTTTATGAACATGGAAATGTCTACACCATTAACTGTTTGAACAGGGAAATATATACACCGCTATCTGCATGAAAACGGAAATATCTACAAAGCTATCTGCTTATACATGGAAATATCTACACAGCTATCTCTTTACACATGGAAATAACTACACCGCTATCTGTACGAACATGGAAATATCTACACCGCCATCTGCATGAACATGGAAATATCTGCACCGCCATCTGTATGAACATATAAATATCTACACCGCCATCTGTATTAAGATGGAGATATCTACACCGCTATCTGTATAAACATGGAAATATCTACACCGCTATGTGTATAAACATGGAAATATCTACACCGCTATCTGCATAAACATGGAAATATCTACACTGCTACCTGTATAAACATGGAAATATCAGCACCGCTATCTGTATGAACATGGAAATATCTACACCGCCATCTGTATGAACATGGAAAAATCTTCACCGTCATCTGTATGAACATGGAAATATCTGCACCGCCATCTGTATGAACATTGAAATATCTTCACCGCCATCTGTTTGAACATGGATATGTCTACACAGCCGTCTGGATGAACATGGAAATATCTACACCGCTATCTGTATGAACATGGAAATATCTACACCTCTATCTGTGTAAACATGCATACATCTTCACCGCTATCTGTATAAACATGGAAATATCCACACCGCTATCTGTATGAACATGGAAATATCTACACCGCTATCTGTTTGAACATGGAAATATCTACACCGCTATCTGCATGAAAATGGAAATATCTACACAGCTATCTGCATTTACATGGAAATATCTACACAGCTATCTCTTTGCACATGGAAATAACTACACCGCTATCTCTATAAACATGGAAATATCTACACCACCATCTGTATGAACATGGAAATATCTGCACCGCCATCTGTATGAACATATAAATATCTACACCGCCATCTGTATTAAGAAGGAGATATCTACACCGTTATCTGTATAAACATGGAAATATCTACACCGCTATCTGTATGAACATGGAAATATCTACACCGTTACCTGTATAAACACGGAAATATTTACACCGCTACCTGTATAAACTTGGAAGTATCAGCACCGCTATCGGTATGAACATGGCAATATCTACACGGCTATCTGTATGAACATGGAATTATCTACAACGCCATCTGTATGAACATGGAAATATCTTCACCGCCATCTGTATGAACATGGATATATCTACACAGCCATCTGGATGAACATGGAAATATCTACACCGCTATCTGTATGAACATGGAAATATTTACACCGCTATCTGTATGAACATAGAAATATCTACACAGCCATCAGGATGAACATGGAAATATCTACACTGCTATCTGTATGAGCATGGAAATATCTACACCGCTATCTGTATGAACATGGCAATATCTACACCGCTATCTGTATGAACATGGAAATATCTTCCCCGCCATCTGTATGAACATGGATATATCTACACAGCCATGTGTATGAACATGGAAATATCTTCACCGCCATCTGTATGAACATGGATATGTCTACACAGCCGTCTGGATGAACATGGAAATATCTGCACCGCTATCTGTATGAACATGGAAATATCTACACCTCTATCTGTATGAACATGGATATATCTACACAGCCATCTGGATGAACATGGAAATATCTACACCGCTATCTGTTTAAACATGCATACATCTTCACTGCTATCTGTATAAACATGGAAATATCTATACCGCTATCTTTATGAACATGGAAATGTCTACACCATTAACTGTTTGAACAGGGAAATATATACACCGCTATCTGCATGAAAACGGAAATATCTACAAAGCTATCTGCTTATACATGGAAATATCTACACAGCTATCTCTTTACACATGGAAATAACTACACCGCTATCTGTACGAACATGGAAATATCTACACCGCCATCTGCATGAACATGGAAATATCTGCACCGCCATCTGTATGAACATTTAAATATCTACACCGCCATCTGTATTAAGATGGAGATGTCTACACCACTATCTGCATAAACATGGAAATATCTACACCGCTATCTGTATAGACATGGAAATATCTACACCGCTATGTGTATAAACATGGAAATACCTACACCGCTACCTGTATAAACATGGAAATATCAGCACCGCTATCAGTATGAACATGGAAGTTTCTACACCGCCATCTGTATGAACATGGAAATATCTTCACCGCCATCCG
Organism: Gorilla gorilla gorilla; assembly: GCF_029281585.2. Lineage (NCBI taxonomy): Eukaryota > Metazoa > Chordata > Mammalia > Primates > Hominidae > Gorilla > Gorilla gorilla. The sequence goes on from NC_086017.1 coordinate 1,741,712, forward strand.
TATGAACATGGACATATCTGCACCGCCATCTGTATGAACATATAAATATCTACACCGCCATCTGTGTTAAGATGGAGATATCTACACCGCTATCTGTATGAACATGGAAATATCTACACAGCCATCTGGATGAACATGGATATATCTACACAGCCATCTGGATGAACGTGGAAATATCTACACCGCTATCTGTGTAAACATGCATACAACTTCACCGCTATCTGTATAAACATGGAAATAACTACACCGCTATCTTTATGAACATGGAAATATCTACACCGCTAACTGTTTGAACAGGGAAATATATACACCGCTATCTGCATGAAAATGGAAATATCTACACCGCTATCTGTATGAACATGGAAATACATACACCGCTATCTGTATGAACATGGAAATATCTACACCGCTATGTGTATAAACATGGAAATATCTACACCGCTATCTGTATAAACATGGAAATATCTACACCGCTACATGTACAAACATGGAAATATCAGCCCCGCTATCTGTATGAACATGGAAATATCTACACCGCCATCTGTATGAACATGAAAATACCTTCACCGCCATCTGTAGGAACATGGATATATCTACACAGCCATCTGTATGAACATGGAAATATCTACACCGCTATCTGTATGAACATGGAAATATCTTCACCGCCATCTGTATGAACATGGATATGTCTACACAGCCATCTGAATGAACATTTAAATATCTACACCGCCATCTGTATTAAGATGGAGATATCTAAACAACTATCTGCATAAACATGGAAATGTCTACACCGCTATCTGTATAAACATGGAAATATCTACACCGCTATGTGTATAAACATGGAAATATCTACAACGCTATCTGTATAAACATGGAAATATCTACACCGCTACCTGTATAAACATGGAAATATCAGCACCACTATCAGTATGAACATGGAAGTTTCTACACCGCCATCTGTATGAACATGGAAATATCTTCACCGCCATCCGTATGAACATGGAAATATCTGCACCGCCATCTGTATGAACATATAAATATCTACACCGCCATCTGTATTAAGATGGAGATATCTACACCGCTATCTGTACAAACATGGAAATATCTACACTGCTATCTGTATAAACATGGAAATATCCACACCGCTATCTGTATAAACATGGAAATATATACACCGATACCTGTATAAACATGGAAATATCAGCACCGCTATCTGTATGAACATGGAAATATCTACACCGCCATCTGTATGAACATGGAAATATCGTCACCGCCATCTGTATGAACATGGATATATCTACACAGCCATCAGTATGAACATGGAAATATCTTCACCGCCATCTGTATGAACATGGATATCTCTACAAAGCCGTCTGGATGAACATGGAAATATCTACACCGCTATCTGTATGAACATGGAAATATCTACACCGCTATCTGTGTAAACATGCATACATCTTCACCGCTATCTGTATAAACATGGAAATATCTACACCGCTATCTGTATGAACATGGAAATATCTACACCGCTATCTGAACATGGAAATATCTACACCGCTATCTGCATGAAAATGGAAATATCTTCACAACTATCTGCATATAAATGGAAATATCTACACAGCTATCTCTTTGCACATGGAAATAACTACACCGCTATCTCTATAATCATGGAAATATCTACACCGCCATCTGTATGAACATGGAAATATCTACACCGCCATCTGTATTAAGAAGGAGATAGCTACACCGCTATCTGAATAAACATGGAAATATCTACACCGCTATCTGTATTAACATGGAATTATCTAAACCGCTATCTGTATAAACACGGAAATATGTTCACCGCTACCTGTATAAACATGGACGTATCAGCACCGCTATCGGTATGAACATGGCAATATCTACACGGCTATCTGTATGAACATGGAAATATCTACACCGCTATCTGTATGAACATGGAAATGTCTTCACCGCCATCTGTATGAACATGGATATATCTACACAGCAATCTGGATGAATATGGAAATATCTACACCGCTATCTGTATGAACATGGAAATATCTACACGGCTATCTGTATGAACATGGGAATATCTACACAGCCATCTGGATGAACATGGAAATATCTACACCGCTATCTGTATGAACATGGAAATACATACACCGCTATCTGTATGAACATGGAAATATCTACACCGCTATCTGTATGAACATGGAAATATCTACACCACTATCGGTATGAACATGGAAACATCTACACCGCTATCTGTATGAACATGGAAATAAATTCACCGCCATCTCTATGAACATGGGTATATCCACACAGCCATCTGGATGAACGTGGAAATACCTACAATGCTATCTGTGTAAACATGCATACAACTTCACTGCTATCTGTATATACATGGAAATATCTACACCGCTATCTTTATGAACATGGAAATATCTACACCGCTAACTGTTTGAACAGGGAAATATATACACCGCTACCTGCTTAAAAATGGAAATATCTACACCACTATCTGTATGAACATGGAAATACTTACACCGCTATCTGTATGAACATGGAAATATCTACACCGCTATCTGTATGAACATGGAAATATCTACACCGCTATCTGTATGAACATGGAAATACCTTCACCGCCATCTGTATGAACATGGATATATCTACACAGCCATCTGGATGAACATGGAAATATCTGCACCGCTATCTGTATGAACATGGAAATATCTACACCGCTATCTGCATGAACATGGATATATCTACACAGCCATCTGGATGAACATGGAAATATCTACACCACTATCTGTGTAAACATGCATACATCTTCACCGCTGTCTGTATAAACATGGAAATATCTACACCTCTATCTTTATGAACATAGAAATATCTACACCGCTAACTGTTTGAACAGGGAAATATATACACCGCTATCTGCATGAAAATGGAAATATCTACACAGCTATCTGCTTACACATGGAAATATCTACACAGCTATCTCTTTACACATGGAAAAAAATACACATATATCTGTATGAACATGGAAATATCTACACCGCCATCTGTATGAACATGGAAATACCTGCACCGCCATCTGTATGAACATATAAATATCTACACCGCCATCTGTATTAAGTTGGAGATATCTACACCACTATCTGCATAAACATGGAAATATCTACACCGCTATCTGTATAAACATGGAAATATCTACACCGCTATGTGTATAAACATGGAAATATCTACACCGCTATCTGTAAAAACATGGAAATATCTACACCGCTACATGTATAAACATGGAAATATCAGCACCGCTGTCTGTATGAACATGGAAATATCTACACCGCCATCTGTATGAACATGGAAATATCTTCACCGCCATCTGTAGGAACATGGATATATCTACACAGCCGTCTGTATGAACATGGAAATATCTACACCGCTATCTGTATGAACCTGGAAATATCTTCACCGCTATCTGTATGAACATGGAAATATCTTCACCGCCATCTGTATGAACATGGATATATCTACACAGCCATCTGGATAAACATGTAAATATCTACACCGCTATCTGTATGAACATGGAAACATCTACACCGCTATCTGTGTAAACATGCATACATCTTCACCACTATCTGTATAAACATGGAAATATCTACACCGCTATCTGTACGAACATGGAAATATCTACACCGCTACCTGTTTGAACATGGAAGTATCTACACCGCTATCTGCATGAAAATGGAAATAACTACCCAGCTATCTGCATATACATGGAAATATCTACACAGCTATCTCTTTACACATGGAAATAACTACACCGCTATCTCTATAAACATGGAAATATCTACACCACCATCTGTATGAACATGGAAATATCTGCACCGCCATCTGTTTGAACATATAAATATCTACACCGCCATCTGTATGAAGAAGGAGATATCTACACCGCTATCTGTATAAACATGGAAATATCTACACCGCTATCTGTATAAACATGGAAATATCTACACCGCTATCTGTATCAACATGGAAATATCAACACCGCTATCTGTATAAACATGGAAATATGTACACCGCTATCGGTATGAACATGGCAATATCTACACGGCTATCTGTATGAACATGGAAATATCTACACCGCTATCTGTATGAACATGGAAATATCTTCACCGCCATCTGTATGAACATGGATATATCTACACAGCCATCTGGATGAACATGGAAATATCTACACCGCTATCTGTATGAACATGGAAATATCTACACTGCTATCTGCATGAACATGGAAATATCTACACAGCCATCTGGATGAACATGGAAATATCTACACCGCTATCTGTATGAACATGGAAATATCTACACCGCTATCTGTATGAACATGGAAATATCTACACCGCTATCTGTATGAACATGGAAATATCTTCACCGCCATCTGTATGAACATGGATATATCTACACAGCCATCTGGATGAACAAGGAAATATCTACACCGCTATCTGTGTAAACATGCATACATCTTCACCGCTATCTGTATAAACATGGAAATATCTACACCGCTATCTTTATGAACATGGAAATATCTATACCGCTATCTGTATAAACACGGAAATATCTACACCGCTAGCTGTATAAACATGGAAATATCTACACCGCTATGTGTATAAACATGGAAATATCCACACCGCTATCTGTATAAACATGGAAATATCTACACGGCTACCTGTATAAACATGGAAATATCAGCACCGCTATCGCTATGAACATGGAAATATCTACACCGCCATCTGTATGAACATGGAAATATCTTCACCGCTATCTGTATGAACTTGGATATATCTACACAGCCATCTGTATGAACATGGAAATATCTACACCGCTATCTGTATGAACATGGAAATATCTAAACCGCTAACTGTTTGAACAGGGAAATATATACACTGCTATCTGCATGAAAATGGAAATATCTACACCGCTATCTGTATGAACATGGAAATACATACACCGCTATCTGTATGAACATGGAAATATCTACACCGCTATCTGTATATACACGGAAATATCTACACCGCTATCTGTATAAACATGGAAATATCTACACCGCTATGTGTATAAACATGGAAATATCTACACCGCTATCTGTTTGAACATGGAAATATCTACACCACTATCTGCATGAAAATGTATATATCTACACAGCTATCTGCATATACATGGAAATATATACAGAGCTATCTCTTTACACATGGAAATAACTACACCGGTATCTCTATAAACATGAACATATCTACACCGCCATCTGTATGAACATGGAAATATCCGAACCGCCATCTGAATGAAGATATAAATATCTACACCGCCAACTGTATGAAGAAGGATATATCTACACAGCTACCTGTATAAACATGGAAATATCTATACCGCTACCTGTATGAACATGGAATTATCTACACCGCTATCTGTATAAACATGGAAATATGTACACCGCTACCTGTATAAACATCGAAGTATCAGCACCGCTATCGGTATAAACATGGCAATATCTACACAGCTATCTGCATATACATGGAAATATCTACAAAGCTATCTCTTTACACATGGAAATAACTACACTGCTATCTCTATAAACATGGAAATATCTACACCGCCATCTGTATGAACATGGAAATATCTGCACCGACATCTGTATGAACATATAAATATCTACACCGCCATCTGTATTAAGATGGAGATATCTACACCGCTATCTGTATAAACTTGGAAATATCTACAGCGCTATCTGTAAAAACATGGAAATATCTACGCCGCTTTCTGTATAAACAAGGAAATATCTACACTGCTACCTGTATAAACATGGAAATATCAGCACCGCTATCTGTATGATCATGTAAATAGCTACACAGCCATCTGGATGAACATGGAAATATCTACACCGCTATCTGTATGAACATGGAAATAGCTACACCGCTATCTGTATGAACATGGAAATATCTACACCACTATCTGTATGAACATGGAAATATCTACACCGCTATCTGTATGAACATGGATATATCTACACAGCCATCTGGATGAACATGGAAATATCTACACCGCTATCTGTATGAACATGGAAATATCTACACCGCTATCTGTATGAACATGGATATATCTACACAGCCATCTGGATGAACATGGAAACATCTACACTGCTATATGTGTAGACATGCATACATCTTCACCGATATCTGTATAAACATGGAAATATCAACACCGCTATCTGTTTGAACATGGAAATATATACACCGCTATCTGCATGAAAATGGAAATATCTACACAGCTATCTGCATATACATGGAAATATCTACACAGCTATCTCTTTACACATGGAAAAAACTACACCGCTATCTGTATGAGCATGGAAATATCTACACCGCCATCTGTATTAACTTGGGAATATCTGCACCGCCATCTGCATGAACATATAAATATCTACACCGCCATCTCTATTAAGATGGAGATATCTACACCGCTATCTGTATAAACATGGAAATATCTACACCGCTACCTGTATAAACATGGAAATATCAGCACCGCTATCTGTATGAACATGGAAATATCTACACCGCTATCTGTATGAACATGGAAATATCTACACCTCTATCTGTATGAACATGGAAATATCTACACCGCTATCTGTATGAACATGGAAATATCTAAACCTCTATCTGTATGAACATGGAAATATCTGCATAGCCAACTGTATGAACATATAAACATCTACACCGGCGTCTGTATTAAGAAGGAGAAATCTACACCGCTCTCAGTATAAACAAGGAAATATCTACACGGCTGTCTGTATAAACATGGAAATATCTACACCGCTATCTGTATGAACATGGAAATATCTACACCGCTACCTGTATAAACATGGAAATAACAGCACCGCTATCGGTATGAACATGGAAATATCTACACCGCTATGTGTAGGAACATGGAAATATCTAAACCGCCATCTGTATGAACATGGAAATATCTTCACCGCCATCTGTATGAACATGGATATATCTACACAGCCATCTGTATGAACATGGAAATATCTAACCCGCTATCTGTATGAACATGGAAATATCTTCACAGCTATCTGTATGAACATGGATATATCTACACAGCCATCTGGATGAACATGGAAATATCTACACCGCTATCTGTATGCACATGGAAATATCTACACCGCTATCTGTGTAAACATGCATACATCTTCACCGCTATCAGCATGAAAATGGAAATATCTACACAGCTATCTGCATATACATGGAAATATCTACAAAGCTATATCTTTACACATGGAAATAACTACACGACTATCTCTATAATCATGGAAATATCTACACCGCCATCTGTATGAACATGGAAATATCTGCACCGCCATCTGCATGAACATATAAATTTCTACACCGCCATCTGTATTAAGATGGAGATATCTACACCGCTATCTGTATAATATTGGAAAGATCTGCACCGCTATCTGTATAAGCATGGAAATATCTACACGGCTACCTGTATAAACATGGAAATATCAGCACCGCTATCTGTATGCACATATAAATATCTACACCGCCATCTGTATTAAGGTGGAGATATCTTCATCGCTATCTGTATAAACCTGGAAATATCTACGCCGCTATCTGTATAAACATGGACATATCTACACCGCTATCTGTATAAACATGGAAATATCTACACCGCTACCTGTATAAACATGGAAATATCAGCACCGCTATCAGTATGAACATGGAAGTATCTACACCGCCATCTGTATGAACATGGAAATATCTTCACCGCCATCTGTATGAACATGGAAATATCTGCACCGCCATCTGTATGAACATATAAATATCTACACCGCCATCTGTATTAAGATGGAGATATCTACACCGCTATCTGTATAAACATGGAAATATCTACACCGCTATGTGTATAAACATGGAAATATCTACACCGCTATCTGTATAAACATGGAAATATCTACACTGCTACCTGTATAAACATGGAAATATCAGCACCGCTATCTGCATGAACATAGAAATATCTACACCTCTATCTGTATGAACATGGAAATATCTACACCGCTATCTGTATGAACATGGAAATATCTAAACCTCTATCTGTATGAACATGGAAATATCTGCATAGCCATCTGTATGAACATATAAACATCTACACCGGCGTCTGTATTAAGAAGGAGAAATCTACACCGCTCTCAGTATAAACAAGGAAATATCTACACTGCTGTCTGTATAAACATGGAAATATCTACACCGCTATCTGTATGAACATGGAAATATCTACACCGCTACCTGTATAAACATGGAAATAACAGCACCGCTATCGGTATGAACATCGAAATATCTACACCGCTATGTGTAGGAACATGGAAATATCTAAACCGCCATCTGTATGAACATGGAAATATCTTCACCGCCATCTGTATGAACATGGATATATCTACACAGCCATCTGTATGAACATGGAAATATCTAACCCGCTATCTGTATGAACATGGAAATATCTTCACAGCTATCTGTATGAACATGGATATATCTACACAGCCATCTGGATGAACATGGAAATATCTACACCGCTATCTGTATGCACATGGAAATATCTACACCGCTATCTGCATGAAAATGGAAATATCTACAAAGCTATCTGCATATACATGGAAATATCTACCCCGCTATCTGTATGAACATGGAAATATCTACACCGCTATCTGTGTAAACATGCTTACATCTTCACCGCTATCTGTATAAACATGGAAATATCCACACCGCTATCTGTATGAACATGGAAATATCTACACCGCTATCTGTTTGAACATGGAAATATCTACACCGCTGTTTGCATGAAAATGGAAATATCTACACAGCTATCTGCATTTACATGGAAATATCAACAAAGCTATCTCTTTGCACATGGAAATAACTACACCGCTCTCTCTATAAACATGGAAATATCTACACCACCATGTGTATGAACATGGGAATATCTGCACCGCCATCTGTATGAACATATAAATATCTACACCGCCATCTGTATTAAGAAGGAGATACCTAAACCGCTATCTGTATAAACATGAAAATATCTACACCGCTATCTGTATGAACATGGAAATATCTACACCGTTATCTGTATAAACACGGAAATATGTACACCGCTACCTGTATAAACTTGGAAGTATCAGCACAGCTATCGGTATGAACATGGCAATATCTACACGGCTATCTGTATGAACATGGAAATATCTACAACGCCATCTGTACGAACATGGAAATATCTTCACCGCCATCTGTATGAACATGGATATATCTACACAGCCATCTGGATGAACATGGAAATATCTACACCGCTATCTGTATGAACATGGAAATATTTACACCGCTATCTGTATGAACATGGAAATATCTACACAGCCATCAGGATGAACATGAAAATATCTACACTGCTATCTGTATGAACATGGAAATACATACACCGCTATCTGTATGAACATGGAAATATCTACACCGCTATCTGTATGAACATGGAAATATCTACACCGCTATCTGTATGAACATGGAAATATCTTCACCGCCATCTGTATGAACATGGATATATCTACACAGCCATGTGGACGAACATGGAAATATCTACACCGATATCTGTGAAAACATGCATACATCTTCACCGCTATCTGTATAAACATGGAAATATCTACACCGCTATCTTTATGAAAATGGAAATATCTAAACCGCTAACAGTTTTAACAGGGAAATATATACACCGCTATCTGCATGAAAATGGAAATATCTACACCACTATCTTTATGAATATGGAAATAGATACACCCCTATCTGTATGAACATGGAAATATCTACACCGCTATCTGTATGAACATGGAAATATCTACACCGCTATCTGTATGAACATGGAAATATCTTCACCGCCATCAGTATGAACATGGATATATCCACACAGCCATCTGGATGAACATGGAAATATCTGCACCGCTATCTGTATGAACATGGAAATATCTACACCTCTATCTGTATGAACATGGATATATCTACACAGCCATCTGGATGAACATGGAAATATCTACACCGCTATCTGTTTAAACATGCATACATCTTCACTGCTATCTGTATAAACATGGAAATATCTATACCGCTATCTTTATGAACATGGAAATATCTACACCATTAACTGTTTGAACAGGGAAATATATACACCGCTATCTGCATGAAAACGGAAATATCTACAAAGCTATCTGCTTATACATGGAAATATCTACACAGCTATCTCTTTACACATGGAAATAACTACACCGCTATCTGTACGAACATGGAAATATCTACACCGCCATCTGCATGAACATGGAAATATCTGCACCGCCATCTGTATGAACATTTAAATATCTACACCGCCATCTGTATTAAGATGGAGATGTCTACACCACTATCTGCATAAACATGGAAATATCTACACCGCTATCTGTATAGACATGGAAATATCTACACCGCTATGTGTATAAACATGGAAATACCTACACCGCTACCTGTATAAACATGGAAATATCAGCACCGCTATCAGTATGAACATGGAAGTTTCTACACCGCCATCTGTATGAACATGGAAATATCTTCACCGCCATCCGTATGAACATGGAAATATCTGCACCGCCATCTGTATGAACATATAAATATCTACACCGCCATCTGTGTTAAGATGGAGATATCTACACCGCTATCTGTATGAACATGGAAATATCTACACAGCCATCTGGATGAACATGGATATATCTACACAGCCATCTGGATGAACGTGGAAATATCTACACCGCTATCTGTGTAAACATGCATACAACTTCACCGCTATCTGTATAAACATGGAAATAACTACACCGCTATCTTTATGAACATGGAAATATCTACACCGCTAACTGTTTGAACAGGGAAATATATACACCGCTATCTGCATGAAAATGGAAATATCTACACCGCTATCTGTATGAACATGGAAATACATACACCGCTATCTGTATGAACATGGAAATATCTACACCGCTATGTGTATAAACATGGAAATATCTACACCGCTATCTGTATAAACATGGAAATATCTACACCGCTACATGTACAAACATGGAAATATCAGCCCCGCTATCTGTATGAACATGGAAATATCTACACCGCCATCTGTATGAACATGAAAATATCTTCACCGCCATCTGTAGGAACATGGATATATCTACACAGCCATCTGTATGAACATGGAAATATCTACACCGCTATCTGTATGAACATGGAAATATCTTCACCGCCATCTGTATGAACATGGATATGTCTACACAGCCATCTGAATGAACATTTAAATATCTACACCGCCATCTGTATTAAGATGGAGATATCTAAACAACTATCTGCATAAACATGGAAATATCTACACCGCTATCTGTATAAACATGGAAATATCTACACCGCTATGTGTATAAACATGGAAATATCTACAACGCTATCTGTATAAACATGGAAATATCTACACCGCTACCTGTATAAACATGGAAATATCAGCACCACTATCAGTATGAACATGGAAGTTTCTACACCGCCATCTGTATGAACATGGAAATATCTTCACCGCCATCCGTATGAACATGGAAATATCTGCACCGCCATCTGTATGAACATATAAATATCTACACCGCCATCTGTATTAAGATGGAGATATCTACACCGCTATCTGTACAAACATGGAAATATCTACACTGCTATCTGTATAAACATGGAAATATCCACACCGCTATCTGTATAAACATGGAAATATATACACCGATACCTGTATAAACATGGAAATATCAGCACCGCTATCTGTATGAACATGGAAATATCTACACCGCCATCTGTATGAACATGGAAATATCGTCACCGCCATCTGTATGAACATGGATATATCTACACAGCCATCAGTATGAACATGGAAATATCTTCACCGCCATCTGTATGAACATGGATATCTCTACAAAGCCGTCTGGATGAACATGGAAATATCTACACCGCTATCTGTATGAACATGGAAATATCTACACCGCTATCTGTGTAAACATGCATACATCTTCACCGCTATCTGTATAAACATGGAAATATCTACACCGCTATCTGTATGAACATGGAAATATCTACACCGCTATCTGAACATGGAAATATCTACACCGCTATCTGCATGAAAATGGAAATATCTTCACAACTATCTGCATATAAATGGAAATATCTACACAGCTATCTCTTTGCACATGGAAATAACTACACCGCTATCTCTATAATCATGGAAATATCTACACCGCCATCTGTATGAACATGGAAATATCTACACCGCCATCTGTATTAAGAAGGAGATAGCTACACCGCTATCTGAATAAACATGGAAATATCTACACCGCTATCTGTATTAACATGGAATTATCTAAACCGCTATCTGTATAAACACGGAAATATGTTCACCGCTACCTGTATAAACATGGACGTATCAGCACCGCTATCGGTATGAACATGGCAATATCTACACGGCTATCTGTATGAACATGGAAATATCTACACCGCTATCTGTATGAACATGGAAATGTCTTCACCGCCATCTGTATGAACATGGATATATCTACACAGCAATCTGGATGAATATGGAAATATCTACACCGCTATCTGTATGAACATGGAAATATCTACACGGCTATCTGTATGAACATGGGAATATCTACACAGCCATCTGGATGAACATGGAAATATCTACACCGCTATCTGTATGAACATGGAAATACATACACCGCTATCTGTATGAACATGGAAATATCTACACCGCTATCTGTATGAACATGGAAATATCTACACCACTATCTGTATGAACATGGAAACATCTACACCGCTATCTGTATGAACATGGAAATAACTTCACCGCCATCTCTATGAACATGGGTATATCCACACAGCCATCTGGATGAACGTGGAAATACCTACAATGCTATCTGTGTAAACATGCATACAACTTCACTGCTATCTGTATATACATGGAAATATCTACACCGCTATCTTTATGAACATGGAAATATCTACACCGCTAACTGTTTGAACAGGGAAATATATACACCGCTATCTGCTTAAAAATGGAAATATCTACACCACTATCTGTATGAACATGGAAATACTTACACCGCTATCTGTATGAACATGGAAATATCTACACCGCTATCTGTATGAACATGGAAATATCTACACCGCTATCTGTATGAACATGGAAATACCTTCACCGCCATCTGTATGAACATGGATATATCTACACAGCCATCTGGATGAACATGGAAATATCTGCACCGCTATCTGTATGAACATGGAAATATCTACACCGCTATCTGCATGAACATGGATATATCTACACAGCCATCTGGATGAACATGGAAATATCTACACCACTATCTGTGTAAACATGCATACATCTTCACCGCTGTCTGTATAAACATGGAAATATCTACACCTCTATCTTTATGAACATAGAAATATCTACACCGCTAACTGTTTGAACAGGGAAATATATACACCGCTATCTGCATGAAAATGGAAATATCTACACAGCTATCTGCTTACACATGGAAATATCTACACAGCTATCTCTTTACACATGGAAAAAAATACACATATATCTGTATGAACATGGAAATATCTACACCGCCATCTGTATGAACATGGAAATACCTGCACCGCCATCTGTATGAACATATAAATATCTACACCGCCATCTGTATTAAGTTGGAGATATCTACACCACTATCTGCATAAACATGGAAATATCTACACCGCTATCTGTATAAACATGGAAATATCTACACCGCTATGTGTATAAACATGGAAATATCTACACCGCTATCTGTAAAAACATGGAAATATCTACACCGCTACATGTATAAACATGGAAATATCAGCACCGCTGTCTGTATGAACATGGAAATATCTACACCGCCATCTGTATGAACATGGAAATATCTTCACCGCCATCTGTATGAACATGGATATATCTACACAGCCATCTGTATGAACATGGAAATATCTACACCGCTATCTGTATGAACATGGAAATATCTTCACCGCTATCTGTATGAACATGGAAATATCTTCACCGCCATCTGTATGAACATGGATATATCTACACAGCCATCTGGATAAACATGTAAATATCTACACCGCTATCTGTATGAACATGGAAACATCTACACCGCTATCTGTGTAAACATGCATACATCTTCACCACTATCTGTATAAACATGGAAATATCTACACCGCTATCTGTACGAACATGGAAATATCTACACCGCTACCTGTTTGAACATGGAAGTATCTACACCGCTATCTGCATGAAAATGGAAATAACTACCCAGCTATCTGCATATACATGGAAATATCTACACAGCTATCTCTTTACACATGGAAATAACTACACCGCTATCTCTATAAACATGGAAATATCTACACCACCATCTGTATGAACATGGAAATATCTGCACCGCCATCTGTTTGAACATATAAATATCTACACCGCCATCTGTATGAAGAAGGAGATATCTACACCGCTATCTGTATAAACATGGAAATATCTACACCGCTATCTGTATAAACATGGAAATATCTACACCGCTATCTGTATCAACATGGAAATATCAACACCGCTATCTGTATAAACATGGAAATATGTACACCGCTATCGGTATGAACATGGCAATATCTACACGGCTATCTGTATGAACATGGAAATATCTACACCGCTATCTGTATGAACATGGAAATATCTTCACCGCCATCTGTATGAACATGGATATATCTACACAGCCATCTGGATGAACATGGAAATATCTACACCGCTATCTGTATGAACATGGAAATATCTACACTGCTATCTGCATGAACATGGAAATATCTACACAGCCATCTGGATGAACATGGAAATATCTACACCGCTATCTGTATGAACATGGAAATATCTACACCGCTATCTGTATGAACATGGAAATATCTACACCGCTATCTGTATGAACATGGAAATATCTTCACCGCCATCTGTATGAACATGGATATATCTACACAGCCATCTGGATGAACAAGGAAATATCTACACCGCTATCTGTGTAAACATGCATACATCTTCACCGCTATCTGTATAAACATGGAAATATCTACACCGCTATCTTTATGAACATGGAAATATCTATACCGCTATCTGTATAAACACGGAAATATCTACACCGCTAGCTGTATAAACATGGAAATATCTACACCGCTATGTGTATAAACATGGAAATATCCACACCGCTATCTGTATAAACATGGAAATATCTACACGGCTACCTGTATAAACATGGAAATATCAGCACCGCTATCGCTATGAACATGGAAATATCTACACCGCCATCTGTATGAACATGGAAATATCTTCACCGCTATCTGTATGAACTTGGATATATCTACACAGCCATCTGTATGAACATGGAAATATCTACACCGCTATCTGTATGAACATGGAAATATCTAAACCGCTAACTGTTTGAACAGGGAAATATATACACTGCTATCTGCATGAAAATGGAAATATCTACACCGCTATCTGTATGAACATGGAAATACATACAGCGCTATCTGTATGAACATGGAAATATCTACACCGCTATCTGTATATACACGGAAATATCTACACCGCTATCTGTATAAACATGGAAATATCTACACCGCTATGTGTATAAACATGGAAATATCTACACCGCTATCTGTTTGAACATGGAAATATCTACACCGCTATCTGCATGAAAATGTATATATCTACACAGCTATCTGCATATACATGGAAATATATACAGAGCTATCTCTTTACACATGGAAATAACTACACCGGTATCTCTATAAACATGAACATATCTACACCGCCATCTGTATGAACATGGAAATATCCGAACCGCCATCTGAATGAAGATATAAATATCTACACCGCCAACTGTATGAAGAAGGATATATCTACACAGCTACCTGTATAAACATGGAAATATCTATACCGCTACCTGTATGAACATGGAATTATCTACACCGCTATCTGTATAAACATGGAAATAAGTACACCGCTACCTGTATAAACATCGAAGTATCAGCACCGCTATCGGTATAAACATGGCAATATCTACACAGCTATCTGCATATACATGGAAATATCTACAAAGCTATCTCTTTACACATGGAAATAACTACACTGCTATCTCTATAAACATGGAAATATCTACACCGCCATCTGTATGAACATGGAAATATCTGCACCGACATCTGTATGAACATATAAATATCTACACCGCCATCTGTATTAAGATGGAGATATCTACACCGCTATCTGTATAAACTTGGAAATATCTACAGCGCTATCTGTAAAAACATGGAAATATCTACGCCGCTTTCTGTATAAACAAGGAAATATCTACACTGCTACCTGTATAAACATGGAAATATCAGCACCGCTATCTGTATGATCATGTAAATAGCTACACAGCCATCTGGATGAACATGGAAATATCTACACCGCTATCTGTATGAACATGGAAATAGCTACACCGCTATCTGTATGAACATGGAAATATCTACACCACTATCTGTATGAACATGGAAATATCTACACCGCTATCTGTATGAACATGGATATATCTACACAGCCATCTGGATGAACATGGAAATATCTACACCGCTATCTGTATGAACATGGAAATATCTACACCGCTATCTGTATGAACATGGATATATCTACACAGCCATCTGGATGAACATGGAAACATCTACACTGCTATCTGTGTAGACATGCATACATCTTCACCGATATCTGTATAAACATGGAAATGTCAACACCGCTATCTGTTTGAACATGGAAATATATACACCGCTATCTGCATGAAAATGGAAATATCTACACAGCTATCTGCATATACATGGAAATATCTACACAGCTATCTCTTTACACATGGAAAAAACTACACCGCTATCTGTATGAGCATGGAAATATCTACACCGCCATCTGTATTAACTTGGGAATATCTGCACCGCCATCTGCATGAACATATAAATATCTACACCGCCATCTCTATTAAGATGGAGATATCTACACCGCTATCTGTATAAACATGGAAATATCTACACCGCTACCTGTATAAACATGGAAATATCAGCACCGCTATCTGTATGAACATGGAAATATCTACACCGCTATCTGTATGAACATGGAAATATCTACACCTCTATCTGTATGAACATGGAAATATCTACACCGCTATCTGTATGAACATGGAAATATCTAAACCTCTATCTGTATGAACATGGAAATATCTGCATAGCCAACTGTATGAACATATAAACATCTACACCGGCGTCTGTATTAAGAAGGAGAAATCTACACCGCTCTCAGTATAAACAAGGAAATATCTACACGGCTGTCTGTATAAACATGGAAATATCTACACCGCTATCTGTATGAACATGGAAATATCTACACCGCTACCTGTATAAACATGGAAATAACAGCACCGCTATCGGTATGAACATGGAAATATCTACACCGCTATGTGTAGGAACATGGAAATATCTAAACCGCCATCTGTATGAACATGGAAATATCTTCACCGCCATCTGTATGAACATGGATATATCTACACAGCCATCTGTATGAACATGGAAATATCTAACCCGCTATCTGTATGAACATGGAAATATCTTCACAGCTATCTGTATGAACATGGATATATCTACACAGCCATCTGGATGAACATGGAAATATCTACACCGCTATCTGTATGCACATGGAAATATCTACACCGCTATCTGCATGAAAATGGAAATATCTACAAAGCTATCTGCATATACATGGAAATATCTACCCCGCTATCTGTATGAACATGGAAATATCTACACCGCTATCTGTGTAAACATGCTTACATCTTCACCGCTATCTGTATAAACATGGAAATATCCACACCGCTATCTGTATGAACATGGAAATATCTACA
The DNA here is from genome assembly GCF_029281585.2 of Gorilla gorilla gorilla. Lineage (NCBI taxonomy): Eukaryota > Metazoa > Chordata > Mammalia > Primates > Hominidae > Gorilla > Gorilla gorilla. The sequence goes on from NC_086017.1 coordinate 1,759,806, forward strand.
CCGCTATCTGTTTGAACATGGAAATATCTACACCGCTTTTTGCATGAAAATGGAAATATCTACACAGCTATCTGCATTTACATGGAAATATCAACACAGCTATCTCTTTGCACATGGAAATAACTACACCGCTCTCTCTATAAACATGGAAATATCTACAGCACCATCTGTATGAACATGGGAATATCTGCACCGCCATCTGTATGAACATATAAATATCTACACCGCCATCTGTATTAAGAAGGAGATACCTAAACCGCTATCTGTATAAACATGAAAATATCTACACCGCTATCTGTATGAACATGGAAATATCTACACCGCTACCTATATAAACACGGAAATATGTACACCGCTAACTGTATAAACATGGAAGTATCAGCACCGCTATCGGTATGAACATGGCAATATATACACGGCTATCTGAATGAACATGGAAATATCTACACCGCTATCTGTATGAACATGGAAATATCTACACCACTATCTGTATAAACATGGAAATAGCTACACAGCCATCTGGATGAACATGGAAATATCTACACCGCTATCTGAATGAACATGGATATATCTACACAGCCATCTGGATGAACATGGAAATATCTACACCGCTATCTGTATGAACATGGAAATACATACACCGCTATCTGTATGAACATGGAAATATCTACACCGCTATCTGTATGAACATGGAAATATCTACACCGCCATCTGTATGAACATGGAAATATCTTCAACGCCATCTGTATGAACATGGATATATCTACACAGCCATCTGGATGAACATGGAAATATCTGCACCGCTATCTGTATGAACATGCAAATATCTACACCGCTATCTGTATGAACATGGATATATCTACACAGCCATCTGGATGAACATGGAAATATCTACACCGCTATCTGTGAAAACATGCATACATCTTCACCGCTATCTGTATAAACATGGAAATATCTACACTGCTATCTTTATGAACATGGAAATATCTACACCGCTAACTGTTTGAACAGGGAAATATATACACCGCTATATGCATGAAAATGGAAATGTCTACACAGCTATCTGCATATACATGGAAATATCTACACAGCTATCTCTTTACACATGGAAATAACTACACCGCTATCTGTATGAACATGGAAATATCTACACCGCCATCTGTATGATCATGGAAATATCTTCACCGCCATCAGAATGAACATATAAATATCTACACCGCCATCTGTATTAAGATGGAGATATCTACACCGCTATCTGTATAAACATGGAAATATCTACACCGCTATGTGTATAAACATGGAAATATCTACACCGCTATCTGTATAAACATGAAAATATCTACACCGCTACCTCTATAAACATGGAAATATCAGCACCGATATCATTATGAACATGGAAGTATCTACACCGCCATCTGTATGAACATGGAAATATCTTCACCGCCATCTGTATGAACATGGAAATATCTGCACCGCCATCTGTATGAACATATAAATATCTACAACGCCATCTGTATTAAGATGGAGATATCTACACTGCTATCTGTATAAACATGGAAATATCTACACCGCTATGTGTATAAACATGGAAATATCTACACCGCTATCTGTATAAACATGGAAATATCTACACTGCTACCTGTATAAACATGGAAATATCAGCCCCGCTATCTGTATGAACATGGAAATATCTACACCGCCATCTGTATGAACATGGAAAAATCTTCACCGCCATCTGCATGAACATGGATATATCTACACAGCCATCTGTATGAACATGGAAATATCTTCACCGCCATCTGTATGAACATGGATATGTCTACACAGCCGTCTGGATGAACATGGAAATATCTACACCGCTATCTGTATGAACATGGAAATATCTACACCGCTATCTGCATGAAAATGGAAATATCTACAGAGCTATCTGCATATACATGGAAATATCTACAAAGCTATTTCTTTACACATGGAAATAACTACACCGCTATCTCTATAAACATAGAAATATCTACACCGCCATCTGTATGAACATGGAAATATCTGCACCGCCATCTGCATGAACATATAAATATCTACACCACCATCTGTATTAAGATGGAGATATCCACACCGCTATCTGTATAAAAATGGAAATATCTACACCGCTATCTGTATAAACATGGAAATATCTACACCGCTATCTGTATGAACATGGAAATATCTACACCGCTACCTGTACAAACATGGAAATATCAGCACCGCTATCTGTATGAACATGGAAATACCTACACCGATATCTGTATGAACATGGAAATATCTTCACCACCATCTGTATGAACATAGATATATCTACACAGCCATCTGGATGAACATGGAAATATCAGCACCGCTGTCTGTATGAACATGGAAATATCTACACTGCTATCTGTATGAACATGGAAATATCTACACCGCCATCTGTATGAACATGGAAATATCTTCACCGCCATCTGTATGAACATGGATTTATCTTCATACCCATCTGGATGAACATGGAAATATCTACAGTGCTATCTGTATGAACATGGAAATAGCTACACCGCTATCTGTATGAACATGGAAATATCTACACCGCTATCTGTATGAACATGGAAATATCTACACCGCTATCTGTATGAACATGGAAATATCTTCACCGATATCTGTATGAACATGGAAATATCTTCACCGCCATCTGTATGAACATGGACATATCTACACAGCCATCTGGATGAACATGGAAATATCTACACCGCTATCTGTATGAACATGGAAATAGCTACACCGCTATCAGTATGAACATGGAAATGTCTACACGGCTATCTGTATGAAGATGGAAATATCTACACCGCTGTCTGGATGAACATGGAAATATCTTCACCGCCATCTGTATGAACATGGATATATCTACACAGCCATCTGGATGAACATGGAAATATCTACACCGCTATCCGTATGAACTTGGAAATATCTACACCGCTATCTGTGTTAACATGCATACATCTTCACCTCTATCTGTATAAACATGAAAATATCTACAACGCTATCTGTATGAACATGGAAATATCTACACAGCTATCTGTTTGAACATGGAAATATCTACACCGCTATCTGCATGAAAATGGAAATATCTACACAGCTATCTGCATATACATGGAAATATTTACAAAGCTATTTCTTTACACATGGAAATATCTACACCGCAGTCTCTATAAACATGGAAATATCTACACCGCCATCTGTATGAACATGGAAATATCTGCACCGCCATCTGTATGAACATATAAATATCTACACCGCCATCTGTATTAAGATGGAGATACCTACACTGCTATCTGTATAAACATGAAAATATCTACACCACTATCTGTATAAACATGGAAATATCTACACCGCTATCTGTATAAGCATGGAAATATCTACACCGCTACCTGTATAAACATGGAAATATCAGCACCGCTATCTGTATGAACATGGAAATATCTACACCGCTATCTCTATGAACATGGAAATATCTGCACCGCTATCTGTATGAACATGGAAATAGCTACACCGCTATCTGTATGAACATGGAAATACCTACACCACTATCTGTATGAACATGGAAATATCTACACCGCTGTCTGTATGAACATGGAAATATCTACACAGCTATCTGTATGAACATGGAAATATCTACACCGCTATCTCTAGGAACATGGAAATATCTTCACCGCCATCTGAATGAACATGGATATATCTACACAGCCATCTAGATGAACATGGAAGTATCTACACCGCTATCTGTATGAACATGGAAATATCTGCACTGCTAACGGTGTAAACATGCATACATCTTCACCTCTATCTGTATAAACATGGAAATATCTACACCGCTATCTGTATAAACATGGGAATATCTACACCGCTACCTGTATAAACATGGAAATATCAGCACCGCTATCTGTATGAACATGGAAATATCTACACAGCCATCTGGATGAACATGGAATTATCTACACCGCTATCTGTATGAACATGGAAATAGCTACATCGCTGTCAGTATGAACATGGAAATGTCTACACCGCTATCTGTATGAACATGGAAATATCTACACAGCAATCTGTTTGAACATGGAAATATCTACACCGCTATCTGCATGAAAATGGAAATATCTACACAGCTCTCTGCATGTACATGGAAATATCTACAAAGCTATTTCTTTACACATGGAAATATCTACACCGCAATCTCTATAAACATGGAAATATCTATACCGCCATCTGAGTGAACATGGAAATATCTGCACCGCCATCTGTATGGACATATAAATATCTACACCGCCATCTGTATTAAGATGGAGATATCTACACCGCTATCTGTATAACCATGAAAATATCTACACCGCTATCTGTATAAACATGGAAATATCTACACCGCTATCTGTATAAACATGGAAATATCAACACCGCTACCTGAATAAACATGGAAATATCAGCACCGCTATCTGTATGAACATGGAAATATCTACACCGCTATCTCTATGAACATGGAAATATCTACACCGATATCTGTATGAACATGGAAATATCTTCACCGCCATCTGTATGAACATGGATATATCTACACAGCCATCTGGATGAACATGGAAATAACAGCACCGCTTTCTGTATGAACATGGAAATATCTACACTGCTATCTGTATGAACATGGAAATATCTACACCGCCATCTGTAGGAACATGGAAATATCTTCACCGCCATCTGTATGAACATGGACATATCTACACAGCCATCTGGATGAACATGGAAATATCTACACCGCTATCTGTATGAACATGGAAATAGCTACACCACTATCAGTATGAACATGGAAATATCTACACCGCAGTCTCTATAAACATGGAAATATCTACACCGCCATCTGTATGAACATGGAAATATCCGCACCGCCATCTGTATGAACATATAAATATCTACACCGCCATCTGTATTAAGATGGAGATAACTACACCGCTATCTGTATAAATATGAAAATATCTACACCACTATCTGTATAAACATGGAAATATCTACACCGCTATCTGTATAAGCATGGAAATATCTACACCGCTACCTGTATAAACATGGAAATATCAGCACCGCTATCTGTATGAACATGGAAATATCTACACCGCTATCTCTATGAACATGGAAATATCTACACCGCTATGTGTATGAACATGGAAATAGCTACACCGCTATCTGTATGAACATGGAAATATCTACACCACTATCTGTATGAACATGGAAATATCTACACCGCTGTCTGTATGAACATGGAAATATCTACACAGCTATCTGTATGAACATGGAAATATCTACACCGCTATCTGTAGGAACATGGAAATATCTTCACTGCCATCTGAATGAACATGGATATATCTACACAGCCATCTGGATGAACATGGAAATATCTACACCGCCATCTGTATGAACATGGAAATATCTGCACCGCTAACTGTGTAAACATGCATACATCTTCACCTCTATCTGTATAAACATGGAAATATCTACACCGCTACCTGTATAAACATGGAAATATCAGCACCGCTATCTGTATGAACATGGAAATATCTACACAGCCATCTGGATGAACATGGAAATATCTACACCGCTATCTGTATGAACATGGAAATAGCTACACCGCTGTCAGTATGAACATGGAAATGTCTACACCGCTATCTGTATGAACATGGAAATATCTACACCGCTACCTGTATGATCATGGAAATATCTTCACCGCCATCTGTATGAACATGGATATAACTACACAGCAATCTGGATGAACATGGAAATAGCTACACCGCTATCAGTATGAACATGGAAATATCTACACCACTATCTGTATCAACATGGAAATATCTACACCACTGTCTGAATGAACATGGAAATATCTACACAGCTATCTGTATGAACATGGAAATATCTACACCGCCATCTGTATGAACATGGAAATATCTTCACCGCCATCAGTATGAACATGGATATATCTACATAGCCATCTGAATGAATATGGAAATATCTACACCGCTATCTGTATGAACATGGAAATATCTACACCACTATGTGTATAAACATGGAAATATCTACACCGCTATCTGTATGAACATGGAAATATATACACCGCTACCTGTATAAACATGGAAATATCAGCACCGCTATCTGTATGAACATGGAAATACCTACACTGCTATCTGTATGAACATGGAAATATCTACACCGATATCTGTATGAACATGGAAATATCTTCACCACCATCTGTATGAACATAGATATATCTACACAGCCATCTGGATGAACATGTAAATATCAGCACCGCTGTCTGTATGAACATGGAAATATCTACACCGCTATCTGTATGAACATGGAAATATCTACACCGCGATCTGTATGAACATGGAAATATCTTCACCGCCATCTGTATGAACATGGATATATCTACACAGCCATCTTGATGAACACGGAAATATCTACACCGCTATCTGTATGAACATGGAAATATCTGCACCGCCATCTGTATGGACATATAAATATCTACACCGCCATCTGTATTAAGATGGAGATATCTACACCGCTATCTGTATAACCATGAAAATATCTACACCGCTATCTGTATAAACATGGAAATATCTACACCGCTATCTGTATAAACATGGAAATATCAACACCGCTACCTGAATAAACATGGAAATATCAGCACCGCTATCTGTATGAACATGGAAATATCTACACCGCTATCTCTATGAACATGGAAATATCTACACCGATATCTGTATGAACATGGAAATATCTTCACCGCCATCTGTATGAACATGGATATATCTACACAGCCATCTGGATGAACATGGAAATAACAGCACCGCTTTCTGTATGAACATGGAAATATCTACACTGCTATTTGTATGAACATGGAAATATCTACACCGCCATCTGTAGGAACATGGAAATATCTTCACCGCCATCTGTATGAACATGGACATATCTACACAGCCATCTGGATGAACATGGAAATATCTACACCGCTATCTGTATGAACATGGAAATAGCTACACCACTATCAGTATGAACATGGAAATATCTACACCGCAGTCTCTATAAACATGGAAATATCTACACCGCCATCTGCATGAACATGGAAATATCCGCACCGCCATCTGTATGAACATATAAATATCTACACCGCCATCTGTATTAAGATGGAGATAACTACACCGCTATCTGTATAAATATGAAAATATCTACACCACTATCTGTATAAACATGGAAATATCTACACCGCTATCTGTATAAGCATGGAAATATCTACACCGCTACCTGTATAAACATGGAAATATCAGCACCGCTATCTGTATGAACATGGAAATATCTACACCGCTATCTCTATGAACATGGAAATATCTACACCGCTATGTGTATGAACATGGAAATAGCTACACCGCTATCTGTATGAACATGGAAATATCTACACCACTATCTGTATGAACATGGAAATATCTACACCGCTGTCTGTATGAACATGGAAATATCTACACAGCTATCTGTATGAACATGGAAATATCTACACCGCTATCTGTAGGAACATGGAAATATCTTCACTGCCATCTGAATGAACATGGATATATCTACACAGCCATCTGGATGAACATGGAAATATCTACACCGCCATCTGTATGAACATGGAAATATCTGCACCGCTAACTGTGTAAACATGCATACATCTTCACCTCTATCTGTATAAACATGGAAATATCTACACCGCTACCTGTATAAACATGGAAATATCAGCACCGCTATCTGTATGAACATGGAAATATCTACACAGCCATCTGGATGAACATGGAAATATCTACACCGCTATCTGTATGAACATGGAAATAGCTACACCGCTGTCAGTATGAACATGGAAATGTCTACACCGCTATCTGTATGAACATGGAAATATCTACACCGCTACCTGTATGATCATGGAAATATCTTCACCGCCATCTGTATGAACATGGATATAACTACACAGCAATCTGGATGAACATGGAAATAGCTACACCGCTATCAGTATGAACATGGAAATATCTACACCACTATCTGTATCAACATGGAAATATCTACACCACTGTCTGAATGAACATGGAAATATCTACACAGCTATCTGTATGAACATGGAAATATCTACACCGCCATCTGTATGAACATGGAAATATCTTCACCGCCATCAGTATGAACATGGATATATCTACATAGCCATCTGAATGAATATGGAAATATCTACACCGCTATCTGTATGAACATGGAAATATCTACACCACTATGTGTATAAACATGGAAATATCTACACCGCTATCTGTATGAACATGGAAATATATACACCGCTACCTGTATAAACATGGAAATATCAGCACCGCTATCTGTATGAACATGGAAATACCTACACTGCTATCTGTATGAACATGGAAATATCTACACCGATATCTGTATGAACATGGAAATATCTTCACCACCATCTGTATGAACATAGATATATCTACACAGCCATCTGGATGAACATGTAAATATCAGCACCGCTGTCTGTATGAACATGGAAATATCTACACCGCTATCTGTATGAACATGGAAATATCTACACCGCGATCTGTATGAACATGGAAATATCTTCACCGCCATCTGTATGAACATGGATATATCTACACAGCCATCTTGATGAACACGGAAATATCTACACCGCTATCTGTATGAGCATGGAAATATCTACACCGCTATCCCTGTAAACATGTATACATCTTCACAACTATCTGTTTAAACATGGAAATATCTACACTGCTATCTGTATGAACATGGAAATATCTACACCGCTATCTGTTTGAACATGGAAATATCTACACCGCTATCTGCAAGAAAATGGAAATATCTACAAAGCTATCTGCATATACATGGAAATATCTATACAGCTATCTCTTTACACATGGAAATAACTACACCGCTACCTCTATAAACATGGAAATATCTACACCGCCATCTGTATGAACATGGAAATATCTGCACCGCCATCTGTATGATCATATAAATATCTACACCGCCATCTGTATTAAGATGGAGATATCCACTCCGCTATCTGTATAAACATGGAAATATCTACACCGATATCTGTACAAACATGGAAATATCTACACCGCTATCTGTATGAACATGGAAATATCTTCACCGCCATCTGTATGAACATGGATTTATCTACATACCCATCGGGATGAACATGGAAATATCTACAGTGCTATCTGTATGAACATGGAAATAGCTACACCGCTATCTGTATGAACATGGAAATATCTACACCGCTATCTGTATGAACATGGAAATATCTACACTGCTATCTGTATGAACATGGAAATATCTTCACCGCCATCAGTATGAACATGGATATATCTACATAGCCATCTGGATGAATATGGAAATATCTACACCGCTATCTGTATGAACATGGAAATATCTACACCGCTATCTGTGTTAACATGCATACATCTTCACCGCTATCTGTATAAACATGGAAATATCTACACCGCTATCTGTATGAACATGTAAATATCTACACAGCTATCTGTTTGAACATGGAAATATCTACACCGCTATCTGCATGAAAATGGAAATATCTACACAGCTCTCTGCATGTACATGGAAATATCTACAAAGCTATTTCTTTACACATGGAAATATCTACACCGCAATCTCTATAAACATGGAAATATCTATACCGCCATCTGAATGAACATGGAAATATCTGCACCGCCATCTGTATGGACATATAAATATCTACACCGCCATCTGTATTAAGATGGAGATATCTACACCGCTATCTGTATAACCATGAAAATATCTACACAGCTATCTGTATAAACTTGGAAATATCTACACCGCTATCTGTATAAACATGGAAATATCAACACCGCTACCGGAATAAACATGGAAATATCAGCACCGCTATCTGTATGAACATGGAAATATCTACACCGCTATCTCAATGAACATGGAAATATCTACACCGATATCTGTATCAACATGGAAATATCTTCACCGCCATCTGTATGAACATGGATATATCAACACAGCCATCTGGATGAACATGGAAATATCTACACCGCTATCTGTATGAACATGGAAATAGCTACACCGCTATCAGTATCAACATGAAAATATCTACACCACTGTCTGAATGAACATGGAAATATCTACACAGCTATCTGTATGAACATGGAAATATCTACACCGCCATCTGTATGAACATGGAAATATCTTCACCGCCATCAGTATGAACATGGATATATCTACACAGCCATCTGAATGAATATGGAAATATCTACACCGCTATCTGTATGAACATGGAAATATCTACACCACTATGTGTATAAACATGGAAATATCTACACCGCTATCTGTATGAACATGGAAATATCTACACCGCTACCTGTATAAACATGGAAATATCAGCACCGCTATCTGTATGAACATGGAAATACCTACACTGCTATCTGTATGAACATGGAAATATCTACACCGATATCTGTATGAACAATGAAATATCTTCACCACCATCTGTATGAACATAGATATATCTACACAGCCATCTGGATGAACATGGAAATATCAGCACCGCTGTCTGTATGAACATGGAAATATCTACACCGCTATCTGTATGAACATGGAAATATCTACACCGCTATCTGTATGAACATGGAAATATCTTCACCGCCATCTGTATGAACATGGATATATCTACACAGCCATCTGGATGAACATGGAAATATCTACACCGCTATCTGTATGAACTTGGAAATATCTACACCGCTATCTGTGTTAACATGCATACATCTTCACCTCTATCTGTATAAACATGAAAATATCTACAACGCTATCTGTATGAACATGGAAATATCTACACAGCTATCTGTTTGAACATGGAAATATCTACACCGCTATCTGCATGAAAATGGAAATATCTACACAGCTATCTGCATATACATGGAAATATTTACAAAGCTATTTCTTTACACATGGAAATATCTACACCGCAGTCTCTATAAACATGGAAATATCTACACCGCCATCTGCATGAACATGGAAATATCTGCACCGCCATCTGTATGAACATATAAATATCTACACCGCCATTTGTATTAAGATGGAGATACCTACACCGCTATCTGTATAAACATGAAAATATCTGCACCACTATCTGTATGAACATGGAAATATCTACACCGCTATCTGTATAAGCATGGAAATATCTACACCGCTACCTGTATAAACATGGAAATATCAGCACCGCTATCTGTATGAACATGGAAATATCTACACCGCTATCTCTATGAACATGGAAATATCTACACCGCTATCTGTATGAACTTGGAAATAGCTACACCGCTATCTGTATGAGCATGGAAATATCTACACCACTATCTGTATGAACATGGAAATATCTACACCACTCTCTGTATGAACATGGAAATACCTACACAGCTATCTGTATGAACATGGAAATATCTACACCGCTATCTGTAGGAACATGGAAATATCTTCACCGCCATCTGAATGAACATGGATATATCTACACAGCCATCTGGATGAACATGGAAATATCTACACCGCTATCTGTATGAACATGGAAATAGCTACATCGCTGTCAGTATGAACATGGAAATGTCTACACCGCTATCTGTATGAACATGGAAATAGCTACACAGCAATCTGTTTGAACATGGAAATATCTACACCGCTATCTGCATGAAAATGGAAATATCTACACAGCTCTCTGCATATACATGGAAATATCTACAAAGCTATTTCTTTACACATGGAAATATCTATACCGCAATCTCTATAAACATGGAAATATCTATACCGCCATCTGAGTGAACATGGAAATATCTGCACCGCCATCTGTATGGACATATAAATATCTACACCGCCATCTGTATTAAGATGGAGATATCTACACCGCTATCTGTATAAACATGGAAATATCTACACCGCTATGTGTATAAACATGGAAATATAAGCACCGCTATCTGTATGAACATGGAAATAGCTACACCGCTATCTGTATGAACATGGAAATATCTACACCACTATCTGTATGAACATGGAAATATCTACACCGCTGTCTGAATGAACATGGAAATATCTACACAGCTATCTGTATGAACATGGAAATATCTACACCGCTATCTGTATGAACATGGAAATATCTTCACCGCCATCAGTATGAACATGGATATACCTACATAGCCATCTGAATGGACATGGAAATATCTACACCGCTATCTGTATGAACATGGAAATATCTACACTTCTATCTGTGTAAACATGCATACATCTTCACCGCTATCTGTATAAACATGGAAATATCTACACCGCCATCTGTATGAACATGGAGATATCTTCACCGCCATCTGTATGAACATATAAATATCTACACCGCCATCTGTATTAAGATGGAGATATCTACACCGCTATCTGTATAAACATGGAAATATCTACACTGCTATCTGTATAAACATGGAAATATCTACACCGCTATCTGTATAAACATGGAAATATCTACACCGCTACCTGTATAAACATGGAAATATAAGCACCGCTATCTGTATGAACATGGAAAATCTACACCGCTATCTGTACGAACATGGAAATATCTACACCGCTATCTGTACGAACATGGAAATATCTACACCGCTATCTGTACGAACATGGAAATATCTACACCGCTATCTGTATGAACATGGAAATAGCTGCACCGCTATCTGTATGAACATGGAAATATCTACAGCACTATCTGTATGAACATGGAAATATCTACACCGCTATCTGTATAAACATGGAAATATCTACACCGCTATCTGTGTAAACATGCATACATCTTCGCCGCTATCTGTATAAACATGGATATATCTACAAAGCTATCTGTATGAACATGGAAATATCTACACCGCTATCTGTTTGAACATGGAAATATCTAAACCGCTATCTGCATGAAAATGGAAATATCTATAAAGCTATCTGCGTATACCTGGAAATATCTACACAGCTATCTCTTTACACATGGAAAAAACTACACCGCTATCTGTATGAACATGGATATATCTACAACGCCATCTGTATGAACATGGAAATATCTGCACGGCCATCTGTATGAACATATAAATATCTAAACTGCCATCTGTATTAAGATGGAGATATCTACACCTCTATCAGTATAAACATGAAAATATCTACACCGCTATCTGTATAAACATGGAAATGTCTACACCGCTATCTGTACAAACCTGGAAATATCTACACCGCTACCTGTATAAACATGGAAATATCAGCACCGCTATCTGTATGAACATGGAAATATCAGCCCCCCTATCTGTATGAACATGGAAATATCTACACCACTATCTGTATGAACATGGAAATATCTACACCGCTATCTGTATGAACATGGAAATATCTTCACTGCCATCTGTATGAACATGGATATCTCTACACAGCCATCTGGATTAACATGGAAATATCTACACCGCTATCTCCATGAACATGGAAATAGCTATACCGCCATCTGTATGAACATGCAAATATCTTCACCGCCATCTGTATGAACATGGAAATATCTGCACCGCCATCTGTATGAACATATAAATAACTACACCGCCATCTGTATTAAGATGGAGATATCTACACCGCTATCTGTATAAACCTGGAAATATCTACACCGGTATCTGTATAAACATGGAAATATCTACACCGCTATCTGTATAAACATGGAAATATCTGCACCGCTACCTGTATAAACATGGAAATATCAGCAACGCTATCTGTATGAACATGGAAATACCTACACCGCTATCTGTACGAACATGGAAATATCTACACCGCTATCTGTATGAACATGGAAATAGCTACACCGCTATCTGTATGAACATCGAAATATCTACACCACTATCTGTATGAACATGGAAATATCTACACCGCTATCTCTATGAACATGGATATATCTACACAGCCATCTGGATGAACATGGAAATATCTACACCGCTATCTGTATAAACATGGAAATATCCACACCGCTATCTGTGTAAACATGCATACATCTTCACCGCTATCTGTATAAACATGGAAATATCTACACCGCTATCTGTATGAACATGGAAATATCTACACCGCTATCTGTTTGAACATGGAAATATCTAAACCGCTATCTGCATGAAAATGGAAATATCTACACTGCTATCTGCATATACATGGAAATATCTACAAAGCTATTTCTTTACACATGGAAATGACTACACCGCTGTCTCTATAAACATGGAAATATTTTCACCGTCATCTGTATGAACATGTAAATATCTGCACCGCCATCTGTATGAACATATAAATATCTACACCGCCATCTGTATTAAGATGAAGATATCTACACCGCTATCTGTATGAACATGGAAATATCTACACCACTATCTGTATGAACATGGAAATATCTACACCGCTATCTGTATGAACATGGAAATATCTTCACCGCCATCAGTATGAACATGGATATATCTACACAGCCATTTGGATGAACATGGAAATATCTACACCGCTATATGTATGAACATGGAAATAGCTACACCGCTATCTGTATGAACATGGAAATATCTACACCGCTATCTGTATGAACATGGAAATATCTACACCGCTATCTGTATGAACATGGAAATATCTTCACCGCCATCTGTATGAACATGGATATATCTACACAGCCATCTGGATGAACATGGAATTATCTACACCCCTATCTGTATGAACATGGAAATATCTACACCGCTATCTGTGTAAACTTGCATACATCTTCACCGCTATCTGTATAAACATGGAAATATCTACAGCGCTATCTGTATGAACATGGAAATATCTACACCGCTATCTGTTTGAACATGGAAATATCTACACCGCTATCTGCATGAAAATGGAAATATTTTCACAGCTATCTGCATGTACATGGAAATATCTACAAAGCTATCTCTTTACACATGGAAATAACTACACCGCTATCTCTATAAACATGGAAATATCTATACCGCCATCTGTATGAACATGGAAATATCTGCAACGCCATCTGTATTAACATACAAATATCTACACCACCATCTGTATTAAGATGGAGGTATCTACACCGCTATCTGTATGAACATGGAAATATCTACACCACTATCTGTATGAACATGGAAATATCTACACCGCTATCTGTATAAACATGGAAATATCTTCACCGCTACCTGTATAAACATGGAAATATAAGCACCGCTATCTGTATGAACATGGAAATATCTACACCGCTATCTGTACGAACATGGAAATATCTACACCGCTATCTGTACGAACATGGAAATATCTACACCGCTATCTGTATGAACATGGAAATAGCTGCACCGCTATCTGTATGAACATGGAAATATCTACAGCACTATCTGTATGAACATGGAAATATCTACACCGCTATCTGTATAAACATGGAAATATCTACACCGCTATCTGTGTAAACATGCATACATCTTCGCCGCTATGTGTATAAACATGGATATATCTACAAAGCTATCTGTATGAACATGGAAATATCTACACCGCTATCTGTTTGAACATGGAAATATCTAAACCGCTATCTGCATGAAAATGGAAATATCTATAAAGCTATCTGCGTATACCTGGAAATATCTACACAGCTATCTCTTTACACATGGAAAAAACTACACCGCTATCTGTATGAACATGGATATATCTACAACGCCATCTGTATGAACATGGAAATATCTGCACGGCCATCTGTATGAACATATAAATATCTAAACTGCCATCTGTATTAAGATGGAGATATCTACACCTCTATCAGTATAAACATGGAAATATCTACACCGCTATCTGTATAAACATGGAAATGTCTACACCGCTATCTGTATAAACCTGGAAATATCTACACCGCTACCTGTATAAACATGGAAATATCAGCACCGCTATCTGTATGAACATGGAAATATCAGCCCCCCTATCTGTATGAACATGGAAATATCTACACCACTATCTGTATGAACATGGAAATATCTACACCGCTATCTGTATGAACATGGAAATATCTTCACTGCCATCTGTATGAACATGGATATCTCTACACAGCCATCTGGATTAACATGGAAATATCTACACCGCTATCTCCATGAACATGGAAATAGCTATACCGCCATCTGTATGAACATGCAAATATCTTCACCGCCATCTGTATGAACATGGAAATATCTGCACCGCCATCTGTATGAACATATAAATAACTACACCGCCATCTGTATTAAGATGGAGATATCTACACCGCTATCTGTATAAACCTGGAAATATCTACACCGGTATCTGTATAAACATGGAAATATCTACACCGCTGCCTGAATAAACATGGAAATATCTGCACCGCTACCTGTATAAACATGGAAATATCAGCAACGCTATCTGTATGAACATGGAAATACCTACACCGCTATCTGTACGAACATGGAAATATCTACACCGCTATCTGTATGAACATGGAAATAGCTACACCGCTATCTGTATGAACATCGAAATATCTACACCACTATCTGTATGAACATGGAAATATCTACACCGCTATCTCTATGAACATGGATATATCTACACAGCCATCTGGATGAACATGTAAATATCTACACCGCTATCTGTATGAACATGGAAATATCCACACCGCTATCTGTGTAAACATGCATACATCTTCACCGCTATCTGTATAAACATGGAAATATCTACACCGCTATCTGTATGAACATGGAAATATCTACACCGCTATCTGTTTGAACATGGAAATATCTAAACCGCTATCTGCATGAAAATGGAAATATCTACACTGCTATCTGCATATACATGGAAATATCTACAAAGCTATTTCTTTACACATGGAAATGACTACACCGCTGTCTCTATAAACATGGAAATATTTTCGCCGTCATCTGTATGAACATGTAAATATCTGCACCGCCATCTGTATGAACATATAAATATCTACACCGCCATCTGTATTAAGATGAAGATATCTACACCGCTATCTGTATGAACATGGAAATATCTACACCACTATCTGTATGAACATGGAAATATCTACACCGCTATCTGTATGAACATGGAAATATCTTCACCGCCATCAGTATGAACATGGATATATCTACACAGCCATTTGGATGAACATGGAAATATCTACACCGCTATATATATGAACATGGAAATAGCTACACCGCTATCTGTATGAACATGGAAATATCTACACCGCTATCTGTATGAACATGGAAATATCTACACCGCTATCTGTATGAACATGGAAATATCTTCACCGCCATCTGTATGAACATGGATATATCTACACAGCCATCTGGATGAACATGGAAATATCTACACCCCTATCTGTATGAACATGGAAATATCTACACCGCTATCTGTGTAAACTTGCATACATCTTCACCGCTATCTGTATAAACATGGAAATATCTACAGCGCTATCTGTATGAACATGGAAATATCTACACCGCTATCTGTTTGAACATGGAAATATCTACACCGCTATCTGCATGAAAATGGAAATATTTTCACAGCTATCTGCATGTACATGGAAATATCTACAAAGCTATCTCTTTACACATGGAAATAACTACACCGCTATCTCTATAAACATGGAAATATCTATACCGCCATCTGTATGAACATGGAAATATCTGCAACGCCATCTGTATTAACATACAAATATCTACACCACCATCTGTATTAAGATGGAGGTATCTACACCGCTATCTGTATGAACATGGAAATATCTACACCACTTTCTGTATGAACATGGAAATATCTTCACCGCCACCTGTATGAACATGGATATATCTTCACAGCCATCTGGATGAACATGGAAATATCTACACCGCTATCTGTATGAAGATGGAAATATCTACACCGCTATCTGTGTAAACATGCATACATCTTCACCGCTATCTGTATAAACATGGAAATATCTACACCGCTATCTGCATGAAAATGGAAATATCTTCACAGCTATCTGCATATACATGGAAATAACTACACAGCTATCTCTTTACACATGGAAATAACTACACCGCTATCTGTATGAACATGGAAATATCTACACCGCCATCTGTATGAACATGGAAATATCTGCACGGCCATCTGTATGAACATATAAATATCTGCACCGCCATCTGTATTAAGATGGAGAAATCTGCACCGCTATCTGTATAAACATGGAAATATCTACACCGCTATCTGTATAAACATGGAAATATCTACACCGCTATCTGTATAAACATGGAAATATCTACACCGCTACCTGTATAAACATGGAAATATCAGCACCGCTATCTGTATGAACATGGAAATATCAGCCCCTCTATCTGTATGAACATGGAAATATCTACACCACTATCTGTATGACTATGAAAATATCTACACCGCTATCTGTATGAGCATGGAAATATCTTCACCGCCATCTGTATGAACATGGATATATCTACACAGCCATCTGGATGAACATGGAAATATCTACACCGCTATCTGTATGAACATGGAAATAGCTACACCGCTATCTGTATGAACATGGAAATATCTACACCACTATCTGTATGAACATGGAAATATCTACACCGCTATCTGTATAAACATGGAAATATCTGCACCGCTATCGGTATAAACATCCGTATTTGCTCTTAATTTATACCCAACGATGGGATGTTTCATATGATAAAAGGACCAAATACAGAATTAGTCTATATTTTTTCTGGCAATTGATCTCTGCAATAATCAATCCTCAAAGACAATCAAACCTGAAATCTATGCTACTTATTAAATAGCTTGGTTTTTAGGTTGCACGTTGCTGTGTATGCTGGCTTCATAGAAAATGCAAGTAGCAATGGCCATTTTTTAATAGTCATTAGCCTTGAAGCTCTCTTAGTTTTGAATCACATAGAAATAGAAATCAAATCTCACTAGATTTTTTTTTTTTGAAACAGGGTCTGGCTTGGTTGCCCAGGCTGAAGAGCAGGGCATGATCTTGGCTCACACCTCTGCCTCTCGGACTCAAGCCATCCTCCCACCTCAGCCTTGGATTAGCTGGGACCACAGGCGTGTGCCACCATATCCAGCTAATATTTTTATTTTTGTACCAATGGGGTTTGTCATCTTTCCCAGGCAGGCCTCAAACTCCAAGACTCAAGCAATACACCTGCCTTGAATTCCCAAAGTACTGGGTTTACAGGCGACAGCCACTACGCCCAGCAACTAAACTTCTAAAAATCAATTTTACATAAAATTATCTAAGCGTGCAAGGAAAGATAAGAAGCCTAAGGAACCAGTGAGTTGAAGAATAAATGCAGTTTAAATCATACATGTAAACAACATGATGTGATGTGGTAGGAATCATCTAACATGCTTTAAAGCATGATTAAAACGTCTTTACTTAGAAAACTGGATCTTAGTTTAGGATATCTTTAGATAAGAGTATGAAAAGTCATATCATATTGATAAGTAAAGTGCTTCCTTTGGCTAATTTTAAGGATAGGACATTTATTTTCATATAATTCATAGGAATCTTAGACTTAAAAATAAAATTTCCCTTCTCAAATCCTTACTTTCATACATTTTTTGCATTTCTTTCACTTTTGTGTTAATGGCCTATGTCTCAACATATTCTATTAAGCCTTCTGGAAACACATACTTTGTTTCCAGCCTCTTCAGAGAACCATCACTCCAATTCCTAGGCTTCTGAAGAAGCAGACCCAAGCTTATAGTTATTACATATTTCCAAATCTAGGTGACCAACAAAAATTGATACTTTTCCCATCATACCTTTAAGTTAATAATCAGGTGTATGCTGAGAGGTAAAGACCCAAGAGTGTTGGTTGTCTAATTGTGCAGCTGTATAAACAAATCTTAATGCTTGAAAATATTCAAAGGTTATTCTCACGTTGATTGTTGGTAACTATGTGTAACAACATGAAAAGAAAAAAAAAATCAAAGAATTACGTCTGAGGATAATACACAATCTCTAAGGGTAAGAAGAGCAACAAAAATTCTGCTTCAATTACCACTGAAATAATATATTTATCCTGTAAAATCTATGGTGGCTGGTTGTAAAAATTAGGCATTAGCAAACTGATAAAGACTTTTTAATGAAAACATTATGAAACATAGTTTTTAAAAAGTTAAATACACCCACACCAGTTTTTCACATTCTTTGGGCTGCTTTAATGCTGCCATTAAATAATTGATTTAGTTGTGACATAGATCCTATGTTCCATGGAGTCTACCATTCATAAAGATGCAATGTAAGGTAACAATAATATAAATTATGTGTGTGGGGGGGGAGAAGTCAAGAGTATTTTTATGTGACAGAAGTTAAGTTGTTATCAGTGTAAAATAGTCTGTTACAAATACAGGACTCTGTATGTTAGTTTCACTAACCAGAAAGAAAGAAATTACAGCAGATACACACACACACACCAAAAAAGGGAAAAGAAACAAAGCTTAGCACCACAGAAAACCACCAAACTAGAGGGATAAACAATAAGAAAGGAAGAAGTGAACAAGTAATCTAAAAAACAACTAATGAAATGGTAGAAGGAAGTCCTAATTTATCAATAATAAACTTGAATAGAAGTGGATTAAACTCTACTTAAAATATATAAAGTGGATGAATGGATTCAGATAGCAAAACCCACCTATATGCTGCCTACATGATACTTACCTCACTATTAAAGACAAATAGACTGAAAGTGAAGAGATGGAAAAATATATTTTATGCAAACAAATGAAAAGCAAGCAGGAGTAGCCACAGTCATGTCATATTTTAAAAGGCTTTAAATAAAAAAACTATATAAAAAAAGAATGTCACTGTATAATGAAATGATAAAAGGCCCAATTCAATACGAGGACATAACATATATATTACTTAGGTGTAACTATATATGTACCCAACACCAGAACAACCAGATATATAAAGCAAATATTAGATTTAAAGGTAGAGATAGACTGCAATACAATATTAGTAGGAAATTTCAACACTCCACTTTAAAAATGGACAGATTCTATGAAGAGAAAATCAACCAAAAAATGACAGACTCAAACTATACCATAGACCAAATGGACCTAGCAGGTAAAGAAGATCTCACCTGATATGGTTTGGCTGTATATCCCCACCCAAATCTCATCTTGATTATAGCTCCCATAATTCATACATGTTGTGGGAGGGAACCAGTGGGAGATAATTGAATCATGGGGGCGGTTCCCCCATACTGTTCTTGTGGTAGTGAATACGTCTAACAAGATCTGATGGTTTTATAAGGGGGAACCCTTTCACTTGGTTCTCAATTCTATTTTGTTTGCTACCATGTAAGATGTGTCTTTCGCCTTCCATCATGATTGGGAGACCTCCCCAGCCACGTGGAACTATGAGTCCACTAAACCTCTTTTTCTCTGTAAATTACCCAGTCTCGGGTATGTCTTTATCAGCAGTATGAAAACAGACTAATACATCATCCAACAGCTGCAGAATACAAATTATTCTCAACTGTACACCAAACATTCTCTAGGACCAATCATACATTATGACACATAATAAGTCTTAACAAACTTAAGAAGACAGATATCATATGAAGTATCTTTTCTGATTACAGGGATATAAAGTCAGAAATCAACAACAGGAAAGCCCTTGGAAATTTTATAAAAACATGGAAATTAAATAGCACGCACCCAAGAAATCAATAGGTCTCATTAAGACATTAATAGGAAAATTTCAAAAGTCACTGAGACAAGTAAGAATGAAAATCCAACATACCCAAACCTATGGAACGTAGCAAAAGCAGTTCTAAGAGGGAAATTTATAGCAATAAAAGCCTACACCAAAAAAGAAGAAAGATTTTCAAATCACAAAGCAAAATTATACACTTCAAGTAACTAGAACATCAAAAACAAACTAAACCCAAAATTGGTAGAAGGAAGGAAATAATAAAGCTCACAGCAGATATAAATGAAACAGACACTAAAAAATATTTCAAAAGATAAATAAGACAAAGTGTAAAGGTAAAACTGACAAACCTTTAGCTAAACTAAGACAAAAGGAGAGAAAATTCAAATAAATAAAAGATGAAAAAGGAGACATTACAACTGATACACCACAGAAATAGAAGGGATTGTAAGACATTACTCATAACTATATGCCAACAAATTTGATAATGTAGAATAAAATGAATAAATTTCTGCACACATACAACTACCCAGATTAAATTGTGAGGAAATATAACATCTGAACACATCAATAATGAGTTTGGAAATTGAATCAATAATAAAACATCTTCCATCCAAACAACAACAACAACAACCAACACCCAGGACCTGATGTCTTCACTGCTGAATTCTACCAAACAGTTAAAGAATAACTACCAATTCTCCACAAACTTTTCCACAAAAGTAATGAGGAAGGAATACTTCCATACTCATCTTATGAGGCTCGCAACATCCTGATTCTAAAACCAGACAAAGACACGCACAAAATGAAAATAACAGGCCAATATTCCTGAAGAACATAGATACAAAAATTCTCAACAAGATACAAGTGAACTGACTTCGACAGCACACTAAAAAGAGTATTCACTATAATCAAGTGGGGTTCATCCCAGGGATGAAAGGATGGCTTAACATGCACAAATCAGTAAATATGATACACCACCACAATAGAAAGAAGAACAAAAACCATGTGATCATTTCAACAGATGCAAAAAGAACACTTGACAAAAGTCAACATTCCTTTATGATAAAAACTGTCAAGAAAGTAGGTATAGGAGTGTACCTCAACGCAGTAAAGGCCATATGTGACAAACCCACAGCTAACATCTTATTTATGGTGAATAGTTAAATGCTTTTCCTCTATGATATGGAGGAAGACAAGGATGTCAACTTCTACCACTTCTATTTAGCATAGTACTGGAGGTCAGAGCCAGAGCAATTAGACAAAAGAAATAAATAAGAGGGATCCAAACTGGAAAGAAGGAAGTCAGATTGTTTCTGTTTGTAGAAAATGTGATCTCACATACATATGTATACATCTATATATATGATCATATAGATATATATGATCTCTCTCTCTTTAGGGTTCTTTCTATATATACTTATATAGAGTGAGAACCCTAAAGACTTGACCAAAAACTACTAGAAATCATAAATAAATTCAGTAAAGTTGTAGTATACAAAATCAACACAGAAAATTCAGTGGTGTTTCTATACACTAATAGTGAACTATCTGAAAAAGTCATCAAGAAAGGAATTCCATTTACAATAGCTACCAAGAAATCTGCAGATAAATTTAATCAAGGTCGTGAAAGATCTCTACAATGAAAACTATAACACACTGATGGAAAAATTTACGATCCACAAAAAATGGACACTATATACTCATGGAATGGAAGAACTGATACTATTGAAATGACCATACTAACAAAATGTCCTACAGATTCAATGCAATCCCTATCAAAATACCAATGAAATTCTTCACAGAAATAGAAAAAAATACCCTAAAATTTGTATGAAACCAGAAAAGACCCCAAATAACCAAAGCAATCCTGTGCAAAAATAACAAAGCTGGAGGCACCACACTACCTGACTTCAAAATATACTACAAAGCCATAGTAAGCAAAACAGCATGGCACTGCCATAAAGCAAACACATAGACCAATGGAAGAGAATATACAGCTCAGAAATAAATTCTCATACCTAAAGTCAACTGATTTTCCAAAAAGGAGTCAAGAGCACACACAGGGGTAAAGACAGTCTCTTCATTAAATGGTACTGAGAAGATTGGATATCTACATGTGGGATAATGAAATTAGACCCCTATCTTTTACCTTATACAAAAATCAACTCAAATGTGATTAAAGACCTAAAGGTAAGATTGAAAACTATGAAAAACTACTAGAAGATAACATGTGGGAAATTCTCTATAACTTTGGGTTCTACAAGGATTTTTTAAATGAGACGTCAAAAGCACAGGCAACAAAAGCAAAAAGAGATAAATGGGGTTTCATCAAACTAAAATGCTTTTGCACAGCAAAGGAAACTTAACAGAGTGAAAAAACAACTTACAGAATGGGATACAATATTTGCAAACTATACATCTGCTAAGGAGTTAATGCCCAGATTATATAACAAACTTAAACAACTCAACAGCAAAAACATAAATAACTTATTTAAAAATGGGCAAAACTGGGAGGCTGAGGCAGGCGGATTGCCTGAGGTCAGGAGTTTGAGACCAGCCTGACCAATATGGTGAAATCATTTCTCTACTAAAAATACAAAAATTTAGCCAAACATGATGGCGTGTGCCTGTAACCCCAGCTACTCAGCAGGCTGAGGCAGGGGAATTGCTTGAACCAGGGAGATGGAGGTTGCCGTGAGCCCCGATTGCACCACTGCACTCCAGCTTGGGCAACAGAGCAAGACTCCTTCGCAAAAAAAAAAAAAAAAGGACAAAATAAACTAAAAGAAATGCCACAAGAGAAAATATAGAAAGGGTCAAGACGAATATATAATAAAATCATGTTCAACATCACTAACCATCAGGGAAATGCAAATCAAAACCGCAATGAGATACCAGTTCACCCATTAGAATGGCTATTAGCAAAAAGGTAAAAGATAACAAGAGTTGGCAAGGAAGTGGAGAAAACGGAACACTTACGCACTGTTGATGGGGTTGTAAACTAGTACAACCATTAAGCAAAACTTTATGGAAGTTCGCTAAAAAATAAAAAATAAAAAAAAAAACAATCATTCGATCACATAACCCAGCAATCCCACTACTGGGTATATATCCATAGGAAATGAAATCATTGTGTTTGAAAAATATCTGCACTCTTATGTTTACTGTAGCACTATTTCTAATAATCAGATATGGAATCAACCTATGTGTATAAAAACAAACAAGTGAATTATATATATATAATATATATTATGTATATTATATATAATATATATTATGTATATTATATATAATATATTATGTATAATATATTATATATTAATATATTATTAATATTAATATATTATATATTAATATTAATAATATTAATAATAAATAATAATTATTAATTAATAATTATTAATAATTAATAATAATTAATATTAATATTAATATATTATTAATATATAATATATATTATATGTATAATATATATTATATATTATGTATATTTTATATATAATACATATTATGTATATTATATACATAATATATATTATGTATATTATAATATATATAATGTATAATGTATATAATATACGTTATGTATATTATATATAATATACATTATGTATGTTATGTATATTATATATTACATATAATATATATTATTATATATAATTATATATAATTATAATTATAATTATATATAATTTTATGTGTAATTATAATTATGCATAAAATTAATTATAATTATATATAATTTTATGTGTAATTATAATTATACATAAAATTATATATGTATATATATATATATATATGGACACACACACAATGAAATACTATTCAGCCATAAAAAAAGAATGAAATTCTGCCAGTTGCAACAACATGGATGACCCTGTAGGATACAATGTTAAGTGAAATAAGCCAGACACAGAAAGCAAATACCGCATGATCTCGCTCATATGTGGAATCTTAAAAAAAAAAATGTTAATAGAGAAGTAGAGTAGAATAGTGGTTACCAAACAGTGAGGAAGAAGTGGGGAGGGCAAAATGGAGATAGATTGGTTAACAGTTATGAAATCACAATTATATAGGAAGAATAAGTTGTAGTGTTCTTTGCAAAGCAGGGTGACTATAGTTAAAAGTAAAGTATTGTATATTACAAAGTATCTAGAAGAAAGGATTTTGAAATTTCTTATTAAAAAGAAATGATGAATGCATGAGGTAATTAATACACTAACTATCCTTATTGGATCATTAGACAACATACATATTCATTGAAACATCAAATTGTATCCTATAAATCTATATAATTACAATGTGAAATTTTTTTAAAAATAAATTAATGAATTAAATAACAATTTTAAAATGTTCTCAATCACCAATGCAAAGTTTAGGAGCTTTGTTCTTGACTCAGCCTTAAGACTGAAAACTAATGTGTTAGAAATATTTGTAGATCCTCTCAATTTTGAAAGAATCCTAGCTAAACTACTGAAATATAAAATATATTTTATGTAATATGCTCTTAGGTATATTCTTAGGTGAACTCTGCTTTTAGATGAAGCTTATAAAAATGAAAAACGTATCTGAAATAAAATTTTAAAGTATTTGGAAAATTACAGCTTAATCTCTTAAAGACAAATTTTCTATACAGTAACCTTTTTATGTGCTTTTGAAATGGGGTATACAATTATTTTCCCTGATGTGAGACAAAATATAGAAAGTTGGCATTTTATCTAAGAAGTTAACTTAGGAAGAAAGAGTGAGAGGCAGAGGAATGAGGGAAGAAAGGAAGGCTGATGATGGGATACCTTATCAAGTTGCCTAATGCTGTATTGGAACCTAATAGGCCTTCTAAGGAGTTTTATTACATAATGCAAGACTCCTCAATCTGGGAGGAGGAAAGGGCTTTATTTTTGAGTGGTCACAGGTTGCCCCATGGGCATAAACTCTACCAAGCTGCTAGGTTACACCTACATGAGCATCCCACCTGCTTAAGTAAGAGCAGCCACAAACTGTGGGCCATTCCAGGTAAGTGTCATATCACACCTGCACCAACTAGTCAAAGCCTGGGTCAAAGCCTGTGCAGAACTGATCGCTACAGCAGAGGTTAAAATAAGAAATGGGGCTAAGAGAGTGAAAAGCAGTGCCCATATGTATCCAAAAACAGGTTGAAGATATCTTTAGGAAGGAACAGATAATTTTTTTTATTCATACAATAACAGATGCATATGAACTCCTCGACTAGTCACCCATTCCTGTCAGCCCTTGGGCTTCATAACTAAATCATTCTTCCTTTGTAATCCAGTCCCACATTTTCAGCTATCTCTATATGTTTATTATCTTAAATATTTCTTTGCTCTATACTCTTCCCCTAGTCTTCAACCAATTTCTTTCTTTATTGTCCCAACCCACAGACTGTTATTTCCACTTCGATGTCCCATAGAAGCTTCAAGGGTTTGAAATACCTAAAAAAACAACTCATCTTTCTCCCTAAAACTCCCTCTCCTTCTCCCACTTCAAAATTTCAACTAATGGCTCCCCCTGTTATTCCCACCAGAATCCTGAATGATCCCTGTTTCTCCTCATTCACTCCATACATGTAAATCTCATTAACGTTACTTTCTAGATATTTCATGAATCCTTTCCATTCATTCTGTACTAGAAAGTGTTCCCAGTTTAGACCCTGGTGGTTGGTGGCCTCTTACCTAGGCGCGCGCTCTCTCTCTCTCTCTCTCTCTCTGTGGGTGTGGGTGTGGGTGTGTGTGTCCTGAGAATTTATTTACTTCTGGTTTTTGTTTGTTTTTTAGTATCCAGAATCTACAGGGAACTTAAATCAATTAGAAAAAAAAATAACCCAATTAAAAAATGGGCAAAGGACATGAACAAACACTTCTCAAAAGAACACACACAAATGGCCAACAAATACACGAAAAAAAAAATGCTTAGAATCACTAATCATCAGAAAAATGCAAATCAAAACACAATGAGATACCATTTCATACCGGTTGGAATGGCTATTATTAAAAAGTCAAAATACAACAGATGCCAGCAGGGCTGTAGACAAGAGGAAGTGTCTGTATATTTTTAGCTATAGCCCTACTTCAAACGTGTCCCCATTACAGCCAAAAGAGCGGCCTATCTAAAGGACTGTTCTGATCAGCTCACTTACCTGACTGAAACCTTCAGTGACTCCCATGGCCTGCAGGTCAATGCACTAATTCATGACTATAACATCTGAGATATCCTTGATCTGGCTACTGGTCTAGCCCTCTCTGACTCACGCTTTATAAACCATGCATTCTGGAACTTTTTAGTTGTTTCCCACATCAGCATGCTACTTCCCATCCATGTAGATTTGCAGAGACCTCCTCATCTTTTTAATTCCCAGTTCCCACTCTCAACATGGGCCATCTCCTACCCACACTTCAAAACCTAAGCAAAACAACACCTTCCGTGACACCTCCATGCTGAGTCAGATGCCATCCCCTTTGTATTGTAGTTCTTTGCTTGTGTGCCTTTGTCTCACTTTGTTCTCTTTAAAATAAACTCCATGAGGACAATGATCACCTGCTATTTGTGTTAATATCTGCACCTAGTGGCATAGTGTCTGGAGTATAGTAGGATCTATTTTCAAGGAAAAAAAGATTATATCTATACCAATAGACATGAATTAGCGCTTTTTTTTTAAAGATAAGCTCCCTTTGAACTAAGTCAATGTTTACAAGAAGAGTTATACTAAAAAGTTCACTTTTGCTGCTTACGTTTCATTTATTTCAGGCAATTAATTCATTGTTATTGGTAAATCGATACTTTTTATTGATACTGAAAAGAGAGAAATAAACTAATGACTATCTCTGTTAGAGTAGATTTGTTCATATCTATCAGTAAAATGTTAATTATCTGAAAGTCAATAATAAAACATAAACTGTGATCTTAAATGTTTTTTAGGGGCTCAAAAATAATTAGAATTCATGTCAGCATATAAAAAAAGATCAGAGTATTTTTAAGATATGATAAAATTTTATTTTAGTTTCTTAATAGGGATTTTTGTGACCTTATAGAGTTCAACTAATTATAATTTTAAAAATAGGATTTATAGAGTTTTAGAATTAGAAACAATTTATAGATTATTTTATTTTTCTTTTGAGGAATCAGGTCATCAGAAGATCAAGGAACACCTATAATGTCACTAGATCCTAATTTAATTTAAATTTTAGAATCCAGGTATTCTAACTCCTGTCTTGATACTATTTCTACTTTATTATGTTGCTTCCCAGGGCTTTAAAAAATAAAAGCTGGGAAATTACATTTGCTTTGCATATACAGCACCAATTATCAAATTCAGCATAAAAGCATAACATGTATACATCAAAAAGAAAACATAAAAACTTCAAATTAAAAGCATCTCAAAACAATTGAATATAATAGGGAAACCTTATACAAATGCAACACTCACCCATTAATAAAAAGAAACCAATTGGAGAAAAAAGAAATTCAATATAAACATGTTGGAATATAACCTAATTCATTTTAATCCAATGCTTCAAATTGAAAAAAATTAGCACTAGTGTTATTTTCCTTTATCATTACAATCTTGCTTTTCATTACATTATGCTATGTTTTGTATTAAACATAAAATCAATTTTTCACCTTAACACATGCTAGAAATACAGAGTCACCATATTGGAAATCAGTAGAAAGTGTCTTTGTTTCTACTTTTTTTTCTTTGAAAAAGCTTTGGGAAAAAAAATCATTTACAATGTTTAATTTTAATAACTTAAAGAATGTAATTGATTTTTGTTTGTTTTTGACATGGAGTTTCACTCTTGTCACTCAGGCTGGAGTACAATGGCATGATCTCGGCTCACTGTAACCTCCACCTCCCAGGTTCAAATGATTCTCCTGTCTCAGCCTCCCGAGTAGCTGGGATGACAGGCACTCGCCACCACACCCGGCTAATTTTTGTATTTTTAGTAGAGATGGGGTTTCATCATGTTGGCCAGGCTGGTCTCAAACTCCTGACCTCAGGCGATCCGCCAACCTCGGCCTCCCAAAGAGCTGGGACTACAGGCGTGAGCCACCGTGCCCAGCCAATTGAATAGTTTTTAACTCAGAGGATAAATGCTTGAGGGGATGGAAAGCCCATTCCTCATGACGTGATTATTTCACACTGCATGCCTGTATCAAAACATCTCATGTACCCCACAAATATATAAACCTCCTATGTACCCACAAAAATTTTATAAAATAATGAAAATATTTTAAAACTAAAAAAATTGTTTTTTATTAAGCAACTTTATTTAAATAAAATCATTCTTCCTCATCCTCAGTCCTGGGATCTACCAGAAAGAATTAGCAACATCTTAAAGATGACAAAGTGTTAAAGATAAGCTGCTATTAAGTAAAAGTGTGAAGTGTGGAGGGGACAAGCTGGATGCCTGAACCATTTTGTTCTATCTTTAGGACAGTGAAAGAGCAAGAAGCAGGGTTGGGTGGGGGACATATATTCTGTTGAGCATTGTCACCACTATATTCACTGAAATTCATCTGCATGCTTGTATGTATACTTTTGATTCGCCTGATACACTGAAAATTATATGAAATTGTTCTCTATTCTTTAGATAATTATAATCTAAGTGCTAATATGAAGCTTAGAATTTATATGAAATATGTATGCCCACAACAAGACATTTCAGCTATTTCCTAGATAATAATCTCACTTCACCCTGCACAAAACAGGCACATGATCATGTCACTCTGACCTGGTTTGAGTCCAAGGAGGCTTTTGTTTTTAAAATAATTTAGGTTAGTAGTTAAAATATGAACTTTGGGCCAGGAGTGGGAGCTCATGCCTATAATCCCAGCACTTCGGGAGGCTGAGGCGGGCGGATGACTTGAAGTCAGGAGTAGGAGACTGGACTGGCCAACATGCTGAAACCCCATCTCTACTAAAAAAAAAAAAAATAGAAAACTTAGCTGGGTGTGGTGGCGGGCACCTATAATCCCAGCTACTTGGGAGACTGAGGCAGGAGAATTGCTTGAGCCTGGGAAGTGGAGGTTGCAGTGAGCAGAGATCTTACCACTACACTCCAAAACAAACAACAAACAAAAAAATTCTAGAGTCACACTGAAAATCTTAACAACCTGCTTCTACTACCCATTTTTTTAATTTTTATTTTGACCTGATTTTAGATTGATAGCAAAATGCACAAATAACACAAAGTGCCCCCTATGTCCCTCACCCTACTTCCCCTAATGCTAACATTTTCAGAGCCATCCTTATTTTCTCTATAAAAGAGCAGAGTTCTCCTTTTAGAGATTTGGAAAGATTATTAAAAGATAAGTTACAAAATACAGTACCTGACACGTATAAAATAATAAATAAATACTAGCCATGCTTAATTATTTTGTTTTAAGTCTATATGAGTCAAGTTTTAGTAGAAATATGGGCTAGAAAAAAAAAACAGAAAGCGGGACTCTGTGATCCGACTTGGGCTTATAGAACAGACTGCACTAGTTTGTTCTCATGCTGCTAATAAAGTCATACCCAAGACCGGGTAATTTAGAAAGGAAAGAGGTTTAAGGAACTCACAATTCCACATGGCTGGGG
This sequence comes from Gorilla gorilla gorilla, assembly GCF_029281585.2. Taxonomy (NCBI): domain Eukaryota; kingdom Metazoa; phylum Chordata; class Mammalia; order Primates; family Hominidae; genus Gorilla; species Gorilla gorilla. The sequence continues at coordinate 1,791,221 of NC_086017.1, forward strand.
AGGCCTCACAGTCACGGCAGAAGGCAAAAAAGAAGCAAAGGCACATCTTAAATGGTAGCAGAGAAGAAAGCTTGTGTAGGGAAGCTCCCATTTTAAAAGCATCAGATCTCATGAGACTTATTCGCTACCAGGAGAACAGTAGGGGGAACCCGCCCCTATGATTCAATGATCTCCACCTGACTCCATCCTTGACATGCGGGGATAATTACAATCAAGGTGAGATTCGGATGGAGACACAGCCGAATCATATCAATGACTAATGAGAGTTACGTCCAGAACCTAATGAAAACCTGTCTGAGGCCACATTCCCTGTAAAGCAGATTTGAGATAGAGATTTGTGTAGAGAACATTTAACTGGGTAAAATCCTAGGAACCAACAACTGTGGCGAAAAAGCTGAATTGGATAAAGGGAGTTGAGATGTGAGGCAGTCACAACAAATACCTCAGCTAATCTCAAGGGGGAGCTGAGAAGCTGGGGCGACCCTTCAGAGTTGCCCTAAATTGAGGCAGGAGTATGGAGTTTTAATACCTTTCACTGGCCATTCTTCAGATACGAGTTGTCCCCAAGGATGGACATCAGCTTGACAAGTTATTAATTAGATCTCCTGAGAATAAATTCTAGAGAGAATCAGCTGAGAGGCATGATTTGCCAACACTCCCAATAGCTGGGCAAACTTCAGTTTTGAGGGAGGATTTGGGTCACACACAAAAGTCTCCACAACCAATTATTCATGGGAAATTCTATGTAGGCAGAGCTATTTCATGGCCAGTTAATCAAAACTACATAATCTATTTGGTTAAGCAAAAGAAATTAAAAAGATAAAATAAAATCTATGTATTAACACTCAAAAGTTTTTTAATGCATTTGCCTTGCATTTCGTATGTTTTGCCTTGCCTTTTATATGTTTTGCCTTGCATTTGTTTATTTGCTTTTAAGAACCTTTAGAGAACAATAATTACTAATATAATATGAAGTAGCACAGCATAGACGAGGGAAGCTAACTCTCTCCCTTTTCCCAGAACCTGGAACAGCTAAAGATCCTAAGCATTGTCAGCTTTGGTATCTGACATAGTTTGGATGTTTGTCCCCTTCAAATCTCACGTTAAAATGTGATCCCCAATGTTGGAGATAGATGCCTCCTGAATGGCTTGGTGCTGTCCTCTTGGTAATGAATGAGTTCTTACCCTGTGAGTTCATGCGATATCTGGTTGTTTAAAAGAGACTGACACCTCCTCCCTGTCTCTCTTGCTTCCGCTCTCACCATGTGATATGCTGGTTTCCCTTCACCTTCCACCATGATTGGAAGGTTCCTGAGGCCCTCCCTGGAAGCAGGTGCCAGTACTATGCTTCATGTACAGCCTTCACAACAAGGAGCCAAATAAACCGCATTTCTTTATAAATTACCCAGCCTCAGGTATTTCTTTATAACAATGCAAATGGGCTAACAGAGTATCATTCATGGACAGTGAGTGTATTAGTCAATTTTCATGCTGCTGATAAAGACATACCCAAGACTGGGTCATTTATAAAGAAAAAGAGGTTTAATGAATTCACAGTTCCACATGGCTGAGGAGGCCTCACAGTTATGGCAGAAGGCGAAAGGCGCATCTTACATGGCAGCAGGCAAACAGCAAATGAGAACCAAGTGAAAGGCGAAAGGGGTTTCCCCTTATAAAACCATCAGATCTCATGAGACTTATTCACTACCACTAGAACAGTGTGGGGAAAACTGCCCCCATGGTCCACTTACCTCTCACTGGGTCCCTCCCACAACATGTGAATTATGGGAGCTACAGTGCAAGATGAGATTTCAGTGGGGACACAGCCAAACCATATCAGACAGTAATAACTTTCAATTAAATATAGCTAGACTTTCTGTCAGTGGGTCACAGCAGTCTAGAGAACACATTGAAAAACTCTGGGAACAGCAGATATAGAGGTCAGATCTAGAGATTTTTAACAAAGTTTAGTGCTACAATGCATTGGTGACCACAGACAAAAGGTGTCTGTTGTTGTTATAGTTTGTTTTCTGTCTTGTTTTTCATCATGGGAGGACAAAAAGAAAAAATGGGGGCAATGGTGAAGGAGAAATGAAAAAGACCTGCTTTTCTATGGGTGGAAGCGACTAAACGAGAGAATAAATTTGGATCACACAACAAATGCAAATCAAGTTAGAAGCATGAAAGGCATGATTAAGGCCATGGTTCTAATAGAGATCAGCCAGCGGAACCAGGATCATGCCACACCGAGAGAGGCTGCAGAGCCATTGCCTTCTCTCCTGTCAAAGCTAAATTAATGAAATGGAACTCACAGAAGCACTATGTAATCAAATATTGGTGGGACACAAGCAAATTCTTAAAAAGTTTCATTGATCAGTGATAATATCTTTTGGTGTAAATATCTCCTCAAAACATTTCAGGAAAAAAAATAAAGCTATAATTTTACTTTAGAAATATTTAACTTTGTTATACTAGTTTACTTATTTTTTACCTAATACTTCTGATATATTGTTATGTAGGTTAAAGATGCTCGATTCATGCCACTGTGGAAACCACACATAATTTAGGCAATAATGCAAATTCTTTTCAAATTCTTTTATCAGTGTATTCACTTTATTTTTATTTCAAACACAATACAAAATTACAGGATGCTATCAAAGTGATGCTACAAAACCCCACTAAAATTTTTTCAATTCTTCAAATCACACACTTACACACACACACACACACACACCACATGCATTCCCCGTACAGACCTTTTTTTGGGGGGCCTGAGTAAATAATTGCATTTTATTTTCAATTTTTCATTTTGAAATAATTAAAGACTTACCAAAAATGTTGCAAAACTACGTGCCTTTTTGAAGTAAAGTCTTGAAAAAGTTGTTTGGTATATCCTTTATAGTAATAAAAGAAAACACGTGTATATTCTGTTGATTAAAGGCATGCTGAGATCGTCAGACATGTGATTTCATCAGAGACACCAATATAGAGCGCAGCTGTAACGACATCCTAAGAGTGTTCTAACTGAAATGTGTTGGAAGAAGGTTCTAATTTTTTTCAACCCTTCTCAAGTTGGCACTCAGCAGATTTCCACTCTATAAAAGTAACTCCTGCTCTGCAACTAATGTTCACAGATAAGCTCCAAACATATTTACAGCTCCATTTAAGTATAATGTACACACAGTAAAATTCACCCTTTTCAATGTGCAATTTAATGGGTTATGGCAGATGAATATCATCATTTGACCACAATCATGATCAAGATACAGAAAATCTGCATCATCACAAAACGTTTTCTTTTGCTGTTTTGCAGTTGATCTTTTCTCCATTCCTGAACACAGGCAACCACTAATCTGCTTCTGTTTCTACAGTTTGCATTTTCTAGAGTATCCTATTAGTGGAATGATACATTGGTGTCTTTCATGTCTAGCTTCTTTCACTGAGCATAATGCTTTTGATATTCATTTATATTGCTGTTGTATCAGTTTGCTCCTTTTTATTGTTGAGTGGTACTCCATCTACAACTGGTTTATCCATTTACAAGTTGATGGACACATCTGCTATGAACTTCAAGGATGAGGCTTGGTACGGATATGTTTTTATTTATTTTGAGTCGCAGTGGAATTATTTGGCTATATGATCAGTACTAAGTTTAACATTAAAAGAAACTGCCAAACTGCTTTCCAAAATGTCTGTACCATTTTGAAGTCCCACTAGCCAGGTGTGAATAGCAATTCTTCACATCATGTGGTATGGTCAGTTCTGCTCGTGTCAGCCACTCCAGTGGGTGTACAGTGGTACCTCAATGTGGTTTTAACTTGAATTTCCCTGATGACGGGTAATGTTAAGTATCTTTTCATTTGTGTATTGGACACCATCTCTTTTTAAATTAAAATATCTGTACAAATATTTGGCCCATTTAGGTCAAAATATTACGTTAAATGAGTTATTTGTGTTTTGTTATTTAGTTTTTTAGTTATGTGTACATTCTAGATGAAAGTTCTTTATCAGACATATTTAAAATTATTCTGTCCCAATCTGTGGTTTGCCTTTTCATTTTTTGATGCTATGTTTTAAGTTGCAAAAGTCTTAATTTCATGAAGTCCAACTTACTATTTTTTTCCATTTTCATCCATCCTTTTCTTATCTAAAAAATTTTTAGCTATAGTAAGATTATTAAAAATTTTTCCTATTCAGTAAGCTTTATACTTTTTATATTTACATTATGTATAAAATACATGTTGAGTTAATTTGAGGATATGGTGTGAGGTAATTCTGAAGTTCATATTCTCCATTTAATATCCAATTTTAATAGTACCATCTTTATAAAGACATTGATTTCCTTATTGAAATATTTTGGCAACTTTGGCCATGTAAGGCAGGATATATTTCTAAATTATTTATTCTGTTTCACTGATATATATGTCTTCTTCATGCCAGTAAGTTTACTGTACTGTTTAGTGTAGCTTTACAATATGTCTTGAAATTTGGAAAGTTTTCCAACTTTATTCTTCTTTCTAAAACATGCTCTGGCTATTCTAGGACTTCTGCATTTAAAAAAAAAAATTAGAATCAGCTTTGTAATTTCTCCAAAAAGGCCTATAGGTTTGACTGGGATTGTGCCAAATCTGGAGATCAGTTTCAGAAGAATTATCATCTAATAAGTATGACATGTATATTTACCAATGAACTTGATACATATTTCTACCTATTCAATCTCTCGTATTAGTGATTTAGAAATTTTGGATCAGCATACCTTTTATTAAATTTATTCTGAATTATTTTATTATTTTTGAGGCTATTATAAGTTAAATTGCTTACATAATTTTATTTTCTAATTGGTGTTGATTGTGTATAGAAACACAATTGATTTTATTTATTGATCTTTCATCCTACAACTTTGTTAAATTCACTTCATACCTCTAGCACACTTCTGCAGATGCCTAAGGATTTTCTATGTATATGTTGACATCACGTGAGAATAGTATTTTTCTTTCTTCCCAACTTGGGTGTCACTTATTTCTTATTTTCTTTTCTTTTCTCTTTATTTCTTTCTTCTTTCTGTCCATTCCTCCTTCCTTCCCTTCTTTCTTTCTCCCTGTTTTAGAATCAGTTTTGTAATTTATCCAAAAGGACCTATAAGGTTTCATGGGAATTCCACTGAATCTAGAGATCAATTTCAGGAGAATTATCATCTCATAAGTATTAAATATTTATCAATGAACTTGGTATATATTTCCACTTATTTAATATTGAATGCAATACTTTAAAGAACTAGGGAGAGAGGACATCATTGCATTTTTCATAATCTTATGTAGAAAGTATTAAGGCTTTCACCATTTTAAGTAAGATGTTTGCTATAGATTTTTTGTAAACACATAATCAGTTTGAAAATGTACTTTTCTATCCTCAGTTTGCTGGGAGTTTTTAATTTAAAAAATGTGTTACATTTTGTAAATTCCTTTTTTGCATCTATTGAGAGTGTCACGTGATTTTTCTTTTTTCTGTCAGCATGGTAGATTTTCAGTTGTTGAAACCAACTTGAGATAAACCCCACTTGGTTAAAACACATTATCATTTTTAAATATTCCTAGACTCAATTTGCTAATATTGTATTAAGAATGTTGCATCTAAGTTCATAATGGTTATCAGTCTGTCATTTTTGAGTTGTGAGATCTGTATTTGTTTCTGATATCGAGAGAATCCACGTAAAACATCTACTTCTGTCATCAGTAATAATCTGACCAGGGATAACACCAACAGTTAGAGAGGAACCTGTCATTACCTGTGGCAGCAGAGATATCAGAGATTCCAAAAAGAAAAGCAAGGTTAAAATTTCAAATATAATCACATGAAATTTCAGAAAGCCAGGGGATAGAAATATAGGAGAGCAAAATCTTAGAGGTCAAAACAAGTAGTTAAGTACTGCACATGATAATAAAAAGTAAAATCTTTTCCTAAGGCAGAGCCTGGCTGCTGCCTAGCTTCTTTGACAATTCTTGGTAGGCTTTCATGGCTTTATAAGGGCTTATACTTTAGGTAAAGTTATAGTCAGGGAAACGGTGGGTGTAGGTTGGCTCTGTAGAAATGAAGCATTACAGGAGCACTGCAGTGAGAAAGAAACTGATACTGATGATACTTCGGTCACACTAATAATACATGCTAATGATAATCATAGCAATCATGGTAATGACAGAAAATATATATATAATATTAACATGCTTCTATTTGCACATATACATATGTGAATAGAAACATTGATTTAAAGACATGAAAGTATAGAAATAGCCTACACCTGATAAAGATATGCTCATACACAATAACAAACCTCAGTATAAACAGAGATTTTGATGTATCACAGAATTCTGCAATAGATCACAATTTTGACACTATGGGAAGTGTCATTTTCAGAACTTTTCTTTATCTCCATTATCTCCATTCTCTATTTCCAACATTCCTGGAGACTGAACTCAAGGATCAGTAAATATTCTCAACCTTAACCATAGCAGACTTCATTCATCCCATATATGCTTGTTATTTTTCCCCATTGACAGAAGGCATTGTACCATGAAATATACAACATATCTCTGACACACCTGACGAAAACAAATGGGGAAAGATTGACTATTTAATAAATGGTGATGGGAAAACTGGCTAGCCAAATGAAGAAAGCTGAAAGTGGACCCCTTCCTTACACCTTATAAAATAATTAACTCAAGATGGATTAAAGACTTAAACATAAGATCTAAAACCATAAAAACTCTAGAAGACAACCTAGCCAATACCATTCAGAACATAGGCATAGGCAAAGACTTCACGACCAAAACACCAAAAGCAGTGGCAACAAAAGCCAAAATTGAGAAATGGGATCTAATTAAACTAAAGATAGCTTCTGCACAGCAAAAGACACTATCATCGGAGTGAACACACAACCTACAGAGTGGGAGAAAATTTTTGCAATCTATCCATCTAACAAAGGGCTAATATCCAGAATCTACAAGGAACTTAAACAAATTTACAAGAAAAAAACAACCCCATCAAAAAGTGGGAAAAGGATATGAACAGACACTTCTCAAAAGAAGACATTTATGCGGCCAATAAACACATGAGAAAAAGCTCATCATAGGCTGGGCGTGGTGGCTCACGCCTGTAATCCCATCACTTTGGGAGGCCAAGGCGAGTGGATCACAAGGTCAGGAGTTTGAGACTTGCCTGGCCACTATGGTGAAACTCTGTCTCTACCAAAAACACACAAAAAAACTTTAGCCAGGCGTGGTGGTATATATCTGTAATCCCAGCTACTCAAGAGGCTAAGACAGGAGAATTGCTTGAACCCATTAGGTGGAGGTTGCAGTGAGCCGAAATTGTGCCACTGCACTCCACCCTGGGTGACAGAGTGAGGCTGTCTCGAAGAAAAAAAAAAAAAAGCTCATCACCCCTGGTCCAATGAGATACCATCTCGTGCCAGTTAGAATGGCAATCATTAAAAAGTCAGGAAACAACAGGTGCTAGAGAGGATGTGGAGAAATAGGAATGCTTTTACACTGTTGGTGGGAGTGTAAATTAGTTCAACCATTGTGGAAGACAGTGTAGCAATTCCTCAAGGATCCAGAACTAGAAATATCATTTGACCTAACAGTCTCATTACTAGGTACACATCCAAAGGATTATAAATCATTCTACTATAAAGACACATTCACACATATGTTTATTGCAGCACTATTCACAAGAGCAAAGACTAGGAACCAACCCAAATGCCCATCAATGATAGACTGGATAAAGAATATGTGGCACATATACACCATGGAATACCATGCAGCTATAAAAAAGGATGGATTAATGTCTTTTGCAGAGACATGGATGAAGCTGGAAACCATCATTCTCAGCAAACTATCACAAGAACAGAAAACCAAACACCACATGTTCTCACTCATAAGTGGGAGTTGAACAATGAGAACACATAGACACAGGGAGGGGAACATCACACACTGGGGCCTGTCAGTGGGTAGGAAGGAAAGAGGAGGGATAGCATTAGGAGAAATACTTAATGTAGATGACGAGTTGATGGGTGCAGCAAACCACGACAGCACATGTATACCTATTTCACAAAACTGCAAGTTCTGCAAATGTATCCCAGAACTTAAAGTGTATGTATGTGTGTATATATATATACACACAAATGTAAATGTAAATGTAAATAAATTGAAAATGGTAAAAATAGAAATATGTTTCCTACACAAATAGCGACATAATAAAGCAAGATAGAATGTATGTTTGAGTTAAAAAAAATTGCTTAGAAGACAACTTGAATTCCATTCCAAGGAACTAGTTTTCAAAAGTTTACAACCAGATTTCAGTTTGGCAAAAGGCAACAATGCTGTTTTGAAAATAATTTCTGAAAAGAGCTTCCCCAGCAGTTCCAAATGGCAGTCCTGATACAAGGAAGTAGGGGCAATTTTGTTACCACCAGGAACACTGAATTTATTTTCAGACCTTGAAATTCTGGGAGGCCCTCAAATAATAATCAACTACAATATTTTACTTTACATAGAAATATTGTTTTAATGTTAATATAAAAGCTTGTATATGAACTAAAATTGTCAATCTGCCACTTTTAAGAAAGAAGAATCCATTATGTCCCTAATCTATAGTGAGTTGATATGTTCCATAAGCAGTTCTGGAAGGAGGCTACACTTAGAGCATAAATTGGTATAGATCGCTTTGCTCTCACAGATAGCGACACAATATTTTCTGCTGAATGGGAAAAAGTTTGAAGGCATAAATCAAGATAAAGCAATCATCTGACAAAGAATTACAAAGAGGCCCCATACCTTTTTCTTAGTGAACTCCGTGTGACACATTGATTTTCCACTGAAGATAAAAGCCAAAATCATGTGTCATCAATAGAAAGCAAGCAAAACTATTTGGTTCAATATGTTATGGTACTTAATGAAAAAAAACTTGCAGAGAAAAGACAAATCTAAAATGTTGCACATGATTCAAACAAGTCTGGATCAGAAGAGACATTTCAGAGGTCACTGCTAGAGAGTCGAGGATACATTAGAGAGAAATAAACTCCTGCTTTTTTGTTTATCTACTTACATACACAGATACTGTCTGATGAAGATGATTGATATCAGGTATGGTATTTGATGGTATAGTCATTTACAAAATAATTCATCCCTTATGATCTAATGCAATTTTCTTCATATTACACGTGTATATTTAAATACTTCCTTGTGAAGTGGAGGCTAGCCAGGCTGCTGTTAGCATATCCAGTACATTTCTGCAAATTCCAAAATGGCAAATCCCACAGTTGAAATTTCAACCTCTCTAGCGTCCCTCGGCTGGAGTGCATAATCACGGCAAAAGTCTGCAACATCAGAGGTGGCCGCCACAGACACAAAGTCTATGTTTCTCATTCCATTCTACCAAATCTAGTCAGCAGTCTGGGTGAGGGGGCTTGGCAGTATCTATGAGCAGAAAGCATTCAAATGGCTGGTATATGTGCTTCTGGGGAAACTAAGGGGAAAAAAGAGAGAGGGAGGGAGGGAGGGAACAAGAAAGAAGAAGGAAACTCAAGGAGAGAGGAAGGGAAGGAGGCTGGCAAGAAGGGATGGAGGGAGCAAGGGAGGGAGGAATAAAGGAAGGAAGTTACACCAAGTTTCAAAACTGGCCACGGACTGAGAAGGATTAAGAGACAAACGGAATTGAAAGCATTTATGTTCATACTCGGTATTTTTCTTACCCATTCTTGCAAATTAGTAATTTAAAAATTTTCATTTCCACAAATCCACGTGTTTTCTTGTTCCTCTCTCTCCGCTCTTTTTCCTTCTTTCCTTCCTGACTTTCTTCTTTCTTTTCAACATAGGTTATATAAATGTGTGAGAGCTATCACTAGTCTACATTAATCATCAGGATTTCCCTGTATATTTCCAATTAAGATGACCCATAATAATATTCTACTGTAATTTTGGAGGGTCCAAAATACTAGATGGCATTTAGTGTTTTGGAAATCATGACAAGTCTAACAGGACTTTAAAAAACCTATCAAGACATCTGATGTGTTTTCTTGCCCATACACTCTTTAATGAGGTCTGCTTGACCCTTTCTTCTTCCCTTCTCTAGTCATGGGTTCTTCACACTGAAAACTAAGCTTTGCATCAGTGTTTGACGAACAGGTGACATAATAAACTGCAGTTACATTTTAAATTCAGCTCAAGATGGTAGATGAGAAATCTAAGATTGTGAAGTGAGACTTAGCATGCTGTTCAGTATGCAACAAATCTGAGTGTTGCTCACACAGGATTCATACCAACAGGCTCCTTCCAAAACCTTTCAATGCAAATTCTAGCAAATGCACACTTGGAAGAAAAATGTTCCATGAAGTTGTATATGTAAATTTATACTTTCAGCATTTATGTATATAATTTCAGGGGAAGTGGGATCAACTTAACATTATTAAACATAGTCCAATGATACTTACAACATAACTTCAGAAACATTTTATTACTAGAAGTATTTTAAAAAGGATGTACCATTTAGGATTTAAGACACACCCCACAAATGAAAAAACAAATGAGATTATAAACAACATTTTTTAAGAAAATTATGCCATCTCTTTCACTACAAAATCCTCCTGGGGGAAAAATATCTTTTCCTTCATTATTAAAGGATGTTATCAGAGCACAGTGGAATTCTTTCAGATTTAGTCAGAAGGTTCTCTGGAGTTGAGAGATCTATTGGAGAATATTTTCTTTGAAAGTCCATGTCCTTTCCCCAGGCCTACATCATATATAAATAAACATTTCAGAAAAGGGGCCATGTTAGGAAAAAGTGGGTTGAAGATTGTAAGACCTGGTTCCTGGGTGCCAAATAATTCACAAGTTGGAATAAGCTGGGTTTCTGTAACACTTCTCTATGACTGCCATTGATACTGAACTATGCCAAGGCACTAAGTCCTACCAAGGAAAAGCCGGAGGAAAACAGGTGTAAGAAAACGTTTCCTGTCAGTGTGTCCAGAGATAGCATGAGTCAACAGCGGCTCCTCATGAAGCCATCGATTCGTAACACTGGAGTATCTAGAATGCATCTGGGTCGAATTATTAAAAAGAAAGTTCTTCTCAAGCTAGTTGTAATGGTAGCTACTTTAAAAAATTAATGTTCTGCGATTCTGATAAAAACCTATGTGGTGAACCAACAATAAAGGCGGCTGGAGATATTGGTATGAAATAGTTATTTTTCCTTATATACCTGGACGTTCATATAAGAAATTATACTTTTGGAAGGTCTGTCATATTCTCAGTGTATAAGAGTTGAATCATTTTTAGAAGTTATTGTCAGAATTTTGCTTTAATAGTGCAATAAAGTGTGCATTCTCTCTCTCTCATTTTCATTCAACAGCCTCTACAAATTGAGCCTGGCTCAAAGGTCTTTCCCTCTTGGAATATGACTCCTCCCCTGTCCCTCTACATAGGCTGTTCTATAACAAATTATTTTGCTGTCTTGATTTTTCAGAGACCTCATGCTAGTAGTAGAGAGCCAGGAGAAAGTGAGATGTCCTATATAAAAGGCCTGCTAGAAAAAGAAATCAGCACTGAGTTCTAAGGATACTGAACAACTTTTTAAAAAACAAGCAAGCCATATTAAACACATTAGTTACAACCAAATTAGATAAAACCATGAAAATTATCCAAGAAGAAAAAGTACATCACCTGTCTAGGTTTAAAATTGCTGAAGGCTGCCATCCAAGGACCATCTATGATAACAAATACAGCAGTCTGTATTGACACAAAGTTTTAGTGATAGACGTAATTACATTCTTCTGCTGGTGGTGTTCTAGAATAAATGGAATATCTGCTGATCAAATCTGAATGCATCCCATAATATTAGCATGTAGGATCCCAGATCTGCAGGCACTATCTCTTTCTCAGATCTACACTTTGAATATTATGTTAGTTAAAATGAGAAGTATGTTAGAAAATGTCTTTTACAAAAGAAATATTGGCTGAGTATGGCGGCTCATGCCTGTAATCCCAACACTCTGGGAGGCCAAGGTGAGAAGATCTCTTGAGCTCAAGAATTTGAGACCAGCTTGGGCAACATATCTATAAAAAATTTTAAAACTTAGCCGGTGTGGTGGTGCACACCTATAGGCACAGCTACTTCAGAGGCTGAATCAAGAGGATCACTTGAGCTTGGGAGTTTGAGGTTGCAGTGAACTATGAACATGGCACTGAACTCCAGTCTGGGCAACAGAGTGAGAACTTGTCTTCAAAAAAATAAAAAAGAAGAAAAAAATAGGAAATATTGTGTTCACATCTGCTATGGTACTCTTTCTTATATAAACTATTTCTTTGCAGTATTCTAGAGGATTTAAGACAAATTTACCACTGAATAATTTCATATGGTATATTATTGCATTAGTATAGTATGTTATTATATAATTAGTATAAGTGACCAGTGCTGCAACAACCACATTCCAAAAAGTATTGTGATCCTCCAAAATTACAATGTCTAAATGACATTATTCTCCTTCATGAGACCATTATACCTTAATTTTTCAGCACCATGAAAATCTACAAATGCCCTCTAAAATATATTTAGAAAACGTGGGGAAAAAATAGATACAGTTTCAGAAGATACATATATTTTGAAAATTAGCCTTTTTGGAATAAATTATTCTTTATGACATATAAATAAACACATTTTTCAGACTGGCGGGGTAACATTTGCATCAGTCAAAATAATTAGATTACTAAAACCTGTAATCTTATTAGAAAAATGGTTTATTCAGAGAATCATTGGAATTATTAGCCTTCAAGCTGCTATAGATTGAATCTGATCAAAATAATTAAGATAATATTATTTCATTTTTCAGTATAATATCTCCTTAGTATTTTTGTTTCTTATTTAATATGTGATTATATTTACTTCTGTGAATAATATGGATGAAGATCGTTACAGTGTCAAGATCACTGGGTTCAGAGCACAGAAACCTCAAGTCTATTCTTTTTTCTTAAATACCTGTAAGACTTTAAAGAAGACAGAGTTTCTGGACTCTAATTTCTCTATCTGTAGAATAAATGGGTTAGACCAAATAACTCCTTTCTGCTTATAAATTTTCTAATTATATGACTGAGCTTACACCTGGAAAACAGTCTATCTCCTGTATAAATTAATGATAGAAATGAAAACCACCACGTTTCATGAAATTAACCACATAAATATCAACATCAACTGCTCAGAAGGACTTAAGTGCAAGTATCACAGGAATTCTGAAGCACAGAGAACTAAATATAAGAAATGTAACACTCTTCGTATTTTCAAAGAAGATTTTAATAATATATGTAAACACAGTAGCCTGTTCATAAGAAAAAAGAAAAGGGACGTCTTAGCATATTCAGGGTTCAACCAAAACTACTACTGGAATGTAAATCAAAGTAATATTCACCTAACTGTCATAATTGGCATGAATAATTTTAAGTAAAACACTTTTATTTGATATTAAATGTGAACAATAAGCCAAAACAGAGAAAATTAATCAATTGATCATTTATTGAAACTGAAATAAAAATATATAATTATTGAAGTCTCTTATATACATAAACCAATCATTGCTTAAATGAGCTGACATACTAGCTCCATAGTTTTATGTCACTAAGGAACTCTTTTGAACACAATAAAGAAACCAGAATTGAGCACAAAGAATGATGAACTGGGAAGTTCATGGCTTTCTATCTACTAATTAGGAGTACAATCATTCAGTCAAACAGCCACTCAACAAACATTTAGCATACAGCTTCTGGATACCAGGTACTGGTGTAGGTGCTAGAGCAACAAGGAAATAGTCCCTGCATTCAGTGAGCTCACAGGCAAGTAAACAAGTAAGTATAAAGACTGCATGACTGATTGGGAGCGGTGGTTCATGCCTGTAATCCCAGCACTTTGGGAGGCCAACGTGGGCAGATCACGAGGTCAAGAGATCGAGACCATCCTGGCCAACATAGTGAAACCCCGTCTCTACTAAAAATACAAAAATTAGCTGGGCACGGTGGTGCACGCCTGTAGTTACTTGGGAGGCTGAGGCAAGAGAATCAGTTGAACCTGGAAGGTAAAGGTTGCAGTGAGCTGAGATCACACCACTGCACTCCAGCCTGGTGACAGAGTGAGACTCTGTCTCAAAAAAAAAAAAAAAAAAAAAGACTCCATGATAAATGTGTATCTACAAAGGGCACAAAGGAATGAGTAGCTAATCCCCAAAGCCATATGGAGCAGTCAGTATAAGCTTCAGGAAAAGAAACTGAAGTAAAAAGCTAACCTGAATCTGAAAAAAATGAGTAGGTATTTTCCAAGCACGTTTCAGGGGAAAAGTTGCAGGATGCAGAAGTCCTCCCAAGTACAAAAAGAGAATGAACTCTGGACAACTGGCAATTTATGGCACACAGGAATCAGTAAATGTAGGGATGAGAGGCACACAGAAACATGGGCAAAAACAGGAATTTTGACTTTATTCCATAAATCATGGAAAGCCACCAATGGGTTTTAAGTAATAAAATACTAAGACCAGGTTTGCATTTTAGAAAGATCAATTTGATTTCAGTGAGGAGGTCCAAAAATGAGAGCAGCAAGGCCAGATAGAAGTCCTGCTGCAACTAGCTATGGTTAGAGATGCAGACCAAAACTAAGGTGAAATCATTTAGAAGAAAGAACGTGGATATAAGAGCCATTGGTTTGGCCTCTCCACATCATTTTTTTAATTTTATTTTCATTTATTTATTTATTTATTTTTTGAGACAGAGTCTCGCTCTGTCACCCAGGCTGGAGTGCAGTGGCGTGATCTTGGCTCACTGCAAGTTCTGCCTCCCGGGTTCACACTATTCTCCTGCCTCAGCCTCCCGAGTAGCTGGGACTACAGGCACGTGCCACCACGCCCAGCTAATTTTTTCTATTTTTTAGTAGAGATGGGGTTTCACCATGTTAGCCAGGATGGTCTCGATCTCCTGACCTCGTGATCCACCCACCTCGGCCTCCCAATGTGCTGGGATTACAGGCTTGAGCCACCATGCCCAGCTGGCCTCTCCACATCTTTACTGTTATACTGATAACATGGGGATGAAAATAAATATTATTTGTATTTAAACTATTATTGTTATGTGAAAATTAAACAAATAACATACTATGATAACATCGGAGGTTCAAGAAATATTAAGTCTTGAAAATAGGAAAGATGAAAGGAAGGAAACAGGGAGTGGGGAGGAAAGTAGGAGAAAGGAGAGAATATAGGAATGAGAGAGGAGGAAAATAATAAGAAAGAAGTAGAAAGCTAGGTACGGTGGCTCATGACTGTAATCCCAGCGCTTTGGGAGGCCGAATCAGGCAGATCACAAGGTCAGGAGTTCAAGACCAGCCTGGCCAATATGGTAAAACCTTGTCTCCACTAAAAATACAAAAATTAGCTGGGTGTGGTGGCAGGCACCTATAGTCCCAGCTACTCGGGAGGCTGAGGCAGGAGAATCACTTGACCCTGGGAGGCAGAGGTTGCAGTGAGCTGAGATCACACCACTGCACTCCAGCCTGGGTGACAGAGAAAGATGCTGTCTCAAAAAAAAAAAAAAAAGAAAAAAAAAAAAAGAAAGAAGTAGAAAAAGATATAGTATTTCTTAATCAGCAGAAGCTACTCTTATTTTTCAATACTCTACCTTTCTAATGTATCACTGACAAGGAAAGGTCTTGAATAATTGACTGAAGTCAGAATAGGTAAGGCACTCTACCTGTGGATACATGAGAGGCCTTAAAAAGTTCATGGAAAATGTATATTATGAAAAAAACTATGCAAAGGTTTCAATTTTGGCAGCAAAATAAACTCATACTAATTTATTATAGCATGTTTGAACAGGATCTAGTTTGAGACAGTAAGAAGGAGTAGACATTAGTTTGAAAAGAGCCCCTAGCAGAGCAATGTAAATTCTGCTAAAATTGAAGCAAGAACAAACATTAGATTATGATGAAGCTTGAGTGAAAGAATGGTGAAATCACTGATGCTTTACAAGAAGCTTGAGGGGACAATGCACCAAAGAAATCAGTAGTTCACAAGCGGACAGCTTTTCTAAAGAAGAAACGAGATGATGCGGAAGATGAAGTCCACAGGGACAGATCATCCATATCAATTTTCAAGGAAAAAATTAATCTTGTTTGTGCCCTAATTGAAGAGGACTGATAATCAACAGCACAAACAATAGCCAACATCGTAGACATCTTAATTGGTTCAGCTTACACAGTTCTGACTAAAAAATTAAAGTTGAACCAACTTTCCACTGCATGGGTGCCAAAAGTGTTGTGCTCAGATCAGCTGCAGACAAGAGGAGAGCTCTCAATGGAAATTTTAAAGAACTAGGGTCAAGATCCTGAAGGATTTCTTTGAAGAATTGTAACAGAAGATAAAACATGGCTTTCCCAGTATGATCCTGAGGGCAAAACACAATCAAAGCAATGGCTACCAAAGGTGGAAGTGGTCCAGTCAAAGCTAAAGGGGATCACTCAAGAGCAAAGGTCACGGCAACAGTTTTTTGGGGACATTCCAGGCATTTTGCTTGTTGACTTTGTGGAAGGTCAAAGAACAATAATATCTGCATATCATGAGAGTGTTTTGAATAAGTTAGCCAAAGTTTTAGGGCAAAATACCTGGGAAAGCTTTAGCAGACAGTCCTCTAACACCACAATGTTTCTGCTCATTCCTGTCATCAAGCAAAGGCAATTTTGTGAGAGTCTCAATGGGAAATTGTCAGGCATCCACCTTACAGCTCTGATTTGGCTCCTTCTGACTTCTTTTTGTTTCCCAATCTCAACAAATGTGGAAAGGGCACCCATTTTTCTTAAGTTAATAATGTATAAGAGACTGCATTGACATTGTTAAGTTCCCAGGACCATCAGTTCTTTAGGGATGAAAACCGAAGATCACATTTTCAATGTTTATCTTTTAACTTCATTTTTCCACAAACTTTTTGAAGTTTCTCCATACAAATGTCTCCATACAAATGAGCACTTGCAAAATAAGCAGAGAGTCTCATTCAATGGACAGAAAGTTCTGTGCCATCTAAAAATTATCTTAAGCAAGTTCAATGTGTAGCAACAGACTGTATTGATAAATATCAGTTAGGTTGACTTCTGCAATGACCATGATGGAGTAACAAGAACTAGACTTTCTCTCCCTCCTGAAACAACCAAAAAAATGGCCAAAATGTATGCCACAAAAGTTTGCAAGACCCTGTAAAGTCAGTCTCAAACAAGGTGAGCCTATCAACTGCCCTAATTTATGCCTGGAGAAAGTTTTCCAGCCCACTACTCCAGGAGAAAAGCCCAAGAGGAGCCCATCGTTCTCCCTGAGCTGAGGGGACAGAGCTGAGAGTCCACAGAAACCATGTTGACATGAGCTCTCAGGACAAGGTTTCCGAGAAGAAGGGGCTGCACAGAAAGAGAACTCCAGAGCTCTGCAAAGGGTCCCCCTAAAGTACATAGCTAAGTAATTGTTAGGACAGGCCTAGAGAAAAGTACCTACGGTTGGGGAAACAACACCCAGATAAGATGAAAAGTAACAGTACACATGCTCACCAAGGTCCAGTAATAGTGCTTATTTTATCAGCCAAACCAGGAACACCTCAAGATTCCCAGGGATACCCAGAAGGATCTTGCCTCACTAGTTGGGAGTGATTAGCTCTAAAATGAGAACTGGTCTGATCCCACCTAATGAATTTTTAAAGCAAGACCAAAAAGAGTCAAACTCTTTCCAACTAAACTTAAATACATACCAATACAAAGATCAAGAATATTTATATATACTTCCAGCACTCAATAAGATAAAAGTCACCATATCTGACATCCAGACACAGTTTAGCAGAGACACAACAGTAACAACAAAAGACAGAAGAACGTGGCTCATAATAAGGAGAAAAATCACTGAGTCAGAACTGATCCAGAGTAAATCAAGGTGCCAGAGTTATCAGTTAAGAACATTCAAATGCTTATTGAAACAGTATTCTATATGTTCTAAAATAGAGACATGCAAGATACACTAAAGGAGGCTGGGCGCAGTGGCTCACGCCTGTAATCTCAGCATTTTGTGAGGCCGAGGCAGGTGGATCACGAAGTCAGGAGTTCAGGACCAGCCTGACCAATATGGTGAAATCCCATCTCTACTAAAAATACAAAAATTAGCGGGGCATAGTAGCATGCGGCTGTAGTCCCAGCTACATGGTAGGCTGATAGCACGTTAGTCATTAAAGAAGAAAAGATAGACACCTCTCAAAATAAAATATATAGAGAAAATAAACTTTTAAAAAACATGAACAGAGCAATAGTAGACAGTAAATTTCAAGTAACTGAATTTACGTGTAATCTCAGTTCCCAAAGGAGAGGAGAGGGAAGATGTGAAAACATTTGGGACTTTGAGTCAGGCAAAGCTTTCTTTGATATGACCCCACAGCATGATTTATATAATAATATATTGATAAGAAGAACTCATCAAATTTAAAAAAAAGAATCTGCTCTTCAAAAGAATCTATTAAGAGACTGAAAAGACAAGCTGCAGGCTGGGAGAAAATATTTGCAATTCATATATCTGATGAAAGGCTTGCATCAAAAATATATTTTAAAAGCTCAAAATTTAATAATGAAAAACAAACAACCCCATTTAAAACTTGGGTGAAAGACTGGAACAGACATTTCAAAGTAGACATTTGTTTGGTAAATAAGCACATATGCTCAACATAATTAATGCTTAGGGCAATGCAAATTAAAACCAAAATGAGACGCCACTATCTATTTTTAAATAGCTAAGATTAGCATGACTGATAATAGCCAAGCACTGGCTTGGATGTGGAGAAGCTGAAACTCTCATACACTGCTGATGGGAATACAAAAAAGTGTAACCTTTGAAAAACAGTTTAAGAGTCCCTTAAAAAGTTAAACATACTTCTGCCGTAAGACTCAGCCATTGCACTCCTGGGTATTTACCCAAGAGAGATAAAAGTAGGTGTTCATATAATGATATCAACACAAATGTTCATAGCACATGTATTCATAATAGCCCAAACTAGAAACAGTCTAAATATCAATCAATACATTAATGAATTAACTTGCTTTATCCGAATTAATTATGGATACATACTATAACATGAATGAATCTCAAAATAACTATACTAAGTGAAACAAGGCAGACTCTAGAGGTAAAACATGCAGAGAAAAAAACATAAAATGTCAGACAAAAAAGTGCATAGTGTAAAATTTTATTTATATACATTTTTTGACTGTATAAATTACTGTCCAGTGACAGAAAGCAGTTTGGTGGTTTTTAAGGGCCAGGAATGAGGGGCCAGAGAAATGTATTATAAAGAGGCATCAGGAAACTGGAGGTGAAGTATATTTCCATCACCTCGATTGTGTGCTGATGGTTTCTAAACTTTCAATATTTTTAGTTTATTATATGTTATACAAAATAAAGCTTGTAATAAAAATCAAAAGATTGAGCCATCCTTGTTTTCTCTATAAAAGAGCAGAATTCTCCTTTTAGAGATTTGGAAAGATTATTAAAAGATAAGTTACAAAATACAGTACCTGACACGTATAAAATATAAAATAATTACTAGCCATGCTTAATTATTTTGTTTTAAGTCTATATGAGTCAAGTTTTAGTAGAAATATGGGCTAGAAAAAAAAACAGAAAGCGGGACTCTGTGATCCGACTTGGGCTTATAGAACAGACTGCACTAGTTTGTTGTCATGCTGCTAATAAAGTCATACCCAAGACCGGGTAATTTAGAAAGGAAAGAGGTTTAAGGAACTCACAATTCCACATGGCTGGGGAGGCCTCACAGTCACGGCAGAAGGCAAAAAAGAAGCAAAGGCACATCTTAAATGGTAGCAGAGAAGAAAGCTTGTGTAGGGAAGCTCCCATTTTAAAAGCATCAGATCTCGTGAGACTTATTTGCTACCAGGAGAACAGTAGGGGGAACCCGCCCCTATGATTCAATGATCTCCACCTGACTCCATCCTTGACATGCGGGGATAATTACAATCAAGGTGAGATTCGGATGGAGACACAGCCGAATCATATCAATGACTAATGAGAGTTACGTCCAGAACCTAATGAAAACCTGTCTGAGGCCACATTCCCTGTAAAGCAGATTTGAGATAGAGATTTGTGTAGAGAACATTTAACTGGGTAAAATCCTAGGAGCCAACAACTGTGGCTAAAAAGCTGAATTGGACAAAGGGAGTTGAGATGTGAGGCAGTCACAACAAATACCTCAGCTAATCTCAAGGGGGAGCTGAGAAGCTGGGGTGACCCTTCAGAGTTGCCCTAAATTGAGGCAGGAGTATGGAGTTTTAATACCTTTCACTGGCCATTCTTCAGATATGAGTTGTCCCCAAGGATGGACATCAGCTTGACAAGTTATTAATTAGATCTCCTGAGAATAAATTCTAGAGAGAATCAGCTGAGAGGCATGATTTGCCAACACTCCCAATAGCTGGGCAAACTTCAGTTTTGAGGGAGGATTTGGGTTACACATAAAAGTCTCCACAACCAATTATTCATGGGAAATTCTATGTAGGCAGAGCTATTTCATGGCCAGTTAATCAAAACTACATAATCTATTTGGTTAAGCAAAAGAAATTAAAAAGATAAAATAAAATCTATATATTAACACTCAAAAGTTTTTAATGCATTTGCCTTGCATTTCGTATGTTTTGCCTTGCATTTCGGATATTTTGCCTTGCATTTGTTTATTTGCTTTCAAAAACCTTTAGAGAACAATAATTACTAATATAATATGGAGTAGCACAGCATAGACGAGGGAAGCTAACTCTCTCCCTTTTCCCAGAACCTGGAACAGCTAAAGATAATAAGCATTGTCAGCTTTGGTATCTGACATAGTTTGGATGTTTGTCCCCTTCAAATCTCACGTTAAAATGTGATCCCCAATGTTGGAGATAGATGCCTCCTGAATGGCTTGGTGCTGTCCTCTTGGTAATGAATGAGTTCTTACCCTGTGAGTTCATGCGATATCTGGTTGTTTAAAAGAGACTGGCACCTCTTCCCTGTCTCTCTTGCTTCCGCTCTCACCATGTGATATGCTGGTTTCCCTTCACCTTCCACCATGATTGGAAGGTTCCTGATGCCCTCCCTGGAAGCAGGTGCCAGTACTATGCTTCATGTACAGCCTTCACAACAAGGAGCCAAATAAACCGCATTTCTTTATAAATAACCCAGCCTCAGGTATTTCTTTATAACAATGCAAATGGGATAACAGAGTATCATTCATGGACAGTGAGTGTATTAGTCAATTTTCATGCTGCTGATAAAGACATACCCAAGACTGGGTAATTTATAAAGAAAAAGAGGTTTAATGAATTCACATATCTGTACCGCTACCTGTATAAATATGGGAATATCTTCACCGCTACCTGTACAAACATGGAAATATCTACACCGCCATCTCTTTAAACATGGAAATATCTACACTGCTATGTGTATAAACAAGGAAATATCTACAGTGCCATCTCTATAAACATGGAAATATCTACACCGCTATCTGTATGAACATGAAAATATCTACAGCGCCATCTGTATAAATATGGAAGTATCTACACCGCCATCTGTATAAACATGGAAATATCTACACCGCCATCTGTATAAACATGGAAATATCTACACCGCCATCTGCATAAACATGGAAATATATACACCGCCACATATATAAACATGGAAATATCCAAGCCGCCATCTCTATAAACTTGGAAATATCTACACCGCTATCTCTATAAACATGGAAATATCTACACCACTATGTGTATCAACATGGAAATATCTATACCGCTATCTCTATAAACATGGAAATATCTACACCGCTATCTGTATAAACATGGAAATATTTACAACGCTATCTGTATGAACATGGAAATATCTACACCGCTATCTGTATAAGCATGGAAATACCTACACCGCTATCTGTATAAACATGGAAATAACTACACCGCCATCTGTATAAACATGGAAATATCTACACCGCCATCTCTATAAACATTGAAATATCTACAACTCCATCTGTATGAATATGGAAATAACTACACCGCAACCTGTATAAACATGGAAATATCTACACCGCCATCTGTTTAAACATGGAAATATCTATACCGCTATATGTATAAAAAAAACATGGAAATATCTAAAACGCTATCTCTATAAACATGGAAATATCTACACCGCTATCTGTATAAACATGGAAATATTTACAACGCTATCTGTATGAATATGGAAATATCTACACCGCTATCTGTATAAGCATGGAAATACCTACACCGCTATCTGTATAAACATGGAAATACCTACACCGCCATCTGTATAAACATGGAAATATCTACACCGCCATCTCTATAAACATGGAAATATCTCCACCGCCATCTCTATAAACATGGAAATATCTCCACCGCCATCTCTATAAACATGGAAATAATTACACCGCTATCTCTATAAACATGGATATATCTACACCGCTATCTGAATAAACATGGCAATATCTACACTGCTGTCTGTGAAACAGGGAATTATCGACACCGCTATCTCTATAAACATGGAAATATCTACACCAATATCTCTGTAAACATAGAAATATCTATACCGCTATGTGTATAAACATGGAAATATCTACACCGCTATGGGTATAAACATGGAAATATCTACACCGCCATCTGTATAAACATGGAAATATCTACACCGTCATCTCTATAAACATTGAAATATCTAAACCGGCATCTGTATGCACATGGAAATATCTACACCGCCATGTGTATAAATATGGAAATATCTACACCGCTATCTGTATGAACATGGAAATATCGACACCACCATCTGTATAAACAAGTAAATAACTATAATGCCATCTCCATAAACATGGAAATATCTACACCACTATCTGTATAATCATGGAAATATCTACAGCGCTATCTGTATAAAAATGGAAATATCTACACAGCTATCTGTCAATACAAGGAAATATCTACACCGCCATCCCTATAAACATGTAAATATCTACATTGCCATCTGAATAAACATGGGAATATCTACACCGCTATCTGTATGTACATGGAAATATCTACACCGCTATCTGTATAAACATGGAAATATCTACACTGCTATCTGTATAAACATGGAAATATCTACAACGCTCTCTCTATAAACATGGAAATACCTACACCGATATCTCCATAAACATGGAAATATCGCCACTGCTATGTGTAAAAACATGGAAATATCTACACCGCCATGTCTATAAACATGTAAATATCTACACCGTCATCTGTATAAACATGAAAATATCTACACCCTGTCTGTATCAAAATGGAAATACCCACACTGCCATCTGTATGATCATGGAAATATCTACACCGTTATATGTATAAACACAGAAATATCTACACCGTTATCGGTATAAACATGGAAATGTCTACACTGCTATCTGTATAAACATGGAAATATCTACTCTGCTATCTGTAAAACAGGGAAATATCTACACCGCTAACTCTATAAACATGGAAATATCTACAATGCTCTCTGTATAAACATGGAAATATCTACACCGCTGTCTGTATAAACATGGAAATATCTTCACCGCTATATGTATAAACATGTAAATATCTACACCGCTATCTATATAAACATGGAAATATCTACACCGCTATCTGTGTAATCATGGAAATATCTACACCGCTATCTCTATGAACATGGAAATATCTACACCGCCATCTGTATGAACATGGAAATATCTACACCGCTATCTGTATGAACATGGAAATATCTTCACCGCCATCTGTATGAACATGGATATATCTACACAGCCATCTGGATGAACATGGAAATATCTGCACCGCTATCTGTATGAACATGGAAATATCTACACCGCTATCTGTATGAACATGGATATATCTACACAGCCATCTGGATGAACATGGAAATATATACACCGCTATCTTTATGAACATGGAAATATCTGCACCGCTAACTGTTTGAACAGGGAAATATATAAACCGTTATCTGCATGTAAATGGAAATGTCTACACAGCTATCTGTATATACATGGAAATATCTACACAGCTATCTCTTTACACATGGAAATAACTACACCGCTATCTGTATGAACATGGAAATATCTACACCGCCATCTGTATGAACATGGAAATATCTGCACCGCCATCTGAATGAACATATAAATATCTACACCGCCATCTGTATTAAGATGGAGATATCTACACCGCTATCTGTATAAACATGGAAATATCTACACCGCTATGTGTATAAACATGGAAATATCTACACCGCTATCTGTATAAACATGGAAATATCTACACCGCTACCTGTATAAACATGGAAATATCAGCACCGCTATCAGTATGAACATGGAAGTATCTACACCGCCATCTGTGTGAACATGGAAATATCTTCACCGCCATCTGTAGGAACATGGAAATATCTGCACAGCCATCTGTATGAACATATAAATATCTACACCGCCATCTGTATTAAGATGGAGATATCTACACCGCTATCTGTATAAATATGGAAATATCTACACCGCTATGTGTATAAACATGGAAATATCTACACCGCTATCTGTATAAACATGGAAATATCTACACTGCTACCTGTATAAACATGGAAATATCAGCACCGCTATCTGCATGAACATGGAAATATCTACACCGCCATCTGTATGAACATGGAAAAATCTTCACCGCCATCTGTATGAACGTGGATATATCTACACAGCCATCTGTATGAACATGGAAATATCTTCACCGCCATCTGCATGAACATGGATATGTCTACACACCCGTCTGGATGAACATGGAAATATCTACACCGCTATCTGTATGAACATGGAAATATCTACACCGCAATCTGTGTAAACATGCATACATCTTCACCGCTATCGGTATAAACATGGAAATATCCACACCGCTATCTGTATGAACATGGAAATATCTACACCGCTATCTGTTTGAACATGGAAATATCTACACCGCTATTTGCATGAAAATGGAAATATCTACACAGCTATCTGCATATACATGGAAATATCAACACAGCTATCTCTTTGCACATGGAAATAACTACACCGCTATCTCTATAAACATGGAAATATCTACACCACCATCTGTATGAACATGGAAATATCTGCACCGCCATCTGTATGAACATATAAATATCTACACCGCCATCTGTATTAAGAAGGAGATATCTACACCGCTATCTGTATAAACATGGAAATATCTACACCGCTATCTGTATGAACATGGAAATATCTACACCGCTACCTGTATAAACACGGAAATATGTACACCGCTACCTGTATAAACATGGAAGTATCAGCACCACAATCGGTATGAACATGGCAATATCTAGACGGCTATCTGTATGAACATGGAAATATCTACACCGCTATCTGTATGAACATGGAAATATCTACACCACTAGCTGTATGAACATGGAAATAGCTACACAGCCATCTGGATGAACATGGAAATATCTAGACCGCTATCTGTATGAACATGGAAATACATACACCGCTATCTGTATGAACATGGAAATATCTACACCGCTATCTGTATGAACATGGAAATATCTACACAGCCATCTGGATGAATATGGAAATATCTTCACCGCCATCTGTATGAACATGGATATATCTACACAGCCATCTGGATGAACATGGAAATATCTGCATCGCTATCTGTATGAACATGGAAATATCTACACCGCTATCTGTATGAACATGGATATATCTACACAGCCATCTGGATGAACATGGAAATATATACACCGCTATCTGTGTAAACATGCATACATCTTCACCGCTATCTGTATAAACATGGAAATATCTACACTGCTATCTTTATGAACATGGAAATATCTACACCGCTAACTGTTTGAACAGGGAAATATATACACCGCTATCTGCATGAAAATGGAAATGTCTACACAGCTATCTGCATATACATGGAAATATCTACACAGCTATCCCTTTACACTTGGAAATAACTACACCGCTATCTGTATGAACATGGAAATATCTACACCGCCATCTGTATGAACATGGAAGTATCTGCACCGCCATCTGAATGAACATATAAATATCTACACCGCCATCTGTATTAAGATGGAGATATCTACACCGCTATCTGTATAAACATGGAAATATCTACACCGCTATGTGTATAAACATGGAAATATCTACACCGCTATCTGTATAAACAAGGAAATATCTACACCGCTACCTGTATAAACATGGAAATATCAGCACCGCTATCAGTATGAAAATGGAAGCATCTACACCGCCATCTGTATGAACATGGAAATATCTTCACCGCCATCTGTATGAACATGGAAATATCTGTACCGCCATCTGTATGAACATATAAATATCTACACCGCCATCTGTATTAAGATGGAGATATCTACACCGCTATCTGTATAAACATGGAAATATCTACACCGCTATGTGTATAAACATGGAAATATCTACACCGCTATCTGTATAAACATGGAAATATCTACACTGCTACCTGTATAAACTTGGAAATATCAGCACCGCTATCTGCATGAACATGGAAATATCTACACCGCCATCTGTATGAACATGGATATATCTACACAGCCATCTGTATGAACATGGAAATATCTTCACCGCCATCAGTATGAACATGGATATGTCTACACAGCTGTCTGGATGAACATGGAAATATCTACACCGCTATCTGTATGAACATGGAAATATCTACACCGCAATCTGTGTAAACATGCATACATCTTCACTGCTATCTGTATAAACATGGAAATATCCACACCGCTATCTGTATGAACATGGAAATATCTACACCGCTATCTGTTTGAACATGGAAATATCTACACTGCTATTTGCATGAAAATGGAAATATCTACAAAGCTACCTGCATATACATGGAAATATCAACACAGCTATCTCTTTGCACATGGAAATAACTACACCGCTATCTCTATAAACATGGAAATATCTACACCACTATGTGTATAAACATGGAAATAACTACACCGCTATGTGTATAAACATGGAAATATCTACACCGCTACCTGTATAAACATGGAAATATCAGCACCGCTATCAGTATGAACATGGAAGTATGTACACCGCCATCTGTATGAACATGGAAATATCTTCACCGCCATCTGTATGAACATGGAAATATCTGCACCGCCATCTGTATGAACATATAAATATCTACACCGCCATCTGTATTAAGATGGAGATATCTACACCGCTATCTGTATAAACATGGAAATATCTACACCGCTATGTGTATAAACATGGAAATATCTACACCGCTATCAGTATGAACATGGAAATATCTACACCGCTACCAGTATAAACACGGAAATATGTACACCGCTACCTGTATAAACATGCAAGTATCAGCACCGCTATCGGTATGAACATGGCAATATCTACACGGCTATCTGTATGAACATGAAAATATCTACACCGCTATCTGTATGAACATGGAAATATCTGCACCACTATCTGTATGAACATGGAAATAGCTACACAGCCATCTGGATGAACATGGAAATATCTACACCGCTATCTGTATGAACATGGATATATCTACACAGCCATCTGGATGAACATGGAAATATCTACACTGCTATCTGTATGAACATGAAAATACATACACCGCTATCTGTATGAACATGGAAATATCTACACCGCTATCTGTATGAACATGAAAATATCTACACCGCTATCTCTATGAACATGGAAATATCTTCACCGCCATCTGTATGAACATGGATATATCTACACAGCCATCTGGATGAACATGGAAATATCTGCACCGCTATCTGTATGAACATGGAAATATCTACACCGCTATCTGTATGAACATGGATATATCTACTCAGCCATCAGAATGAACATGGAAATATATACACCGCTATCTGTGTAAACATGCATACATCTTCACCGCTATCTGTATAAACATGGAATTATCTACACTGCTATCTTTATGAACATGGAAATATCTGCACCGCTAACTGTTTGAACAGGGAAATATATACACTGCTATCTGCATGTAAATGGAAATGTCTACACAGCTATATGCATATACATGGAAATATCTACACAGCCATCTCTTTACACATGGAAATAACTACACTGCTATCTGTATGAACATGGAAATATCTACACTGCTATCTTTATGAACATGGAAATATCTACACCGCTAACTGTTTGAACAGGGAAATATATACACCGCTATCTGCATGAAAAAGGAAATATCTACACAGCTATCTGCATATACATGGAAATATCTACACCGCTACGTGTATAAACATGGAAATATCACCGCTATCAGTATGAACATGGAAGTATCTACACCGCCATCTGTGTGAACATGGAAATATCTACACCGCTATCTGTATGAACATGGAAATATCTTCACCGCCATCTGTATGAACATGGATATATCTACACAGCCATCTGGATGAACATGGAAATATCTACACCGCTATCTGTATGAACATGGAAATATCTACACCGCTATCTGTGTAAACATGCATACATCTTCACCGCTATCTGTATAAACATGGAAATATCTACACCGCTATCTGTATGAATATGGAAATATCTACACCGCTATCTGTTTGAAAATGGAAATATCTACACCGCTATCTGCATGAAAATGGAAATATCTACACAGCTATCTGCACATACATGGAAATATCTACACAGCTATCTCTTTACACATGGAAATAACTACACCGCTATCTCTATAAACATAGAAATATCTACACGGCCATCTGTATGAACATGGAAGTATCTGCACCGCCATCTGTATGAATATATAAATATCTACACCGCCATCTGTATTAAGATGAAGATATCTACACCGCTATCTATATAAACATGGAAATATCTACACGGCTACCTATATAAACATGGAAATATCTACACCGCTATCTGTATAAACATGGAAATACCTACACAGATACCTGTATAAACATGGAAATATCTAAACCGCTATCTGTATGAACATGGAAATATCTACACCAATATTTGTATGAACATGGAAATATCTTCACCGCCATCTCTATGAACATGGATATATCTACACAGCCATCTGGATGAACAAGGAAATATCAGCACCGCTGTCTGCATGAACATGGAAATATCTACACTGCTATATGTATGAACATGGAAATACATACACCGCTATCTGTATGAACATGGAAATATCTACACCGCTATCTGTATGAACATGGAAATACCTTCACCGCCATCTGTATGAACATGGATATATCTACACAGCCATCTGGATGAACATGGAAATATCTGCACCGCTATCTGCATGAACATGGAATATCTACACCGCTATCTGCATGAACATGGATATATCTACACAGCCATCTGGATGAACATGGAAATATCTACACCGCTATCTGTGTAAACATGCATACATCTTCACCGCTATCTGTATAAACATGGAAATATCTACACCGCTATCTTTATGAACATAGAAATATCAACACCGCTAACTGTTTGAACAGGGAAATATATACACCGCTATCTGCATGAAAATGGAAATATCTACACAGCTACCTGCTTATACATGGAAATATCTACACAGCTATCTCTTTACACATGGAAAAAAATACACCGCTATCTGTATGAACATGGAAATATCTACACCGCCATCTGTATGAACATGGAAATACCTGCACCGCCATCTGCATGATCATATAAATACCTACACCGCCATCTGTATTAAGTTGGAGATATCTACACCACTATCTGCATAAACATGGAAATATCTACACCGCTATCTGTATAAACATGGAAATATCTACACCGCTATGTGTATAAACATGGAAATATCTACACCGCTCTCTGTAAAAACATGGAAATATCTACACCGCTACATGTATAAACATGGAAATATCAGCACCGCTATCTGTATGAACATGGAAATATCTACACCGCCATCTGTATGAACATGGAAATATCTTCACCGCCATCTGTAGGAACATGGATATATCTACACAGCCATCTGTATGAACATGGAAATATCTACACCGCTGTCTGTATGAACATGGAAATATCTTCACCGCTATCTGTATGAACATGGAAATATCTTCACCGCCATCTGTATGAACTTGGATATATCTACACAGCCATCTGGATAAACATGGAAATATCTACACCGCTATCTGTATGAACATGGAAACATCTACACCGCTATCTGTGTAAATATGCATACATCTTCACCGCTATCTGTATAAACATGGAAATATCTACACCGCTATCTGTACGAACATGGAAATATCTACACCGCTACGTGTTTGAACATGGAAGTATCTACACCGCTATCTGCATGAAAATGGAAATATCTACCCAGCTATCTGTATATACATGGAAATATCTACACAGCTATCTCTTTACACATGGAAATAACTACACCGCTATCTCTATAAACATGGAAATATCTACACCACCATCTGTATGAACATGGAAATATCTGCACAGCCATCTGTATGAACATATAAATATCTACACCGCCATCTGTATGAAGGAGATATCTACACCGCTATCTGTATAAACATGGAAATATCTACACCGCTATCTGTATAAACATGGAAATATCTACACCGCTATCTGTATCAACATGGAAATATCTACGCCGCTATCTGTATGAACATGGAAATATCTACACCGCTATCTGTATCAACATGGAAATATCTACGCCGCTATCTGTATAAACACGGAAATATGTACGCCGCTATCGGTATGAACATGGCAATATCTACACGGCTATCTGTATGAAGATGGAAATATCTACGCCGCTATCAGTATGAACATGGAAATATCTTCACCGCCATCTGTATGAACATGTATATATCTACAAAGCCATCTGGATGAACATGGACATATCTACACCGCTATCTGTATGAACATGGAAATATCTACACCACTATCTGCATGAACATGGAAATATCTACACAGCCATCTGGATGAACATGGAAATATCTACACCGCTATATGTATGAACATGGAAATACATACACCGCTATCTGTATGAACATGGAAATATCTACACCGCTATCTGTATGAACATGGAAATATCTTCACCGCCATCTGTATGAACATGGATATATCTACACAGCCATCTGGATGAACATGGAAATATCTACACCGCTATCTGTGTAAACTTGCATACATCTTCACCGCTATCTGTATAAACATGGAAATATCTACACCGCTATCTTTATGAACATGGAAATATCTAAACCGCTAACTGAACACGGAAATATATACACCGCTATCTGCATGAAAATGGAAATATCTACACCGCTATCTGTATGAACATGGAAATACCTACACCGCTATCTGTATGAACATGGAAATATCTACACCGCTATCTGTATAAACACGGAAATATGTACACCGCTATCTGTATAAACATGGAAATATCTACACCGCTATGTGTATAAACATGGAAATATCCACACCGCTATCTGTATAAACATGGAAATATCTA
Organism: Gorilla gorilla gorilla; assembly: GCF_029281585.2. Taxonomy (NCBI): domain Eukaryota; kingdom Metazoa; phylum Chordata; class Mammalia; order Primates; family Hominidae; genus Gorilla; species Gorilla gorilla. The sequence goes on from NC_086017.1 coordinate 1,822,841, forward strand.
CACCGCTACCTGTATAAACATGGAAATATCAGCACCGCTATCGGTTTGAACATGGAAATATCTACACCGCCATCTGTATGAACATGGAAATATCTTCACCGCTATCTGTATGAACTTGGATATATCTACACAGCCATCTGTATGAACATGGAAATATCTACACCGCTATCTGTATGAACATGGAAATATCTAAACCGCTAACTGTTTGAACAGGGAAATATATACACCGCTATCTGCATGAAAATGGAAATATCTACACCGCTATCTGTATGAACATGGAAATACATACACCGCTATCTGTATGAACATGGAAATATCTACACCGCTATCTGTATAAACACGGAAATAACTACACCGCTATCTGTATAAACATGGAAATATCTACACCGCTATCTGTTTGAACATGGAAATATCTACACCGCTATCTGCATGAAAATGGAAATATCTATACAGGTATCTGCATATACATGGAAATATCTACACCGCTATCTGTATAAACATGGAAATATCTACACCGCTATCTTTATGAACATGGAAATATCTACACCGCTAACTGTTTGAACAGGGAAATATATACACCGCTATCTGCATGAAAACGGAAATATCTACAGAGCTATCTGCTTATACATGGAAATACCTACACAGCTATCTCTTTACACATGGAAATAACTACACCGCTATCTGTATGACCATGGAAATATCTACACCGCCATCTGTATGAACATGGAAATATCTGCACCGCCATCTGTATGAACATTTAAATGTCTACACCGCCATCTGTATTAAGATGGAGATATCTACACCACTATCTGCATAAACATGGAAATATCTACACCGCTATCTGTATAAACATGGAAATATCTACAACGCTATGTGTATAAACATGGAAATATCTACACTGCTATCTGTATAAACATGGAAATATCTACACCGCTACCTGTATAAACTTGGAAATATCAGCACCGCTATCAGTATGAACATGGAAGTTTCTACACCGCCATCTGTATGAACATGGAAATATCTTCACCGCCATCCGTATGAACATGGAAATATCTGCACCGCCATCTGTATGAAGATATAAATATCTACACCGCCATCTGTATTAAGATGGAGATATCTACACCGCTATCTGTATAAACATGGAAATATCTACACCGCTATGTGTATAAACATGGAAATATCTACACCGCTACCTGTATAAACATGGAAGTATCAGCACCGCTATCGGTAGGAACATGGCAATATCTACACGGTTATCTGTATGAACATGGATATATCTACACCGCTATCTGTATGAACATGGAAATATCTACACCGCTATCTGTATGAACCTGGAAGTATCTACACAGACATCTGGATGAACACGGAAATATCTACACTGCTATCTGTATGAACATGGAAATACATGCACCGCTCTCTGTATGAACATGGAAATATTTAAACCGCTATCTGTATGAACATGGAAATATCTACACCGCTATCTGTATGAACATGGAAATATCTTCACCGCCATCTGTATGAACATGGATATATCTACACAGCCATCTGGATGAACATGGAAATATCTACACCGCTATCTGTGTAAACATGCATACTTTTTCACCACTATCTGTATAAACATGGAAATATCTACACCGCTATCTTTATGAACATGGAAATATCTACACCGCTATCTGTTTGAACATGGAAATATATACAGGGCTATCTGCTTGAAAATGGAAATATCTACACTGCTATCAGTATGAACATGGAAATACATACACCGCTATCTGTATGAACAAGGAAATATCTACACCGCTTTCTGTATGAACATGGAAATATCTACACCGCTATCTGTATTAACATGGAAATATCTTCACCGCCATCTGTATGAACATGGATATATCTACACAGCCATCTGGATGAACATGGAAATATCTGCACCGCTGTCTGTATGAAGAGGGAAATAACTACACCGCTATCTGTATGAACATGGATATATATACACAGCCATCTGGATGAACATGGAAATATCTACACCGCTATCTGTGTAAACATGCATACATCTTCACCGCTATCTGTATAAACATGGAAATATCTACACCGCTATCTTTCTGAACATGGAAATATCTACACCGCTAACTGTTTGAACAGGGAAATATATACACCGCTATATGCATGAAAATGGAAATATCTACACAGCTATCTGCATATACATGGAAATATCGACACAGCTATCTCTTTACACATGGAAATAACTGCACCACTATCTGTATTAACATGGAAATATCTACACAGCCGTGTGAATGAACATGGAAATATCTGCACGGCCATCTGTATGAACATATAAATATCTACACCGCCATCTGTATTAAGATGGAGATATCTACACCGCTATCTGTACAAACATGGAAATATCTACACCACTATCTGTATGAACATGGAAATACCTACACCGCTATCTGTTTGAACAGGGAAGTATATACACCGCTATCTGTTTGAAAATGGAAATATCTACACAGCTATCTGCATATACATGGGAATATCTACACAGCTATCTCTTTACACATGGAAATAACTACACCGCTATCTGTATGAACATGGAAATATCTACACCGCCATCTGTATGAACATGGAAATATCTGCACCGACATCTGAATGAACATATAAATATCTACACCGCCATCTGTATTAAGATGGAGATATCTACACCGCTATCTGTATGAACATGGAAATATCTACACCGCTATCTGTATAAACATGGAAATATCTACACCGCTATCTGTATAAACATGGAAATATCTACACCGCTACCTGTATAAACGTGGAAATATCAGCACCGTTATCAGTATGAACATGGAAGTATATACACCGCCATCTGTATGAACATGGAAATATCTTCACCGCCATCTGTACAAACATGGAAATATCTGCACCGCCATCTGTATGAACATATAAATATCTACACCGCCATCTGTATTAAGATGGAGATATCTACACCGCTATCTGTATGAACATGGAAATATCTACACCGCTATGTGTATAAACATGGAAATATCTACACCGCTCTCTGTATAAACATGGAAATATCTACACTGCTACCTGTATAAACATGGAAATATCAGCACCGCTATCTGTATGAACATGGAAATATCTACACCGCCATCTGTATGAACATGGAAAAATCTTCACCATCATCTGTATGAACATGGATATATCTACACAGCCATCTGTATGAACATGGAAATATCTTCACCGCCATCTGTATGAACATGGATATGTCTACACAGCCGTCTGGATGAACATGGGAATATCTACACAGCTATCTGTATGAACATGGAAATATCTACACCGCTATCTGTGTAAACATGCATACATATTCACCGCTATCTGTATAAACATGGAAATATCCACACCGTTATCTGTATGAACATGGAAATATCTACACCGCTATCTGTTTGAACATGGAAATATCTACACCGCTATCTGCAAGAAAATGGAAATATCTACACAGCTATCTGCATATACATGGAAATATCTACACAGCTATCTCTTTGCACATGGAAATAACTACACCGCTATCTCTATAAACATGGAAATATCTACACCACCATCTGTATGAAAATGGAAATATCTGCACCGCCATCTGTATGAACATATAAATATCTACACTACCGTCTGTATGAAGAAGGAGATATCTACACCGCTATCTGTAAAAACATGGAAATATCTACACCGCTATCTGTATGAACATGGAAATATCTACACCGCTACCTGTATAAACACAGAAATATGTACACCACTACCTGTATAAACATGGAAGTATCAGCACCGCTATCGGTATGAACATGCCGATATCTACACGGCTATCTGTATGAACATGGAAATATCTACAACGTCATCTGTATGAACATGGAAATATCTTCACCGCCATCTGTATGAACATGGATATATGTACACAGCCATCTGGATGAACATGGAAATATCTACACCGCTATCTGTATGAACATGGAAATATCTACACCGCTATCTGTATGAACATGGAAATATGTACACAGCCATCAGGATGAACATGGAAATATATACACCGCTATCTGTATGAACATGGAAATACATACACCGCTATCTGTTTGAACATGGAAATATCTACACCGCTATCTCTATGAACATGGAAATATCTACACCGCTAACTGTATGAACATGGAAATATCTTCACCGCCATCTGTTTGAACATGGATATATCTACACAGCCATGTGGATGAACATGGAAATATCTACACCGCTATCTGTGTAAACATGCATACTTCTTCAAAGCTATCTGTATAAACATGGAAATGTATACACCGCTATCTTTATGAACATGGAAATATCTACACCGCTAACTGTTTGAACAGGGAAATATATACACCGCTATCTGCATGAAAATGGAAATATCTACACCACTATCTGTATGAATATGGAAATACATACACCACTATCTGTATGAACATGGAAATATCTACACCGCTATCTGTATGAACATGGAAATATCTGCACCGCTATCTGTATGAACATGGAATATCTACACCACTATCTGTATGAACATGGATATTTCTACACTGCTATCTGTATGAATATGGAAATATCTTCACCGCCATCTGTATGAACATGGATATATCTACACAGCCATCTGGATGAACATGGAAATATCTAAACAGCCATCTGGATGAACATGAAAATATCTATACCGCTGTCTGTGTAAACATGCATACATCTTCACCGCTATCTGTATAAACATTGAAATATCTACACCGCTACCTGTATAAACATGGAAATATCTACACCGCTATCTCTATGAACATGGAAATATCCACACCGCTATCTGTATGAACATGGAAATAGCTACACCGCTATCTGTATGAACATGGAAATATCTACAGCACTATCTGTATGAACATGGAAATATCTACACCGCTATCTGTTTGAACAGGGAAGTATATACACCGCTATCTGCTTGAAAATGGAAATATCTACACAGCTATCTGCATATACATGGGAATATCTACACAGCTATCTCTTTACAAATGGAAATATCTACACCGCTATCTGTATGAACATGGAAATATCTACACCGCCATCTGTATGAACATGGAAATATCTGCACCGCCATCTGAATAAACATATAAATATCTACACTGCCATCTGTATTAAGATGGAGATATCTACACCGCTATCTGTATAAACATGGAAATATCTACACTGCTACCTGTATAAACATGGAAATATCAGCACCGCTATCTGTATGAACATGGAAATATCTACACCGCCATCTGTATGAACATGGAAAAACCTTCACCGCCATCTGTATGAACATGGATATATCTAGACAGCCATCTGTATGAACATGGAAATATCTTCACCGCCATCTGTATGAACATGGATATGTCTACACAGCCGTCTGGATGAACATATAAATTTCTACACCACCATCTGTATTAAGAATGAGATATCTACACCGCTATCTGTATCAACATGGAAATATCTACACCGCTATCTGTATGAACATGGAAATATCTGCACCGCCATCTGTATGAACATATAAATATCTACACCGCCATCTGTATTAAGAATGAGATATCTACACCGCTATCTGTATAAACATGGAAATATCTACACCGCTATCTGTATGAACATGGAAATATCTACACCGCTACCTGTATAAACACGGAAATATGTACACCGCTACCTGTATAAACATGGAAGTATCAGCACCGCTATCGGTATGAACATGGCAATATCTACACGGCTATCTGTATGAACATGGAAATATCTACACCGCTATCTGTATGAATATGGAAATATCTTCACCGCCATCTGTATGAACATGGATATATCTACACAGCCATCTTGATGAACATGGAAATATCTACACCGCTATCTGTATGAACATGGATATGTCTACACAGCCATCTGGATGAACATGGAAATATCTACACCGCTATCTGTGTAAACATGCATACATCTTCACCGCTATCTGTATAAACATGGAAATATCTACACTGCTATCTTTATGAACATGGAAATATCTACACCGCTATCTGCATGCAAATGGAAATATCTACACAGCTATCTGCTTATACATGGAAATATCTACACAGCTATCTCTTTACACATGGAAAAAAATACACCTCTATCTTTATGAACATGGAAATATCTACACCGCCATCTGTATGAACATGGAAATACCTGCACCGCCATCTGTATGAACATATAAATATCTACACCGCCATCTGTATTAAGTTGGAGATATCTACACCACTATCTGCATAAACATGGAAATATCTACACCGCTATCTGTAAAAACATGGAAATATCTACACCGCTACATGTATAAACATGGAAATATCAGCACCGCTATCTGTATGAACATGGAAATATCTACACCGCCATCTGTATGAACATGGAAATATCTTCACCGCCATCTGTAGGAACATGGATATATCTACACAGCCATCTGTATGAACATGGAAATATCTACACCGCTATCTGTATGAACATGGAAATATCTTCACCGCTATCTGTATGAACATGGAAATATTTTCACCGCCATCTGTATGAACATGGATATATCTACACAGCCATCTGGATAAACATGGAAATATCTACACCGCTATCTATATGAACATGGAAACATCTACACCGCTATCTGTGTCAACATGCATACATCTTCAGCGCTATCTGTATAAACATGGAAATATCTACACCGCTACCTGTACGAACATGGAAATATCTACACCGCTACCTGTTTGAACATGGAAGTATCTACACCGCTATCTGCATGAAAATGGAAATATCTACCAAGCTATCTGCATATACATGGAAATATCTACACAGCTATCTCTTTACACATGGAAATAACTACACCGCTATCTCTATAAACATGGAAATATCTACACCACCATCTGTATGAACATGGAAATATCTGCACCGCCATCTGTATGAACATATAAATATCTACACCGCCATCTGTATGAAGAAGGAGATATCTACACCGCTATCTGTATAAACATGGAAATATCTACACCGCTATCTGTATAAACATGGAAATATCTACACCGCCATCTGTATCAACATGGAAATATCTACACCGCTATCTGTATAAACACGGAAATATGTACACCGCTATCGGTATGAACATGGCAATATCTACACGGCTATCTGTATGAACATGGAAATATCTACACCGCTATCTGTATGAATATGGAAATATCTTCACCGCCATCTGTATGAACATGGATATATCTACACAGCCATCTGGATGAACATGGAAATATCTACACCGCTATCTGTATGAACATGGAAATATCTACACCGCTATCTGCATGAACATGGAAATATCTACACCGCCATCTGGATGAACATGGAAATATCTACACCGCTATATGTATGAACATGGAAATACATACACCGTTATCTGTATGAACATGGAAATATCTACACCGCTATCTGTATGAACATGGAAATATCTACACCGCTATCTGTATGAACATGGAAATATCTTCACAGCCATCTGTATGAACATGGATATATCTACACAGCCATCTGGATGAACATGGAAATATCTACACCGCTATCTGTGTAAACATGCATACATCTTCACCGCTATCTGTATAAACATGGAAATATCTACACAGCCATCTGTATGAACATGGAAATATCTACACCGCCATCTGTATTAAGAAGGAGATATCTACACCGCTATCTTTATAAACATGGAAATATCTACACCGCTATCTGTATTAACATGGAAATATCTACACCGCTATCTGTATAAACACGGAAATATGTTCACCGCCACCTGTATAAACATGGAAGTATCAGCACCGCTATCGGTATGAACATGGCAATATCTACACGGCTATCTGTATGAACATGGAAATATCTACACCGCTATCTGTATGAACATGGAAATGTCTTCACCGCCATCTGTATGAACATGGATATATCTACACAGCCATCTGGATGAACATGGAAATACATACACCGCTATCTGTATGAACATGGAAATATCTACACCGCTATCTGTATGAACATGGAAATATCTACACCACTATCTGTATGAACATGGAAACATCTACACCGCTATCTGAATGAACATGGAAATAACTTAACCGACATCTGTATGAACATGGATATATCTACACAGCCATCTGGATGAACGTGGAAATACCTACACCGCTATCTGTGTAAACATGCATACAACTTCACCGCTATCTGTATAAACATGGAAATATCTACACCGCTATCTTTATGAACATGGAAATATCTACACCGCTAACTGTTTGAACAGGGAAATATATACACCGCTATCTGCTTAAAAATGGAAATATCTACACCGCTATCTGTATGAACATGGAAATATTTACACCGCTATCTGTATGAACATGGAAATACCTACACCGCTATCTGTATGAACATGGAAATACCTACACCGCTATCTGTATGAACATGGAAATACCTTCACCGCCATCTGTATGAACATGGATATATCAACACAGCCATCTGGATGAACATGGAAATATCTGCACCGCTATCTGCATGAACATGGAAATATCTACACCGCTATCTGCCTGAACATGGATATATCTACACAGCCATCTGGATGAACATGGAAATATCTACACCGCTATCTTTGTAAACATGCATACATCTTCACCGCTATCTGTATAAACATGGAAATATCTACACCGCTATCTTTATGAATATAGAAATATCTACACCGCTAACTGTTTGAACAGGGAAATATATACACCGCTATCTGCATGAAAATGGAAATATCTACACAGCTATCTGCTTATACATGGAAATATCTACACAGCTATCTCTTTACACATGGAAAAAAATACACCGCTATCTGTATGAACATGGAAATATCTACACCGCCATCTGTATGAACATGGAAATACCTGCACCGCCATCTGCATGAACATATAAATACCTACACCGCCATCTGTATTAAGTTGGAGATATCTACACCACTATCTGCATAAACATGGAAATATCTACACCGCTATCTGTATAAACACGGAAATATCTACACCGCTATGTGTATAAACATGGAAATATCTACACCGCTCTCTGTAAAAACATGGAAATACCTACACCGCTACATGTATAAACATGGAAATATCAGCACCGCTATCTGTATGAACATGGAAATATCTACACCGCCATCTGTATGAACATGGAAATATCTTCACCGCCATCTGTAGGAACATGGATATATCTACACAGCCATCTGTATGAACATGGAAATATCTACACCGCTATCTGTATGAACATGGAAATATCTTCACCGCTATCTGTATGAACATGGAAATATCTTCACCGCCATCTGTATGAACATGGATATATCTACACAGCCATCTGGATAAACATGGAAATATCTACACCGCTATCTGTATGAACATGGAAACATCTACACCGCTATCTGTGTAAACATGCATACATCTTCACCGCTATCTGTATAAACATGGAAATATCTACACCGCTATCTGTACGAACATGGAAATATCTACACCGCTACCTGTTTGAACATGGAAGTATCTACACCGCTATCTGCATGAAAATGGAAATATCTACCCAGCTATCTGTATATACATGGAAATATCTACACAGCTATCTCTTTACACATGGAAATAACTACACCGCTATCTCTATAAACATGGAAATATCTACACCACCATCTGTATGAACATGGAAATATCTGCACAGCCATCTGTATGAACATATAAATATCTACACCGCCATCTGTATGAAGAAGGAGATATCTACACCGCTATCTGTATAAACATGGAAATATCTACACCGCTATCTGTATCAACATGGAAATATCTACGCCGCTATCTGTATAAACACGGAAATATGTACGCCGCTATCGGTATGAACATGGCAATATCTACACGGCTATCTGTATGAACATGGAAATATCTACGCCGCTATCAGTATGAACATGGAAATATCTTCACCGCCATCTGTATGAACATGTATATATCTACAAAGCCATCTGGATGAACATGGACGTATCTACACCGCTATCTGTATGAACATGGAAATATCTACACCACTATCTGCATGAACATGGAAATATCTACACAGCCATCTGGATGAACATGGAAATATCTACACCGCTATATGTATGAACATGGAAATACATACACCGCTATCGGTATGAACATGGAAATATCTACACCGCTATCTGTATGAACATGGAAATATCTTCACCGCCATCTGTATGAACATGGATATATCTACACAGCCATCTGGATGAACATGGAAATATCTACACCGCTATCTGTGTAAACTTGCATACATCTTCACCGCTATCTGTATAAACATGGAAATATCTACACCACTATCTTTATGAACATGGAAATATCTAAACCGCTAACTGTTTGAACACGGAAATATATACACCGCTATCTGCATGAAAATGGAAATATCTACACCGCTATCTGTATGAACATGGAAATACATACACCGCTATCTGTATGAACATGGAAATATCTACACCGCTATCTGTATAAACACGGAAATATGTACACCGCTATCTGTATAAACATGGAAATATCTACACCGCTATGTGTATAAACATGGAAATATCCACACCGCTATCTGTATAAACATGGAAATATCTACACCGCTACCTGTATAAACATGGAAATATCAGCACCGCTATCGGTTTGAACATGGAAATATCTACACCGCCATCTGTATGAACATGGAAATATCTTCACCGCTATCTGTATGAACTTGGATATATCTACACAGCCATCTGTATGAACATGGAAATATCTACACCGCTATCTGTATGAACATGGAAATATCTAAACCGCTAACTGTTTGAACAGGGAAATATATACACCGCTATCTGCATGAAAATGGAAATATCTACACCGCTATCTGTATGAACATGGAAATACATACACCGCTATCTGTATGAACATGGAAATATCTACACCGCTATCTGTATAAACACGGAAATAACTACACCGCTATCTGTATAAACATGGAAATATCTGCACCGCTATGTGTATAAACATGGAAATATCTACACCGCTATCTGTTTGAACATGGAAATATCTACACCGCTATCTGCATGAAAATGGAAATATCTACACAGGTATCTGCATATACATGGAAATATCTACACAGCTATCTCTTTACACATGGAAATAACTACACCGGTATCTCTATAAACATGGAAATATCTACACCGCCATGTGTATGAACATGGAAATATCCGCACTGCCATCTGAATGAACATATAAATAACTACACCGCCAACTGTATGAAGAAGGATATATATACACCGCAATCTGTATAAGCATGGAAATATCTATACCGCTACCTGTATGAACATGGAAATATCTACACCGCTATCTGTATAAACATGGAAATATCTACACCGCCATCTGTATCAACATGGAAATATCTACACCGCTATCTGTATAAACACGGAAATATGTACACCGCTATCGGTATGAACATGGCAATATCTACACGGCTATCTGTATGAACATGGAAATATCTACACCGCTATCTGTATGAATATGGAAATATCTTCACCGCCATCTATATGAACATGGATATATCTACACAGCCATCTGGATGAACATGGAAATATCTACACCGCTATCTGTATGAACATGGATATGTCTACACAGCCATCTGGATGAACATGGAAATATCTACACCGCTATCTGTGTAAACATGCATACATCTTCACCGCTATCTGTATAAACATGGAAATATCTACACTGCTATCTTTATGAACATGGAAATATCTACACCGCTATCTGCATGCAAATGGAAATATCTACACAGCTATCTGCTTATACATGGAAATATCTACACAGCTATCTCTTTACACATGGAAAAAATACACCTCTATCTTTATGAACATGGAAATATCTACACCGCCATCTGTATGAACATGGAAATACCTGCACCGCCATCTGTATGAACATATAAATATCTACACCGCCATCTGTATTAAGTTGGAGATATCTACACCACTATCTGCATAAACATGGAAATATCTACACCGCTATCTGTAAAAACATGGAAATATCTACACCGCTACATGTATAAACATGGAAATATCAGCACCGCTATCTGTATGAACATGGAAATATCTACACCGCCATCTGTATGAACATGGAAATATCTTCACCGCCATCTGTAGGAACATGGATATATCTACACAGCCATCTGTATGAACATGGAAATATCTACACCGCTATCTGTATGAACATGGAAATATCTTCACCGCTATCTGTATGAACATGGAAATATTTTCACCGCCATCTGTATGAACATGGATATATCTACACAGCCATCTGGATAAACATGGAAATATCTACACCGCTATCTATATGAACATGGAAACATCTACACCGCTATCTGTGTCAACATGCATACATCTTCACCGCTATCTGTATAAACATGGAAATATCTACACCGCTACCTGTACGAACATGGAAATATCTACACCGCTACCTGTTTGAACATGGAAGTATCTACACCGCTATCTGCATGAAAATGGAAATATCTACCAAGCTATCTGCATATACATGGAAATATCTACACAGCTATCTCTTTACACATGGAAATAACTACACCGCTATCTCTATAAACATGGAAATATCTACACCACCATCTGTATGAACATGGAAATATCTGCACCGCCATCTGTATGAACATATAAATATCTACACCGCCATCTGTATGAAGAAGGAGATATCTACACTGCTATCTGTATAAACATGGAAATATCTACACCGCTATCTGTATAAACATGGAAATATCTACACCGCCATCTGTATCAACATGGAAATATCTACACCGCTATCTGTATAAACACGGAAATATGTACACCGCTATCGGTATGAACATGGCAATATCTACACGGCTATCTGTATGAACATGGAAATATCTACACCGCTATCTGTATGAATATGGAAATATCTTCACCGCCATCTGTATGAACATGGATATATCTACACAGCCATCTGGATGAACATGGAAATATCTACACCGCTATCTGTATGAACATGGAAATATCTACACCGCTATCTGCATGAACATGGAAATATCTACACCGCCATCTGGATGAACATGGAAATATCTACACCGCTATATGTATGAACATGGAAATACATACACCGTTATCTGTATGAACATGGAAATATCTACACCGCTATCTGTATGAACATGGAAATATCTACACCGCTATCTGTATGAACATGGAAATATCTTCACAGCCATCTGTATGAACATGGATATATCTACACAGCCATCTGGATGAACATGGAAATATCTACACCGCTATCTGTGTAAACATGCATACATCTTCACCGCTATCTGTATAAACATGGAAATATCTACACAGCCATCTGTATGAACATGGAAATATCTACACCGCCATCTGTATTAAGAAGGAGATATCTACACCGCTATCTTTATAAACATGGAAATATCTACACCGCTATCTGTATTAACATGGAAATATCTACACCGCTATCTGTATAAACACGGAAATATGTTCACCGCCACCTGTATAAACATGGAAGTATCAGCACCGCTATCGGTATGAACATGGCAATATCTACACGGCTATCTGTATGAACATGGAAATATCTACACCGCTATCTGTATGAACATGGAAATGTCTTCACCGCCATCTGTATGAACATGGATATATCTACACAGCCATCTGGATGAACATGGAAATACATACACCGCTATCTGTATGAACATGGAAATATCTACACCGCTATCTATATGAACATGGAAATATCTACACCACTATCTGTATGAACATGGAAACATCTACACCGCTATCTGAATGAACATGGAAATAACTTAACCGCCATCTGTATGAACATGGATATATCTACACAGCCATCTGGATGAACGTGGAAATACCTACACCGCTATCTGTGTAAACATGCATACAACTTCACCGCTATCTGTATAAACATGGAAATATCTACACCGCTATCTTTATGAACATGGAAATATCTACACCGCTAACTGTTTGAACAGGGAAATATATACACCGCTATCTGCTTAAAAATGGAAATATCTACACCGCTATCTGTATGAACATGGAAATATTTACACCGCTATCTGTATGAACATGGAAATACCTACACCGCTATCTGTATGAACATGGAAATACCTACACCGCTATCTGTATGAACATGGAAATACCTTCACCGCCATCTGTATGAACATGGATATATCTACACAGCCATCTGGATGAACATGGAAATATCTGCACCGTTATCTGCATGAACATGGAAATATCTACAGCGCTATCTGCATGAACATGGATATATCTACACAGCCATCTGGATGAACATGGAAATATCTACACCGCTATCTGTGTAAACATGCATACATCTTCACCGCTATCTGTATAAACATGGAAATATCTACACCGCTATCTTTATGAACATAGAAATATCTACACCGCTAACCGTTTGAACAGGGAAATATATACACCGCTATCTGCATGAAAATGGAAATATCTACACAGCTATCTGCTTATACATGGAAATATCTACACAGCTATCTCTTTACACATGGAAAAAAATACACCGCTATCTGTATGAACATGGAAATATCTACACCGCCATCTGTATGAACATGGAAATACCTGCACCGCCATCTGCATGAACATATAAATACCTACACCGCCATCTGTATTAAGTTGGAGATATCTACACCACTATCTGCATAAACATGGAAATATCTACACCGCTATCTGTATAAACAAGGAAATATCTACACCGCTATGTGTATAAACATGGAAATATCTACACCGCTCTCTGTAAAAACATGGAAATATCTACACCGCTACATGTATAAACATGGAAATATCAGCACCGCTATCTGTATGAACATGGAAATATCTACACCGCCATCTGTATGAACATGGAAATATCTTCACCGCCATCTGTAGGAACATGGATATATCTACACAGCCATCTGTATGAACATGGAAATATCTACACCGCTATCTGTATGAACATGGAAATATCTTCACCGCTATCTGTATGAACATGGAAATATCTTCACCGCCATCTGTATGAACATGGATATATCTACACAGCCATCTGGATAAACATGGAAATATCTACACCGCTATCTGTATGAACATGGAAACATCTACACCGCTATCTGTGTAAACATGCATACATCTTCACCGCTATCTGTATAAACATGGAAATATCTACACCGCTATCTGTACGAAAATGGAAATATCTACACCGCTACCTGTTTGAACATGGAAGTATCTACACCGCTATCTGCATGAAAATGGAAATATCTACCCAGCTATCTGTATATACATGGAAATATCTACACAGCTATCTCTTTACACATGGAAATAACTACACCGCTATCTCTATAAACATGGAAATATCTACACCACCATCTGTATGAACATGGAAATATCTGCACAGCCATCTGTATGAACATATAAATATCTACACCGCCATCTGTATGAAGAAGGAGATATCTACACCGCTATCTGTATAAACATGGAAATATCTACACCGCTATCTGTATCAACATGGAAATATCTACGCCGCTATCTGTATAAACACGGAAATATGTACGCCGCTATCGGTATGAACATGGCAATATCTACACGGCTATCTGTATGAACATGGAAATATCTATGCCGCTATCAGTATGAACATGGAAATATCTTCACCGCCATCTGTATGAACATGTATATATCTACAAAGCCATCTGGATGAACATGGACGTATCTACACCGCTATCTGTATGAACATGGAAATATCTACACCACTATCTGCATGAACATGGAAATATCTACACAGCCATCTGGATGAACATGGAAATATCTACACCGCTATATGTATGAACATGGAAATACATACACCGCTATCTGTATGAACATGGAAATATCTACACCGCTATCTGTATGAACATGGAAATATCTTCACCGCCATCTGTATGAACATGGATATATCTACACAGCCATCTGGATGAACATGGAAATATCTACACCGCTATCTGTGTAAACTTGCATACATCTTCACCGCTATCTGTATAAACATGGAAATATCTACACCGCTATCTTTATGAACATGGAAATATCTAAACCGCTAACTGTTTGAACACGGAAATATATACACCGCTATCTGCATGAAAATGGAAATATCTACACCGCTATCTGTATGAACATGGAAATACATACACCGCTATCTGTATGAACATGGAAATATCTACACCGCTATCTGTATAAACACGGAAATATGTACACCGCTATCTGTATAAACATGGAAATATCTACACCGCTATGTGTATAAACATGGAAATATCCACACCGCTATCTGTATAAACAAGGAAATATCTACACCGCTACCTGTATAAACATGGAAATAGCACCGCTATCGGTTTGAACATGGAAATATCTACACCGCCATCTGTATGAACATGGAAATATCTTCACCGCTATCTGTATGAACTTGGATATATCTACACAGCCATCTGTATGAACATGGAAATATCTACACCGCTATCTGTATGAACATGGAAATATCTAAACCGCTAACTGTTTGAACAGGGAAATATATACACCGCTATCTGCATGAAAATGGAAATATCTACACCGCTATCTGTATGAACATGGAAATACATACACCGCTATCTGTATGAACATGGAAATATCTACACCGCTATCTGTATAAACACGGAAATAACTACACCGCTATCTGTATAAACATGGAAATATCTACACCGCTATGTGTATAAACATGGAAATATCTACACCGCTATCTGTTTGAACATGGAAATATCTACACCGCTATCTGCATGAAAATGGAAATATCTACACAGGTATCTGCATATACATGGAAATATCTACACAGCTATCTCTTTACACATGGAAATAACTACACCGGTATCTCTATAAACATGGAAATATCTACACCGCCATGTGTATGAACATGGAAATATCCGCACCGCCATCTGAATGAACATATAAATATCTACACCGCCAACTGTATGAAGAAGGATATATATACACCACAATCTGTATAAGCATGGAAATATCTATACCGCTACCTGTATGAACATGGAAATATCTACACCGCTATCTGTATAAACATGGAAATATCTACACCGCCATCTGTATCAACATGGAAATATCTACACCGCTATCTGTATAAACACGGAAATATGTACACCGCTATCGGTATGAACATGGCAATATCTACACGGCTATCTGTATGAACATGGAAATATCTACACCGCTATCTGTATGAATATGGAAATATCTTCGCCATCTGTATGAACATGGATATATCTACACAGCCATCTGGATGAACATGGAAATATCTACACCGCTATCTGTATGAACATGGATATGTCTACACAGCCATCTGGATGAACATGGAAATATCTACACCGCTATCTGTGTAAACATGCATACATCTTCACCGCTATCTGTATAAACATGGAAATATCTACACTGCTATCTTTATGAACATGGAAATATCTACACCGCTATCTGCATGCAAATGGAAATATCTACACAGCTATCTGCTTATACATGGAAATATCTACACAGCTATCTCTTTACACATGGAAAAAAATACACCTCTATCTTTATGAACATGGAAATATCTACACCGCCATCTGTATGAACATGGAAATACCTGCACCACCATCTGTATGAACATATAAATATCTACACCGCCATCTGTATTAAGTTGGAGATATCTACACCACTATCTGCATAAACATGGAAATATCTACACCACTATCTGTATAAACATGGAAATATCTACACAGCTATGTGCATAAACATGGAAATATCTACACCGCTATCTGTAAAAACATGGAAATACCTACACCGCTACATGTATAAACATGGAAATATCAGCACCGCTATCTGTATGAACATGGAAATATCTACACCGCCATCTGTATGAACATGGAAATATCTTCACCGCCATCTGTAGGAACATGGATATATCTATACAGCCATCTGTATGAACATGGAAATATCTACACCG
Source organism: Gorilla gorilla gorilla (assembly GCF_029281585.2). Classification (NCBI taxonomy): domain Eukaryota; kingdom Metazoa; phylum Chordata; class Mammalia; order Primates; family Hominidae; genus Gorilla; species Gorilla gorilla. The sequence goes on from NC_086017.1 coordinate 1,840,918, forward strand.
CTATCTGTATGAACATGGAAATATCTTCACCGCTATCTGTATGAACATGGAAATATTTTCACCGCCATCTGTATGAACATGGATATATCTACACAGCCATCTGGATAAACATGGAAATATCTACACCGCTATCTATATGAACATGGAAACATCTACACCGCTATCTGTGTAAACATGCATACATCTTCACCGCTATCTGTATAAACATGGAAATATCTACACCGCTACCTGTACGAACATGGAAATATCTACACCGCTACCTGTTTGAACATGGAAGTATCTACACAGCTATCTGCATGAAAATGGAAATATCTACCAAGCTATCTGCATATACATGGAAATATCTACACAGCTATCTCTTTACACATGGAAATAACTACACCGCTATCTCTATAAACATGGAAATATCTACACCACCATCTGTATGAACATGGAAATATCTGCACCGCCATCTGTATGAACATATAAATATCTACACCGCCATCTGTATGAAGAAGGAGATATCTACACCGCTATCTGTATAAACATGGAAATATCTACACCGCTATCTGTATAAACATGGAAATATCTACACCGCCATCTGTATCAACATGGAAATATCTACACCGCTATCTGTATAAACACGGAAATATGTACACCGCTATCGGTATGAACATGGCAATATCTACACGGCTATCTGTATGAACATGGAAATATCTACACCGCTATCTGTATGAATATGGAAATATCTTCACCGCCATCTGTATGAACATGGATATATCTACACAGCCATCTGGATGAACATGGAAATATCTACACCGCTATCTGTATGAACATGGAAATATCTACACCGCTATCTGCATGAACATGGAAATATCTACACAGCCATCTGGATGAACATGGAAATATCTACACCGCTATATGTATGAACATGGAAATACATACACCGCTATCTGTATGAACATGGAAATATCTACACCGCTATCTGTATGAACATGGAAATATCTACACCGCTATCTGTATGAACATGGAAATATCTTCACAGCCATCTGTATGAACATGGATATATCTACACAGCCATCTGGATGAACATGGAAATATATACACCGCTATCTGTGTAAACATGCATACATCTTCACCGCTATCTGTATAAACATGGAAATATCTACACAGCCATCTGTATGAACATGGAAATATCTACACCGCCATCTGTATTAAGAAGGAGATATCTACACCGCTATCTGTATAAACATGGAAATATCTACACCGCTATCTGTATAAACACGGAAATATGTTCACCGCTACCTGTATAAACATGGAAGTATCAGCACCGCTATCAGTATGAACATGGCAATATCTACACGGCTATCTGTATGAACATGGAAATATCTACACCGCTATCTGTATGAACATGGAAATGTCTTCACCGCCATATGTATGAACATGGATATATCTACACAGCCATCTGGATGAACATGGAAATACATACACCGCTATCTGTATGAACATGGAAATATCTACACCGCTATCTGTATGAACATGGAAATATCTACACCACTATCTGTATGAACATGGAAACATCTACACCGCTATCTGAATGAACATGGAAATAACTTAACCGCCATCTGTATGAACATGGATATATCTACACAGCCATCTGGATGAACGTGGAAATACCTACACCGCTATCTGTGTAAACATGCATACAACTTCACCGCTATCTGTATAAACATGGAAATATCTACACCGCTATCTTTATGAACATGGAAATATCTACACCGCTAACTGTTTGAACAGGGAAATATATACACCGCTATCTGCTTAAAAATGGAAATATCTACACCGCTATCTGTATGAACATGGAAATACTTACACCGCTATCTGTATGAACATGGAAATACCTACACCGCTATCTGTATGAACATGGAAATACCTACACCGCTATCTGTATGAACATGGAAATACCTTCACCGCCATCTGTATGAACATGGATATATCTACACAGCCATCTGGATGAACATGGAAATATCTGCACCGCTATCTGCATGAACATGGAAATATCTACACCGCTATCTGCATGAACATGGATATATCTACACAGCCATCTGGATGAACATGGAAATATCTACACCGCTATCTGTGTAAACATGCATACATCTTCACCGCTATCTGTATAAACATGGAAATATCTACACCGCTATCTTTATGAACATAGAAATATCTACACCGCTAACTGTTTGAACAGGGAAATATATACACCGCTATCTGCATGAAAATGGAAATATCTACACAGCTATCTGCTTATACATGGAAATATCTACACAGCTATCTCTTTACACATGGAAAAAAATACACCGCTATCATATGAACATGGAAATATCTACACCGCCATCTGTATGAACATGGAAATACCTGCACCGCCATCTGCATGAACATATAAATACCTACACCGCCATCTGTATTTAGTTGGAGATATCTACACCACTATCTGCATAAACATGGAAATATCTACACCACTATCTGTATAAACACGGAAATATCTACACCGCTATGTGTATAAACATGGAAATATCTACACCGCTCTCTGTAAAAACATGGAAATATCTACACCGCTACATGTATAAACATGGAAATATCAGCACCGCTATCAGTATGAACATGGAAATATCTACACCGCCATCTGTATGAACATGGAAATATCTTCACCGCCATCTGTAGGAACATGGATATATCTACACAGCCATCTGTATGAACATGGAAATATCTACACCGCTATCTGTATGAACATGGAAATATCTTCACCGCTATCTGTATGAACATGGAAATATCTTCACCGCCATCTGTATGAACATGGATATATCTACACAGCCATCTGGATAAACATGGAAATATCTACACCGCTATCTGTATGAACATGGAAACATCTACACCGCTATCTGTGTAAACATGCATACATCTTCACCGCTATCTGTATAAACATGGAAATATCTACACCGCTATCTGTACGAACATGGAAATATCTACACCGCTACCTGTTTGAACATGGAAGTATCTACACCGCTATCTGCATGAAAATGGAAATATCCACCCAGCTATCTGTATATACATGGAAATATCTACACAGCTATCTCTTTACACATGGAAATAACTACACCGGTATCTCTATAAACATGGAAATATCTACACCACCATCTGTATGAACATGGAAATATCTGCACAGCCATCTGTATGAACATATAAATATCTACACCGCCATCTGTATGAAGAAGGAGATATCTACACCGCTATCTGTATAAACATGGAAATATCTACACCGCTATCTGTATAAACATGGAAATATCTACACCGCTATCTGTATCAACATGGAAATATCTACGCCGCTATCTGTATGAACATGGAAATATCTACACCGCTATCTGTATCAACATGGAAATATCTACGCCGCTATCTGTATAAACACGGAAATATGTGCGCCGCTATCGGTATGAACATGGCAATATCTACACGGCTATCTGTATGAACATGGAAATATCTACGCCGCTATCAGTATGAACATGGAAATATCTTCACCGCCATCTGTATGAACATGTATATATCTACAAAGCCATCTGGATGAACATGGACATATCTACACCGCTATCTGTATGAACATGGAAATATCTACACCACTATCTGCATGAACATGGAAATATCTACACAGCCATCTGGATGAACATGGAAATATCTACACCGCTATATGTATGAACATGGAAATACATACACCGCTATCTGTATGAACATGGAAATATCTACACCGCTATCTGTATGAACATGGAAATATCTTCACCGCCATCTGTATGAACATTGATATATCTACACAGCCATCTGGATGAACATGGAAATATCTACACCGCTATCTGTGTAAACTTGCATACATCTTCACCGCTATCTGTATAAACATGGAAATATCTACACCGCTATCTTTATGAACATGGAAATATCTAAACCGCTAACTGTTTGAACACGGAAATATATACACCGCTATCTGCATGAAAATGGAAATATCTACACCGCTATCTGTATGAACATGGAAATACATACACCGCTATCTGTATGAACATGGAAATATCTACACCGCTATCTGTATAAACACGGAAATATGTACACCGCTATCTGTATAAACATGGAAATATCTACACCGCTATGTGTATAAACATGGAAATATCCACACCGCTATCTGTATAAACATGGAAATATCTACACCGCTACCTGTATAAACATGGAAATATCAACACCGCTATCGGTTTGAACATGGAAATATCTGCACCGCCATCTGTATGAACATGGAAATATCTTCACCGCTATCTGTATGAACTTGGATATATCTACACAGCCATCTGTATGAACATGGAAATATCTACACCGCTATCTGTATGAACATGGAAATATCTAAACCGCTAACTGTTTGAACAGGGAAATATATACACCGCTATCTGCATGAAAATGGAAATATCTACACCGCTATCTGTATGAACATGGAAATACATACACCGCTATCTGTATGAACATGGAAATATCTACACCGCTATCTGTATAAACACGGAAATAACTACACCGCTATCTGTATAAACATGGAAATATCTACACCGCTATGTGTATAAACATGGAAATATCTACACCGCTATCTGTTTGAACATGGAAATATCTACACCGCTATCTGCATGAAAATGGAAATATCTACACAGGTATCTGCATATACATGGAAATATCTACACAGCTATCTCTTTACACATGGAAATAACTACACCGGTATCTCTATAAACATGGAAATATCTACACCGCCATGTGTATGAACATGGAAATATCCGCACCGCCATCTGAATGAACATATAAATATCTACACCGCCAACTGTATGAAGAAGGATATATATACACCGCAATCTGTATAAGCATGGAAATATCTATACCGCTACCTGTATGAACATGGAAATATCTACACCGCTATCTGTATAAACATGGAAATATGTACACCGCTACCTGTATAAACATGGAAGTATCAGCACCGCTATCGGTATATACATGGCAATATCTACACAGCTATCTGCATATACATGGAAATATCTACAAAGCTATCTCTTTACACATGGAAATAACTACACTGCTATCTCTATAAACATGGAAATATCTACACCGCCATCTGTATGAACATGGAAATATCTGCACCGAAATCTGTATGAACATATAAATATCTACACCGCCATCTGTATTAAGATGGAGATATCTACACCGCTGACTGTATAAACTTGGAAATATCTACACCGCTATCTGTAAAAACATGGAAGTATCTACGCCGCTTTCTGTATAAACAAGGAAATATCTGCACTGCTACCTGTATAAACATGGAAATATCAGCACCGCTATCTGTATTATCATGTAAATAGCTACACAGCCATCTGGATGAACATGGAAATATCTACACCGCTATCTGTATGAACATGGAAATAGTTACACTGCTATCTGTATGAACATGGAAATACCTACACCGCTATCTGTATAAACATGGAAATATCTTCACCGCTATCTGTATGAACATGGAAATATCTTCACCGCCATCTGTATGAACATGGATATATCTACACAGCCATCTGGATGAACATGGATATATCTACACCGCTATCTGTATGAACATGGAAATATCTACACAGCCATCTGGATGAACATGAAAATATCTACACCGCTATCTGTGTAAACATGCATACATCTTCACCGCTATCTGTATAAACATGGAAATATCTACACCGCTACCTGTATAAACATGGAAATATCTACACCGCTATCTCTATGAACATGGAAATATCCACAACGCTATCTGTATGAACATGGAAATAGCTGCACCGCTATCTGTATGAACATGGAAATATCTACACCACTATCTGTATGAACATGGAAATATCTACACCACTATCTGTATGAACATGGAAATAACTTCACCGCCATCTGTATGAACATGGATATATCTACACATCCATCTGGATGAACGTGGAAATACCTACACCGCTATCTGTGTAAACATGCATACAACTTCACCGCTATCTGTATAAACATGGAAATATCTACACCGCTATCTGTATGAACATGGATATATCTACACCGCTATCTGTATGAATATGGAAATATCTTCACCGCCATCTGTATGAACATGGATATACCTACACAGCCATCTGGATGAACATGGAAATATCTACACAGCCATCTGGATGAACATGAAAATATCTATACCGCTGTCTGTGTAAACATGCATACATCTTCACCGCTATCTGTATAAACATTGAAATATCTACACCGCTACCTGTATAAACATGGAAATATCTACACCGCTATCTCTATGAACATGGAAATATCCACACCGCTATCTGTATGAACATGGAAATATCTACACCGCTATCTGTATGAACATGGATATATCTACACAGCCATCTGGATGAACATGGAAATATCTACACCGCTATCTGTATGAACATGGAAATACATACACCGCTATCTGTATGAACATGGAAATAACTACACCGCTATCTGTATGAACATGGAAATATCTACACCGCTATCTGTATGAAGATGGAAATATCTTCACCGCCATCTGTATGAACATGGATGTATCTACACAGCAATGTGGATGAACATGGAAATATCTACACCGCTATCTGTGTAAACATGCATACATCTTCACCGCTATCTGTATAAACATGGAAATATCTACACCGCCATCTGTAAGAACATGGAAATATCTACACCGCCATCTGTATTAAGAAGGAGATATCTACACCGCTATCTGTATAAACATGGAAATATCTACACCGCTATCTGTATTAACATGGAAATATCTACACCGCTATCTGTATAAACACGGAAATATGTTCACCGCTACCTGTATAAACATGGAAGTATCAGCACCGCTATCAGTATGAACATGGCAATATCTACACGGCTATCTGTATGAACATGGAAATATCTACACCGCTATCTGTATGAACATGGAAACGTCTTCACCGCCATCTGTATGAACATGGATATATCTACACAGCAATCTGGATGAACATGGAAATACATACACCGCTATCTGTATGAACATGGAAATATCTACACCGCTATCTGTATGAACATGGAAATATCTACACCACTATCTGTATGAACATGGAAACATCTACACCGCTATCTGTATGAACATGGAAATAACTTCACCGCCATCTGTATGAACATGGATATATCTACACAGCCATCTGGATGAACATGGAAATATCTGCACCGCTATCTGTATGAACATGGAAATAACTACACCGCTATCTGCATGAACATGGATATATCTACACAGCCATCTGGATGAACATGGAAATATCTACACCGCTATCTGTGTAAACATGCATACATCTTCACCGCTATCTGTATAAACATGGAAATATCTACACCGCTATCTTTATGAACATAGAAATATCTACACCGCTAACTGTTTGAACAGGGTAATATATACACCGCTATCTGCATGAAAATGGAAATATCTACACAGCTATCTGCTTATACATGGAAATATCTACACAGCTATCTCTTAACACATGGAAAAAAATACACCGCTATCTGTATGAACATGGAAATATCTACACCGCCATCTGTATGAACATGGAAATACCTGCGCCGCCATCTGCATGAACATATAAATATCTACACCGCCATCTGTATTAAGTTGGAGATATCTACACCACTATCTGCATAAACATGGAAATATCTACACCGCTATCTGTATAAACATGGAAATATCTACACCGCTATGTGTATAAACATGGAAATATCTACACCGCTCTCTGTAAAAACATGGAAATATCTACACCGCTACATGTATAAACATGGAAATATCAGCACCGCTATCTGTATGAACATGGAAATATCTACACCGCCATCTGTATGAACATGGAAATATCTTCACCGCCATCTGTAGGAACATGGATATATCTACACAGCCATCTGTATGAACAAGGAAATATCTACACCGCTATCTGTATGAACATGGAAATATCTTCACCGCTATCTGTATGAACATGGAAATATCTTCACCGCCATCTGTATGAACATGGATATATCTACACAGCCATCTGGATAAACATGGAAATATCTACACCGCTATCTGTATGAACATGGAAACATCTACACCGCTCTCTGTGTAAACATGCATACATCTTCACCGCTTTCTGTATAAACATGGAAATATCTACACCGCTATCTGTACGAACATGGAAATATCTACACCGCTACCTGTTTGAACATGGAAGTATCTACACCGCTATCTGCATGAAAATGGAAATATCTACCCAGCTATCTGTATATACATGGAAATATCTACACAGCTATCTCTTTACACATGGAAATAACTACACCGCTATCTCTATAAACATGGAAATATCTACACCACCATCTGATTGAACATGGAAATATCTGCACAGCCATCTGTATGAACATATAAATATCTACACCGCCATCTGTATGAAGAAGGAGATATCTACACTGCTATCTGTATAAACATGGAAATATCTACACCGCTATCTGTATAAACATGGAAATATCTACACCGCTATCTGTATCAACATGGAAATATCTACGCCGCTATCTGTATGAACATGGAAATATCTACACTGCTATCTGTATCAACATGGAAATATCTACGCCGCTATCTGTATAAACACGGAAATATGTACGCCGCTATCGGTATGAACATGGCAATATCTACACGGCTATCTGTATGAACATGGAAATATCTACGCCGCTATCAGTATGAACATGGAAATATCTTCACCGCCATCTGTATGAACATGTATATATCTACACAGCCATCTGGATGAACATGGACATATCTACACCGCTATCTGTATGAACATGGAAATATCTACACCACTATCTGCATGAACATGGAAATATCTACACCGCTATCTGTATGAACATGGAAATATCTACACCGCTATCTGTATAAACACGGAAATATGTACACCGCTATCTGCATGAAAATGGAAATATCTACACCGCTATCTGTATGAACATGGAAATACATACACCGCTATCTGTATGAACATGGAAATATCTACACCGCTATCTGTATAAACACGGAAATATGTATACCGCTATCTGTATAAACATGGAAATATCTACACCGCTATGTGTATAAACATGGAAATATCCACACCGCTATCTGTTTGAACATGGAAATATCTACACCGCCATCTGTATGAACATGGAAATATCTTCACCGCTATCTGTATGAACTTGGATATATCTACACAGCCATCTGTATGAACATGGAAATATCTAAACGGCTGTTTGAACAGGGAAATATATACACCGCTATCTGCATGAAAATGGAAATATCTACACCGCTATCTGTATGAACATGGAAATACATACACCGCTATCTGTATGAACATGGAAATATCTACACCGCTATCTGTATAAACATGGAAATAACTACACCGCTATCTGTATAAACATGGAAATATCTAAACCGCTATGTGTATAAACATGGAAATATCTACACCGCTATCTGTTTGAACATGGAAATATCTACACCGCTATCTGCATGAAAATGGAAATATCTACACAGGTATCTGCATATACATGGAAATATCTACACAGCTATCTCTTTACACATGGAAATAACTACACCGGTATCTCTATAAACATGGAAATATCTACACCGCCATCTGTATGAACATGGAAATATCCGCACCGCCATCTGAATGAACATATAAATATCTACACCGCCAACTGTATGAAGAAGGATATATATACACCGCTATCTGTATAAGCATGGAAATATCTATACCGCTACCTGTATGAACATGGAAATATCTACACCGCTATCTGTATAAACATGGAAATATGTACACCGCTACCTGTATAAACATGGAAGTATCAGCACCGCTATCGGTATATACATGGCAATATCTACTCCACTATCTGTATGAACATGGAAATATCTACACCACTATCTGTATGAACATGGATATATCTACACTGCTATCTGTATGAATATGGAAATATCTTCACCGCCATCTGTATGAACATGGATATATCTACACTGCCATCTGGATGAACATGGAAATATCTACACAGCCATCTGGATGAACATGAAAATATCTATACCGCTGTCTGTGTAAACATGCATACATCTTCACCGCTATCTGTATAAACATTGAAATATCTACACCGCTACCTGTATAAACATGGAAATATCTACACCGCTATCTCTATGAACATGGAAATATCCACACCGCTATCTGTATGAACATGGAAATATCTACACCGCTATCTGTATGAACATGGATATATCTACACAGCCATCTGGATGAACATGGAAATATCTACACCGCTATCTGTATGAACATGGAAATACATACACCGCTATCTGTATGAACATGGAAATAACTACACCGCTATCTGTATGAACATGGAAATATCTACACCGCTATCTGTATGAAGATGGAAATATCTTCACCGCCATCTGTATGAACATGGATGTATCTACACAGCCATCTGGATGAACATGGAAATATCTGCACCGCTATCTGTATGAACATGGAAATATCTACACCGCTACCTGCATGAACATGGATATATCTACAGAGCCATCTGGATGAACATGGAAATATCTACACAGCTATCTGTGTAAACATGCATACATCTTCACCACTTTCTGTATAAACATGGAAATATCTACACCGCTATCTTTATGAACATGGAAATATCTACACCGCTAACTGTTTGAACAGGGAAATATATACACCGCTATCTGCATGAAAATGGAAATGTCTACACAGCTATCTGCTTATACATGGAAATATCTACACAGCTATCTCTTTACACATGGAAAAAAATACACCTCTATCTTTATGAACATGGAAATATCTACACCGCCATCTGTACGAACATGGAAATACCTGCACCGCCATCTGTATGAACATATAAATATCTACACCGCCATCTGTATTAAGTTGGAGATATCTACACCACTATCTGCATAAACATGGAAATATCTACACCGCTATGTGTAAAAACATGGAAATATCTACACCGCTACATGTATAAACATGGAAATATCAGCACGGCTATCTGTATGAACATGGAAATATCTACACCGCCATCTGTATGAAGATGGAAATATCTTCACCGCCATCTGTAGGAACATGGATATATCTACACAGCCATCTGTATGAACATGGAAATATCTACACCGCTATCTGTATGAACATGGAAATATCTTCACCGCTATCTGTATGAACATGGAAATATTTTCACCGCCATCTGTATGAACATGGATATATCTACACAGCCATCTGGATAAACATGGAAATATCTACACCGCTATCTATATGAACATAGAAACATCTACACCGCTATCTGTGTAAACATGCATACATCCTCACCGCTATCTGTATAAACATGGAAATATCTACACCGCTATCTGTACGAACATGGAAATATCTACACCGCTACCTGTTTGAACATGGAAGTATCTACTCCGCTATCTGCATGAAAATGGAAATATCTACCCAGCTATCTGAATATACATGGAAATATCTACACAGCTATCTCTTTACACATGGAAATAACTACACCGCTATCTCTATAAACATGGAAATATCTACACCACCATCTGTATGAACATGGAAATATCTGCACCGCCATCTGTATGAACATATAAATATCTACACCGCCATCTGTATGAAGAAGGAGATATCTACACCGATATCTGTATACACATGGAAATATCTACACCGCTATCTGTATAAACATGGAAATATCTACACCGCCATCTGTATCAACATGGAAATATCTACACCGCTATCTGTATAAACACGGAAATATGTACACCGCTATCGGTATGAACATGGCAATATCTACACGGCTATCTTTATGAACATGGAAATATCTACACCGCTATCTGTATGAATATGGAAATATCTTCACCGCCATCTGTATGAACATGGATATATCTACACAGCCATCTGGATGAACATGGAAATATCTACACCGCTATCTTTATGAACATGGAAATATCTACACCGCTATCTGCATGAACATGGAAATATCTACACAGCCATCTGGATGAACATGGAAATATCTACACCGCTATATGTATGAACATGGAAATACATACACCGCTATCTGTATGAACATGGAAATATCTACACCGCTATCTGTATGAACATGGAAATATCTACACCGCTATCTGTATGAACATGGAAATATCTTCACAGCCATCTGTATGAACATGGATATATCTACACAGCCATCTGGATGAACATGGAAATATCTACACCGCTATCTGTGTAAACATGCATACATCTTCACCGCTATCTGTATAAACATGGAAATATCTACACCGCCATCTGTATGAACATGGAAATATCTACACCGCCATCTGTATTAAGAAGGAGATATCTACACCGCTATCTGAATAAACATGGAAATATCTACACCGCTATCTGTATTAACATGGAAATATCTACACCGCTATCTGTATAAACACGGAAATATGTTCACCGCTACCTGTATAAACATGGAAGTATCAGCACCGCTATCGGTATGAACATGGCAATATCTACACGGCTATCTGTATGAACATGGAAATATCTACACCGCTATCTGTATGAACATGGAAATGTCTTCACCGCCATCTGTATGAACATGGATATATCTACACAGCCATCTGGATGAACATGGAAATACATACACCGCTATCGGTATGAACATGGAAACATCTACACCGCTATCTGTATGAACATGGAAATATCTACACCACTATCTGTATGAACATGGAAACATCTACACCGCTATCTGTATGAACATGGAAATAACTTCACCGCCATCTGTATGAACATGGATATATCTACACAGCCATCTGGATGAACGTGGAAATACCTACACCGCTATCTGTGTAAACATGCATACAACTTCACCGCTATCTGTATAAACATGGAAATATCTACACCGCTATCTTTATGAACATGGAAATATCTATACCGCTAACTGTTTGAACAGGGAAATATATACACCGCTATCTGCTTAAAAATGGAAATATCTACACCGCTATCTGTATGAACATGGAAATACTTACACCGCTATCTGTATGAACATGGAAATACCTACACCGCTATCTGTATGAACATGGAAATACCTACACCGCTATCTGTATGAACATGGAAATACCTTCACCGCCATCTGTATGAACATGGATATATCTACACAGCCATCTGGATGAACATGGAAATATCTGCACCGCTATCTGCATGAACATGGATATATCTACACAGCCGTCTGGATGAACATGGAAATATCTACACCGCTATCTGTGTAAACATGCATACATCTTCACCGCTATCTGTATAAATATGGAAATATCTACACCGCTATCTTTATGAACATAGAAATATCTACACTGCTCACTGTTTGAACAGGGAAATATATACACCGCTATCTGCATGAAAATGGAAATATCTACACAGCTATCTGCTTATACATGGAAATATCTACACAGCTATCTCTTTACACATGGAAAAAAATACACCGCTATCTGTATGAACATGGAAATATCTACACCGCCATCTGTATGAACATGGAAATACCTGCACCGCCATCTGCATGAACATATAAATACCTACACCGCCATCTGTATTAAGTTGGAGATATCTACACCACTATCTGCATAAACATGGAAATATCTACACCGCTATCTGTATAAACATGGAAATATCTACACCTCTATGTGTATAAACATGGAAATATCTACACCGCTCTCTGTAAAAACATGGAAATATCTACACCGCTACATGTATAAACATGGAAATATCAGCACCGCTATCTGTATGAACATGGAAATATCTACACCGACATCTGTATGAACATGGAAATATCTACACCGCTACCTGTTTGAACTTGGAAGTATCTACACTGCTATCTGCATGAAAATGGAAATATCTACCCAGCTATCTGTATATACATGGAAATATCTACACAGCTATCTCTTTACACATGGAAATAACTACACCGCTATCTCTATAAACATGGAAATATCTACACCACCATCTGTATGAACATGGAAATATCTGCACAGCCATCTGTATGAACATATAAATATCTACACCGCCATCTGTATGAAGAAGGAGATATCTACACTGCTATCTGTATAAACATGGAAATATCTACACCGCTATCTGTATAAACATGGAAATATCTACACCGCTATCTGTATCAACATGGAAATATCTACGCCGCTATCTGTATGAACATGGAAATATCTACACTGCTATCTGTATCAACATGGAAATATCTACGCCGCTATCTGTATAAACACGGAAATATGTACGCCGCTATCGGTATGAACATGGCAATATCTACACGGCTATCTGTATGAACATGGAAATATCTACGCCGCTATCAGTATGAACATGGAAATATCTTCACCGCCATCAGTATGAACATGTATATATCTACACAGCCATCTGGATGAACATGGACATATCTACACCGCTATCTGTATGAACATGGAAATACCTACACCACTATCTGCATGAACATGGAAATATCTACACAGCAATCTGGATGAACATGGAAATATCTACACCGCTATATGTATGAACATGGAAATACATACACCGCTATCTGTATGAACATGGAAATATCTACACCACTATCTGTATGAACATGGAAATATCTTCACCGACATCTGTATGAACATGGATATATCTACACAGCCATCTGGATGAACATGGAAATATCTACACCGCTATCTGTGTAAACTTGCATACATCTTCACCGCTATCTGTATAAACATGGAAATATCTACACCGCTATCTTTATGAACATGAAAATATCTAAACCGCTAACTGTTTGAACACGGAAATATATACACCGCTATCTGCATGAAAATGGAAATATCTACACCGCTATCTCTATGAACATGGAAATACATACACCGCTATCTGTATGAACATGGAAATATCTACACCGCTATCTGTATAAACACGGAAATATGTACACCGCTATCTGTATAAACATGGAAATATCTACACCGCTATGTGTATAAACATGGAAATATCCACACCGCTATCTGTATATACATGGAAATATCTACACCGCTACCTGTATAAACATGGAAATATCAGCACCGCTATCGGTTTGAACATGGAAATATCTACACCGCCATCTGTATGAACATGGAAATATCTTCACCGCTATCTGTATGAACTTGGATATATCTACACAGCCATCTGTATGAACATGGAAATATCTACACCGCTATCTGTATGAACATGGAAATATCTAAACCGCTAACTGTTTGAACAGGGAAATATATACACCGCTATCTGCATGAAAATGGAAATATCTACACCGCTATCTGTATGAACATGGAAATACATACACCGCTATCTGTATGAACATGGAAATATCTATACCGCTATCTGTATAAACACGGAAATAACTACACCGCTATCTGTATAAACATGGAAATATCTACACCGCTATGTGTATAAACATGGAAATATCTACACCGCTATCTGTTTGAACATGGAAATATCTACACCGCTATCTGCATGAAAATGGAAATATCTACACAGGTATCTGCATATACATGGAAATATCTACACAGCTATCTCTTTACACATGGAAATAACTACACCGGTATCTCTATAAACATGGAAATATCTACACCGCCATCTGTATGAACATGGAAATATCCGCACCGCCATCTGAATGAACATATAAATATCTACACCGCCAACTGTATGAAGAAGGATATATATACACCGCTATCTGTATAAGCATGGAAATATCTATACCGCTACCTGTATGAACATGGAAATATCTACACCGCTATCTGTATAAACATGGAAATATGTACACCGCTACCTGTATAAACATGGAAGTATCAGCAACGCTATCGGTATATACATGGCAACATCTACACAGCTATCTGCATATACATGGAAATATCTACAAAGCTATCTCTTTACACATGGAAATAACTACACTGCTATCTCTATAAACATGAAAATATCTACACCGCCATCTGTATGAACATGGAAATATCTGCACCGACATCTGTATGAACATATAAATATCTACACCGCCATCTGTATTAAGATGGAGATATCTACACCGCTGTCTGTATAAACTTGGAAATATCTACACCGCTATCTGTAAAAACATGGAAATATCTACGCCGCTTTCTGTATAAACAAGGAAATATCTACACTGCTACCTGTATAAACATGGAAATATCAGCACCGCTATCTGTATTATCATGTAAATAGCTACACAGCTATCTGTATGAACATGGAAATATCTACACCGCTATCTTTATGAACATGGAAATATCTACACCGCTAACTGTTTGAACAGGGAAATATATACACCGCTATCTGCTTAAAAATGGAAATATCTGCACCGCTATCTGTATGAACATGGAAATACTTACACCGCTATCTGTATGAACACGGAAATACCTACACCGCTATCTGTATGAACATGGAAATATCTACACCGCTATCTGTATGAACATGGAAATACCTTAGCCGCCATTTGTATGAACATGGATATATCTACACAGCCATCTGGATGAACATGGAAATATCTGCACCGCTATCTGTATGAAGATGGAAATATCTACACCGCTATCTGCATGAACATGGATATATCTACACAGCCATCTGGATGAACATGGAAATATCTACACCGCTATCTGTGTAAACATGCATACATCTTCACCGCTATCTGTATAAACATGGAAATATCTACACCGCTATCTTTATGAACATAGAAATATCTACACCGCTAACTGTTTGAACAGGGAAATATATATACCGCTATCTGCATGAAAATGGAAATATCTACACAGCTATCTGCTTATACATGGAAATATCTACACAGCTATCACTTTACACATGGAAAAAAATACACCGCTATCTGTAGGAACATGGAAATATCTACACCGCCATCTGTATGAACATGGAAATACCTGCACCGCCATCTGTATGAACATATGAATATCTACACCGCCATCTGTATTAAGTTGGAGATATCTACACCACTATCTGCATAAACATGGAAATATCTACACCGCTATGTGTATAAACATGGAAATATCTACACCGCTATCTGTAAAAACATGGAAATATCTACACCGCTACATGTATAAACATGGAAATATCAGCACCGCTATCTGTATGAACATGAAAATATCTACACCGCCATCTGTATGAAAATGGAAATACCTTCACCGCCATCTGTAGGAACATGGATATATCTACACAGCAATCTGTATGAACATGGAAATATCTACACCGCTATCTGTATGAACATGGAAATATCTACACAGCCATCTGGATGAACATGGAAATATCTACACCGCTATCTGTATGAACATGGAAATAGTTACACCGCTATCTGTATGAACATGGAAATATCTACACCACTATCTGTATGAACATGGAAATATCTTCACCGCTATCTGTATTAACAAGGAAATATCTTCACCGCCATCTGTATGAACATGGATATATCTACACCGCTATCTCTATGAACATGGAAACATCTACACCTCTATCTGTGTAAACATGCATACATCATCACTGCTATCTGTATAAACATGGAAATATCTACACCGCTATCTGTACGAACATGGAAATATCTACACCGCTACCTGTTTGAACATGGAAGTATCTACACTGCTATCTGTATGAAAATGGAAATATCCACCCAGCTATCTGCATATACATGGAAATATCTACACAGCTATCTCTTTACACATGGAAATAACTACACCGCTATCTCTATAAACATGGAAATATCTACACCACCATCTGTATGAACATGGAAATATCTGCACCGCCATCTGTATGAACATATAAATATCTACACCGCCATCTGTATTAAGTTGCAGATATCTACACCACTATCTGCATAAACGTGGAAATATCTACACCGCTATGTGTATAAACATGGAAATATCTACACCGCTATCTGTAAAAACATGGAAATATCTACACCGCTACATGTATAAACATGGAAATATCAGCACCGCTATCTGTATGAACATGAAAATATCTACACCGCCATCTGTATGAAAATGGAAATACCTTCACCGCCATCTGTAGGAACATGGATATATCTACACAGCAATCTGTATGAACATGGAAATATCTACACCGCTATCTCTATGAACATGGAAATATCCACAACGCTATCTGTATGAACATGGAAATAGCTACACCGCTATCTGTATGAACATGGAAATATCTACACCACTATCTGTATGAACATGGAAATATCTACACCGCTATCTGTATGAACATGGAAATAACTTCACCGCCATCTGTATGAACATGGATATATCTACACAGCCATCTGGATGAACGTGGAAATACCTACACCGCTGTCTGTGTAAACATGCACACAACTTCACCGCTATCTGTATAAACATGGAAATATCTACACCGCTATCTTTATGAACATGGAAATATCTACACCGCTAACTGTTTGAACAGGGAAATATATACACCGCTATCTGCTTAAAAATGGAAATATCTGCACCGCTATCTGTATGAACATGGAAATACTTACACCGCTATCTGTATGAACATGGAAATACCTTCACCGCTATCTGTATGAACATGGAAATATCTACACCGCTATCTGTATGAACATGTAAATACCTTCACCGCCATCTGTATGAACATGGATATATCTACACAGCCATCTGGATGAACATGGAAATATCTGCACCTCTATCTGTATGAACATGGAAATATCTACACCGCTATCTGCATGAACATGGATATATCTACACAGCCATCTGGATGAACATGGAAATATCTACACCGCTATCTGTGTAAACATGCATACATCTTCACCGCTATCTGTATAAACATGGAAATATCTACACCGCTATCTTTATGAACATAGAAATATCTACACCGCTAACTGTTTGAACAGGGAAATATATACACCGCTATCTGCATGAAAATGGAAATATCTACACAGCTATCTGCTTATACATGGAAATATCTACACAGCTATCACTTTACACATGGAAAAAAATACACCGCTATCTGTAGGAACATGGAAATATCTACACCGCCATCTGTATGAACATGGAAATACCTGCACCGCCATCTGTATGAACATATAAATATCTACACCGCCATCTGTATTAAGTTGGAGATATCTACACCACTATCTGCATAAACATGGAAATATCTACACCGCTATGTGTATAAACATGGAAATATCTACACCGCTATCTGTAAAAACATGGAAATATCTACACCGCTACATGTATAAACATGGAAATATCAGCACCGCTATCTGTATGAACATGAAAATATCTACACCGCCATCTGTATGAAAATGGAAATACCTTCACCGCCATCTGTAGGAACATGGATATATCTACACAGCAATCTGTATGAACATGGAAATATCTACACCGCTATCTGTATGAACATGGAAATATCTACACAGCCATCTGGATGAACATGGAAATATCTACACCGCTATCTGTATGAACATGGAAATAGTTACACCGCTATCTGTATGAACATGGAAATATCTACACCACTATCTGTATGAACATGGAAATATCTTCACCGCTATCTGTATTAACATGGAAATATCTTCACCGCCATTTGTATGAACATGGATATATCTACACCGCTATCTCTATGAACATGGAAACATCTACACCGCTATCTGTGTAAACATGCATACATCATCACTGCTATCTGTATAAACATGGAAATATCTACACCGCTATCTGTACGAACATGGAAATATCTACACCGCTACCTGTTTGAACATGGAAGTATCTACACCGCTATCTGCATGAAAATGGAAATATCCACCCAGCTATCTGCATATACATGGAAATATCTACACAGCTATCTCTTTACACATGGAAATAACTACACCGCTATCTCTATAAACATGGAAATATCTACACCACCATCTGTATGAACATGGAAATATCTGCACCGCCATCTGTATGAACATATAAATATCTACACCGCCATCTGTATGAAGAAGGAGATATCTACACCGCTATCTGTATAAACATGGAAATATCTACACAGCTATCTGTATAAACATGGAAATATCTACACCGCTATCTGTATCAACATGGAAATATCTACACCGCTATCTGTATAAACAGGAAAATAGGTACACCGCTATCTGTATGAACATGGCAATATCTACACGGCTATCTGTATGAACATGGAAATATCTACACCGCTATCTGTATGAACATGGAAATATCTTCACCGCCATCTGTATGAACATGGATATATCTACACAGCCATCTGGATGAACATGGAATTATCTACACCGCTATCTGTATGAACATGGAAATATCTACACAACTATCTGCATGAACATGGAAATATCTACACAGCCATCTGGATGAACATGGAAATATCTACACCGCTATATGTATGAACATGGAAATACCTACACCGCTATCTGTATGAACATGGAAACATCTACACCGCTATCTGTATGAACATGGAAATATCTACACCGCTATCTGTATGAACATGGAAATACCTTCACCGCCATCTGTATGAACATGGATATATCTACACAGCCATCTGGATGAACATGGAAATATCTACAACGCTATCTGTGTAAACATGCATAAATCTTCACCGCTATCTGTATAAACATGGAAATATCTACAACGCTATCTTTATGAACATGGAAATATCTAAGCCTCTTACCGTTTGAACACGGAAATATATACACCGCTATCTGCATGAAAATGGAAATATCTACACCGCTATCTTTATGAACATGGAAATAGCTACACCGCTATCTGTATGAACATGGAACTATCTACACCGCTATCTGTATAAACACGGAAATATCTACACCGCTATCTGTATAAACATGGAAATATCTACACTGCTATGTGTATAAACATGGAAATATCCACACCGCTATCTGTATAAACATGGAAATATCTACACCGCTACCTGTATAAACATGGAAATATCAGCACCGCTATCGGTATGAACATGGAAATATCTACACCGCCATCTGTATGAACATGGAAATATCTTCACCGCTATCTGTATGAACTTGGATATATATACACAGCCATCTGTATGAACATGGAAATATCTACACCGCTATCTGTATGAACATGGATATATCTAAACCGCTAACAGTTTGAACAGGGAAATATATACACCGCTATCTGCATGAAAATGGAAATATCTACACCGCTATCAGTATGAACATGGAAATACATACACCGCTATCTGTATGAACATGGAAATATCTACACCGCTATCTGTATAAACACGGAAATATCTACACCGTTATGTGTATAAACATGGAAATATCTACACCGCTATCTGTTTGAACATGGAAATATCTACACCGCTATCTGCATGAAAATGGAAATATCTGCACAGCTATCTGCATATACATGGAAATATCTACACAGCTATCTCTTTACACATGGAAATAACTACACTGGTATCTCTATAAACATGGAAATATCTACACCGCCATCTGTATGAACATGGAAATATCCGCACCGCCATCTGAATGAACATATAAATATCTACACCGCCAAATGTATGAAGAAGGATATATCTACACCGCTATCTGTATAAACATGGAAATATCTATACCGCTACCTGTATGAACATGGAAATATCTACACCGCTATCTGTATAAACATGGAAATATCAGCACCGCTATCTGTATTATCATATAAATAGCTACACAGCCATCTGGATGAACATGGAAATATCTACACCGCTATCTGTATGAACATGGAAATAGCTACACTGCTATCTGTATGAACATGGAAATACCTACACCGCTATCTGTATAAACATGGAAATATCTACACCGCTATCTGTATGAACATGGAAATATCTTCACCGCCATCTGTATGAACATGGATATATCTACACAGCCATCTGGATGAACATGGAACTATCTACACGGCTATCTGTATGAACATGGAAATATCTACACAGCCATCTGGATGAACAAGAAAATTTCTACACCGCTATCTGTGTAAACATGCATACATCTTCACCGCTATCTGTATAAACATGGAAATACCTACACCGCTACCTGTATAAACATGGAAATATCTACACAGCCATCTGGATGAACATGAAAATATCTACACCGCTATCTGTGTAAACATGAATACATCTTCACCTCCATATGTATAAACATGGAAATATCTACACCGTTACCTGTATAAACATGGAAATATCTACACCGCTATCTCTATGAACATGGAAATATCCACACCGCTATCTGTATGAACATGGAAACAGGCACACCGCTATCTGTATGAACATGGAAATATCTACACCACTATCTGTATGAACATGGAAATATCTACACCGCTATCTGTTTGAACAGGGAAGTATATACACCGCTATCTGCTTGAAAATGGAAATATCTACACAGCTATCTGCATATACATGGGAATATCTACACAGCCATCTCTTTACACATGGAAATAACTACACCGCTATCTGTATGAACATGGAAACATCTACACCGCTATCTGTTTGAACAGGGAAATATATACACCGCTATCTGCATGAAAATGGAAATATCTACACAGCTATCTGCATATACATGGAAATATCTATACAGCTACCTCTTTACACATGGAAATAACTACACCGCTATCTGTATGAACATGGAAATATCTACACCGCCATCTGTATGAACATGGAAATATCTGCACCGCCGTCTCTATGAACTTATAAATATCTACACTGCCATCTGTATTAAGAAGGAAATATCTACACCGCTATCTGTATAAACTTGGAAATATCTACACTGCTATCTGTATAAACATGGAAATATCTACACCGCTATCTGTATAAACATGGAAATATCTACACCGCTACCTGTATAAACATGGAAATATCAGCACCGCTATCGGTATGAACACGGAAATACCTACACCGCTATCTGTATGAACATGGAAATATCTTCACTGCCATCTGTATGAACATGGATATATCTACACAGCCATCTGGATGAACATGGAAATATCTACACCGCTATCTGTATGAACATGGAAATATCTACACAGCCATCTGGATGAACATGAAAATATCTACACCGCTATATGTGTAAACATGCATACATCTTCACCGCTATCTGTATAAACATGGAAATATCTAAACCGCTACCTGTATAAACATGAAAATATCAGCACCGCTATCTGTATGCACATATAAATATCTACACCGCCATCTGTATTAAGATGGAGATATCTTCACCACTATCTGTATAAACCTGGAAATATCTACGCCGCTATCTGTAAAAACATGGACATATCTACACCGCTATCTGTATACACATGGAAATATCTACAACGCTATCTGTATAAACATGGTAATATCAGCACCGCTATCAGTATGAACATAGAAGTATCTACACCGCCATCTGTATGAACATGGAAATATCTTCACCGCCGTCTGTATGAACATGGAAATATCTGCACCGCCATCTATATGAACATATAAATATCTACACCGCCATCTGTATTAAGATGGAGATATCTACACCGCTATCTGTATAAACAAGGAAATATCTACACCGCTATGTGTATAAACATGGAAATATCTACACCGCTATCTGTATAAACATGGAAATATCTACACTGCTACCTGTATAAACATGGAAATATCAGCACCGCTATCTGCATGAACATAGAAATATCTACACCGCCATCTGTATGAACATGGAAAAATCTTCACCGCCATCTGTATGAACATGGATATATCTACACAGCCATCTGTATGAACATGGAAATATCTTCACCGCCATCTGTATGAACATGGATATGTCTACACAGCAGTCTGGATAAACATGGAAATATCTACACCGCTATCTGTATGAATATGGAAATATCTACACCGCTATCTGTGTAAACATGAATACATCTTCACCGCTATCTGTATAAACATGGAAATATCCACACCGCTATCTGTATGAACATGGAAATATCTAGACCGCTGTCTGTTTGAACATGGAAATATCTACACCGCTATTTGCATGAAAATGGAAATATCTACACAGCTATCTGCATTTACATGGAAATATCAACACAGCTATCTCTTTGCACATGGAAATAACTACACCGCTATCTCTATAAACATAGAAATATCTACACCACCATCTGTATGAACATTGAAATATCTGCACCGCCATCTGTATGAACATATAAATATCTACACCGCCATCTGTATTAAGAAAGAGATATCTACATCGCTATCTGTATAAACATGGAAATATCTACACCGCTATCTGTATGAACATGGAAATATCTACACCGCTACCTATATAAACACGGAAATATGTACACCGCTACCTGTATAAACATGGAAGTATCAGCACCGCTATCGGTATGAACATGGCAATATCTACACGGCTATCTGTATGAACATGGAAATATCTACACCGCTATGTGTATGAACATGGAAATATCTACACCACTATCTGTATAAACATGGAAATAGCTACACAGCCATCTGGATGAACATGGAAATATCTACACCGCTATCTGAATGAACATGGATATATCTACACAGCCATCTGGATGAACATGGAAATATCTACACCACTATCTGTATGAACATGGAAATACATACACCGCTATCTGTTTGAACATGGAAATATCTACACTGCTATCTGTATGAACATGGAAATATCTACACCGCCATCTGTAAGAACATGGAAATATCTTCACCGCCATCTGTATGAACATGGGTATATCTACACAGCCATCTGGATGAACATGGAAATATCTGCACTGCTATCTGTATGAACATGGAAATATCTACACCGCTATCTGTATGAACATGGATATATCTACACAGCCATCTGGATGAACATGGAAATATCTACACCGCTATCTGTGTAAACATGCATACATCTTCACCGCTGTCTGTATAAACATGGAAATATCTACAATGCTATCTTTATGAACATGGAAATATCTACACTGCTAACTGTTTGAACAGGGAAATATCTACACCGCTATATGCATGAAAATTGAAATGTCTACACAGCTATCTGCATATACATGGAAATATCTACACAGTTATCTCTTTACACATGGAAATAACTACACCGCTATCTGTATGAACATGGAAATATCTACACCGCCATCTGTATGAACATGGAAATATCTGCACCGCCATCTGAATGAACGTATAAATATCTACACCGCCATCTGTATTAAGATGGAGATATCTACACCGCTATCTGGATGAACAGGGAAATATCTACACCGCTATCTGTATGAACATGGAAATAGCTACACTGCTATCTGTATGAACATGGAAACACCTACACCGCTATCTGTATAAACATGGAAATATCTACACCGCTATCTGTATGAACATGGAAATATCTTCACCGCCATCTGTATGAACATGGATATATCTACACAGCCATCTGGATGAACATGAAAATATCTACACCGCTATCTGTGTAAACATGCATACATCTTCACCGCTACCTGTATAAACATGGAAATATCTACACCGCTACCTGTATAAACATGGAAATATCTACACCGCTATCTCTATGAACATGGAAATATCCACACCGCTATCTGTATGAACATGGAAATAGCTACACCGCTATCTGTATGAACATGGAAATATCTACACCACTATCTGTATGAACATGGAAATATCTACACCGCTATCTGTTTGAACAGGGAAGTATATACACCGCTATCTGCTTGAAAACGGAAATATCTACTCAGCTATCTGCATATACTTGGGAAAATCTACACAGCTATCTCTTTACACATGGAAATAACTACACCGCTATCTGTATGAACATGGAAATATATACACTGCCATCTGTATGAACATGGAAATATCTGCACCGCCATCTGTATGAACATATAAATATCTACACCGCCATCTGTATTAAGATGGAGATATCTACACAGCTATCTGTATAAACTTGGAAATATCTACACCGCTATCTGTATAAACATGGAAATATCTACACCATTATCTGTATAAACATGGAAATGTCTACACCGCTACCTGTATAAACATGGAAATATCAGCACCGCTATCTGTATGAACATCCAAATATCTTCACCGCTATCTCTATGAACATGGAATTATCTACACCGCTATCTGTATGAACATGGAAATATCTACACCGCTATCTGTATAAACATGGAAATATGTACACCGCTACCTTTATAAACATGGAAGTATCAGCACCGCTGTCGGTATTAACATGGCAATACCTACACGGCTATCTGTATGAACATGGAAATATCTGCACCGCTATCAATATGAACATGGAAATATCTTCACCGCCATCTGTATGAACATGGATATATCTACACAGCCATCTGGATGAACATGAAAATATCTACACCGCTATCTGTATGAACATGGAAATATCTACACCGCTATCTGTATGAACATGGAAATATCTACACCGCTATCTGTATGAACATGGAAATATCTACAACGCTATTTGTATGAACATGGAAATATCTTCTCCGCCATCTGTAAGAACATAGATATATCTACACAGCCATCTGTATGAACATGGAAATATCTACACCGCTATCTGTGTAAACTTGTATACATCTTCACCGTTATCTGCATGAAAATGGAAAGATCTACACAGCTATCTGCATATACTTGGAAATATCTACAAAGCTGTCTCTTTACACATGGAAATAACTAAACTGCTATCTCTATAAACATGGAAATATCTACACCGCCATCTGTATGAACATTAAAATATCTGCACCGACATCTGTATGAACATATAAATATCTACACTGCCATCTGTATTAAGATGGAGATATCTACACCGCTATCTGTATAAACTTGGAAATGTCTACACCGCTATCTGTATAAACATGGAAATATATACGCCGCTTTCTGTATAAACAAGGAAATATCTACACTGCTACCTGTATAAACATGGAAATATCAGCACCGCTATCTGTATTATCATGTAAATAGCTACAAAGCCATCTGGATGAACATGGAAATATCTACACCGCTATCTGTATTAACATGGAAATAGCTACACCGCTATCTGTATGAACATGGAAATATCTACACCACTATCTGTATGAACATGGAAATATCTACACCGCTATCTGTATGAACATGGAAATATCTTCACCGCCATCTGTATGAACATGGATATATCTACACAGCCATCTGGATGAACATGGAAATATCTACACCGCTATCTGTATGAACATGGAAATAGCTACAGTGCTATCCGTATGAACATGGAAATATCTACACCGCTATCCGTATAAACATGGAAATATCTACACCGCTATCTGTATGAAAATGGAAATATCTTCACCGCCATCTGTATGAACATGGAAATATCTACACAGCCATCTGGATGAACATGAAAATATCTACACCGCTATCTGTGTAAACATGCATACATCTTCACCGCTATCTGTATAAACATGGAAATATCTACACCACTACCTGAATAAACATGGAAATACCTACACCGCTATCTCTATGAACATGGAAATATCTATGCCGCTATCTGTACGAACATGGAAATATCTAAACCGCTATCTGCATGAAAATAGAAATATCTACACAGCTATCTGCATATACATGGAAATATCTACACAGCTATCTCTTTACACATGGAAATAACTACACCGCTATCTGTATGAACATGGAAATATCTGCACCGCCATCTGTATGAACACATAAATATCTACACCGCCATCTGTATTAAGATGGAGATACCTACACCGCTATCTGTATAAACATGGAAATATCTACACAGCTATCTGTATAAACATGGAAATATCTACACCGCTATCTGTATGAACATGGAAATATCAGCCCCTCTATCTGTATGAACATGGAAGTATCTACACCGCTATCTGTATGAACATGGAAATATCTACACCGCTATCTGTATGAACACGGAAATATCTACACCGCTATCTGTTTGAACATGGAAATATCTACACCGCTATCTGTATGAACACGGAAATATCTACACCACTATCTGTTTGAACATGGGAATATCTAAACCGCTATCTGCTTGAAAATGGAAATATATACACAGCTATCTGCATATACATGGAAATATCTACACAGCTATCTCTTTACACATGGAAATAACTACACCGCTATCTGTATGAACATGGAAATATCTTCAACGCCATCTGTATGAACATGGATATATCTACACAGCCATCTGGATGAACATGGAGATATCAACAACCGCTATCTGTATGAACATGGAAATATCTACACCGCTATCTGTGTAAACATGCATACATCTTCACCGCTATCTGTAAAAACATGGAAATATCTACACTGCTATCTGTATGAACATGGAAATATCTACACCGCTATCTGTTTGAACATGGAAATATCTACAAGGCTATCTGCATGAAAATGGAAATATCTACACAGCGATCTGCATATACATGGAAATATCTACAAAACTATCTCTTTACACATGGAAATAAGTACAGCGATATCTCTATAAACATGGAAATAGCTACACCGCCATCTGTATGAACATGGAAATATCTGCACCGCCATCTGTATGAACATTTAAATATCTACACCACCACATATATTAAGTTGGATATATCTACACCGCTATCTGTATAAACTTGGAAATATCTACACCACTATCTGTATAAACATGGAAATATCTACACCGCAATCTGTATAAACATGGAAATATCTACACCGTTACCTGTACAAACATGGAAATATCAGCACCGCTATCTGTATGAACATGGAAATATCTACACCGCTAGCTCTATGAACATGGAAATATCTACACCGCTATCTGTATGAACATGGAAATATCTACACCGCTATCTGTTTGAACATGGAAATATCTACACCGCTATCTGCATGAAAATGGAAATATCTACCCTGCTATCTGCATATATATTTAAATACCTACACAGCTATCTCTTTACACATGGAAATAACTACACCGCTATCTGTATGAATATGGAAATATCTACACCGCCATCTGTATGAACATGGAAATATCTGCACCGCCATCTGTATGAACATATAAATATCTACACTGCCATCTGTATTAAGATGGAGATATCTACACTGCTATCTGTATAAACATGGAAATATCTACACCGCCATCTGTACGAACATATAAATATCTAAACCGCCATCTGTATTAAGAAGGAAATATCTAAACCGCTATCTGTATAAACATGGAAATATCTACACAGCTGCCAGTATAAACATGGAAATATCAGCACCGCTATCTGTATGAACATGGAAATATCTACACCGCTATCTGTATGAACATGGAAATAGCTACACCGCTATCTGTATGAACATGGAAATAGCTACCCCGCTATCTGTATGAACATGGATATATCTACAGAGCCATCTGGATGAACATGGAAATATCTACACAGCTATCTGTATGAACATGGAAATATATACACCCCTATCTGTGTAAACATGCATACATCTTCACCGCTATCTGTATAAACATGGATATATCTACACCGCTATCTGTATGAACATGGAAATATCTACACCGCTATCTGTATAAACACGGAAATATCAGCACCGCTCTCTGTATGAACATGGAAATATCTACACTGCTATCTGTATGAACATGGAAATATCTACACTGTTATCTGTATGAACATGGAAATAGCTACACCGTTATGTGTATGAAAATGGAAATAGCTACACCGCTATCTGTATGAACATGGAAATATCTACACCGCTATCTGTATCAACATGGATATATCTACACAGCCATCTGGATGAACATGGAAATATCTACACCGCTATCTGTATGAACAGGGAAATATCTACACCGCTATCTGTATGAACATGGATATATCTACACAGCCATCTGGATGAACATGGAAATATCTACACAGCTATCTGTGTAAACATGCATACATCTTCACAACTATCTGTATAAACATGGAAATATCTGCACCGCTATCGGTATGAACATGGAAATATCTGCACCGCTATCTGTATGAACATGGAAATACCTACACCGTTATCTGTTTGGACATGGAAATAACTACACCGCTATCTGCATGAAAATGGAAATATCTACACTGCTATCTGCATATACATTTAAATATCTACACAGCTATCTCTTTACACATGGAAATAACTACACCACTATCTGTATGAACATGGAAATAACTACACCACCATCTGTATGAACATGGAAATATCTGCACCGCCATCTGTATGAACATATAAATATCTACACCGCCACCTGTATTAAGATGGAGATATCTACACTGCAATCTGTATAAACATGGAAATATCTACACCGCCATATGTACGAACAGATAAATACACCGCCATCTGTATTAAGAAGGAAATATCTAAACCGCTATCTGTATAAACATGGAAATATCTACACCGCTGCCTGTATAAACATGGAAATGTCAGCACCGCTATCTGTATGAACATGGAAATATCTACACCGCTATCTGTAGGAACATGGAAATAGATACACCGCTGCCTGTATAAACATGGAAATATCAGCACCGCTATCTGTATGAACATGGAAATATCTACACCTCTATCTGTATGAACATGGATATATCTACACAGCCATCTGGATGAACATGGAAATATCTACACCACTATCTGTATGAACATGGAAATATCTACACCGCTATGTGTAAACAAGCATACATCTTCACCGCTATCTGTATAAACATGGAAATATCTACACCGCTATCTGTATGAACACGGAAATATCTACACCGCTATCTGTATGTACATGGAAATATCTACACCACTATCTGTTTGAACATGGAAATATCTACACCGCTATCTGCATGAAAATGGAAATAACTACACTGCTATCTGCATATACATGGAAATATCTACACAGCTATATCACTACACATGGAAATAACTACAGCGCTATCTGTATGAACATGGAAATATCCACACTGCCATCTGTATGAACATGGAAATATCTGCACCGCCATCTGTATGAACATATAAATATCTACACCGCCATCTGTATTAAGATGGAGATATCTACACCGATATCTGTATAAACATGGAAATATCTACACCGCTATCTGTATAAACATGGAAACATCTGCACCGCTATCTGTATAAACATGGAAATATCTACACCGCTACATGTATAAACATGGAAATATCAGCACCGCTATCTGTATGAACATGGAAATATCTACACCGCTATCTGTATGAACATGGAAATATCTACACCGCTATCTGAATGAACATGGAAATATCTACACCTCTATCAGTATGAACAAGGAAATATCTACACCGCTATCTGTATGAACATGGATATATCTACACAGCCCTATGGATGAACATGGAAATATCCACACCGCTATCTGTGTAAACATGCATACATCTTCACCGCTATCTGTATAAACATGGAAATATCTAAACCGCTATCTGTATGAACATGGAAATATCTACACCGCTATCTGTTTGAAAATGGAAATACATACACCGCTATCTGCATGAAAATGGAAATATCTACACAGCTATCTGCATATACATGGAAATATCTACACAGCTATCTCTTTCCACATGGAAATAACTACACCGCTATCTGTATGAACATGGAAATATCTACACCGCCATCTGTATGAACATGGAAATATCTGCACCGCCATCTGTATGAACATATAAATATCTACACCGCCATCTGTATTAAGATGGAGATATCTACACCGCTATCAGAATAAACATGGAAAAATCTACACCGCTATCTGTATAAACATGGAAATACCTACAATGCTGCCTGTATAAAGAAGGAAATATCAGCACCGCTATCTGTATTGACATAGAAATATCTACACCGCAACCTGTATGAACATGGAAATATCTACACCGCTATCCGTATGAACATGGAAATATCTACACCACTATCTGTATGAACATGGAAATATCTACACCGCTATCTGTATGAACATGGAAATATCTACAAAGCTATCTGAATGAACATGGAAATATCTACACCGCTATCTGTATAAACATGGAAATATCTACACCGCTATCTGTATAAACATGGAAATATCAGCACCGCTATCAGTATGGACATGGAAATATCTACACCGCTATCTGTGTAAACCTGCATATGTTTCACCGCTATCTGTATCAACATGGAAATATCTACACCGCTATCTGTATGAACATGGAAATATCTACACCGCTATCTGTTTGAACATGGAAATATGTACAACGCTATCCGTATGAACATGGAAATATCAACAACGCCATCTGTTTGAACATGGATATATCTACACAGCCATCTGGATGAACATGGAAATATCTACACCGCTATCTGTATGAACATGGAAATAGCTACACCGCTATCTGTATGAACATGGAAATATCTACACCACTATCTGTATGAACATGGAAATATCTACACCGCTATCAGTATGAACATGGAATTATCTTCACCGCCATCTGTATGAACATGGATATATCTACACAGCCATCTGGATGAACATGGAAATATCTACACCGCTATCTGTATGAACATGGAAATAGCTACACAGCTATCTGTATGAACATGGAAATATCTACACCGCTACCTGTATAAACATGGAAATATCAGCACAGCTATCTGTATGAACATGATGAACATGGAAATATCCACACCGCTATCTGTACGAAGATGGAAATATCTACACCGCTATCTGTATGAACATGGAAATAGCTACACCGCTATCTGTATGAACCTGGAAATATCTACACCACTATGTGAATGAACAGGGAAATATCTACACCGCTATCTGTATGAACATGGATATATCTACACAGCCATCTGGATGAACATGGAAATATCTACACCGCTATCTGTATGAACATGGAAATATCTACATCACTATCTGTGTAAACATGCATACATCTTCATCGCTATCTGTATAAACATGGAAATATCTACACCGCTATCTGTTTGAACATGGAAATATCTGAACCGCTATCTGCAAGAAAATGGAAATATCTACACAGCTATCTGCATATACATGGAAATATCTACAAAGCCATCTCTTTACACATGGAAATAACTACACCACTATCTGTATGAACATGGAAATATCTGCACGGCCATCATTATGAACATATAAATATCTACACCGCCATCTGTATTAAGATGGAGATATCTACACCGCTATCTGTATAAACATGGAAATATCTACACCGCTATCTGTATAAACATGGAAATATCTACACCAATATCTGTATAAACATGGAAATATCTACACCACTACCTGTATAAACATGGAAATATCATCACCGCTATCTGTATGAACATGGAAATATTAGCCCCTCTATCTGTATGAACATGGAAATACCTACACCAATATCTGTATGAACATGGAAATATCTACACCGCTAGATGTATAAACATGGAATTATCTTTACTGCCATCTGTATGAACATGGATATGTCTACACAGCCATCTGGATGAACATGGAAATATCTACACTGCTATCTGTATGAACATGGAAATAGCTACACCGCTATCTGTATGAACATGGAAATATCTGCACCGACATCTGTATGAACATATAAATATCTACACCGCCATCTGTATTAAGATGGAGATATCTACACAGCTATCAGTATAAACATGGAAATAACTACACCGCTATCTGTATAAACATGGAAATATCTACACCGCTATCTGTATAAACATGGAAATATCTACACCGCTAACTGTATACACATGGAAATAACAGCATCGCTATCTGTATGAACATGGAGTTATCTACACCGCTATCTGTATGAACATGGAAATATCTACACCGCTATCTGTATGAACATGGAAATATCTACAGCGCTATATGAACATGGAAATATCTACACCGATATCTGTTTGAACATGGAAATATCTACACCGCTGTCTGCATGAAAATGGATATATCTACACAGCGATCTGCATATACATGGAAATATCTACACAGCTATCTCTTTACACATGGAAATATCCTCACCGCTATCTCCA